>NC_066631.1:16732242-17035272 GCF_025201925.1 Gopherus flavomarginatus
GTCAGTGGCCCGGGGGGGGCTAGCTTGGTGCTGGGCTGTCAGTGGCCGGGGGTGGGGCGGCCTGGCTCGGTGCTGGGGTGTCAGTGGCCCGGGGCGGGGGGCTGGCTCGGTGCTGGGCTGTCAGTGGCCTGGGGTGGGGGCTGGCTCGGTGCTGGGCTGTCAGTGGCAGGGGGGGGCGGCCTGGCTCGGTGCTGGGGTGCCAGTGACCCGGGGCGGGGGGCTGGCTCAGTGCTGGGCTGTCAGTAGCCTAGGGGGGGCTAGCTCGGTGCTGGGGTGTCAATGGCCCGGGGGGAGGCTGGCTCGGTGCTGGGGTGCCAGTGATCCGGGGAGGGGCGGCCTGGCTCGGTGCTGGGGTGTCAGCGGCCCGGGAGGGGCATGCTCGGTGCTGGGGTGTCAGTTACTGGGGTGGGAGGCTGGCTCGGTGCCGCGATGCCAGTGGGGGCGCTGGGGGCCCTGGCCAGGCGCTAACCGGCTGCCCTGTTCCGTGTCCCGGGCTGTGTTGCAGACGCTGCGGAGAGCCGACGGGAGTACGAGCGGGAAGCGGCCAGCGGGACCCCTCTGCACGCCGACCCCGCGCACCAGCAGCTCATGTCGCGGGTGCTGAGCCCGGCCCTGCCCGTCCCCGGCGCGGGGGGGCTTGTCCAGCTGAGCAGCACGCCCGGGAGCCGGCCCAGCCCCCCGCACCACGAACTGCGGCTGGAGCCCCCCGCCTCGGAGCCCCTGCACCACCACCCCTACAAGTACCCGGCCTACGACCACTACCTGGGGGCGAAGAGCCGGCCCGCCCCCTACCCCCTACCCAGCATCCGGGGCCACGGCTACCACCACCATCACCACCACCACATGGGCCCGCCGGCGGCCAACGTGTACTCCTCGGCGGGCGCGCCGCCCAGCTATGACTACGGGCCGCGGTAACCCGCCCGCCCCCTGCCCGCCCGGCCCTGCCCTGCATGGTGTGCGCCCCCGGCCGCCCCGAGCGCCTCCCCCGACGCGGCGGGGCCGCTGCTCGGCTCTGCCCGGCCACCCGCCCCCGGGCTCCCCGGAGAGAGCAGGCGGGGGCGGGGCCGGAGCGAGGCGGCCAGGGGCAGGGGCAGGGGCCGGGCCGGACCCGGGGCATCCGCCGACTGGCCGCGGCGCGTTGCTCCGCTCCGGGGACGAAGCCGGAGGGGGACGCGTCCCGCTCCCGTGTGAGCGACGCTCACGGCCCCTCGCACTGATGATGGTTCGCGCGCCCGGCCGCTGTGCTCCCGAGGCCCCGGGACGGAGGCCGGCCGGGGTGACTAGCCCCCGGGAAGGGGCAGTGACTCGCCCGCGGCAGAGCCAGCCGCAGACTCTCGGTTTCCCAACGCCCAGGCCTGGCCCATGTGAGAGCGGGGGGGGGAATCATGTTAACACCGAACGAGGCGCGGTCCTGTGCTCCGCAGCTGGCCCTGGGCACCTGCTGTCCCTTGGCCTGACCCTACTCCTCTGAGACCCCCCTAAGTGGGATTGTGGTGACTTACTGCTGTGGGAGGACTGGAGCTCCCTTGGCTTTAGACCTCCCCCCCCTATTTTCCAGGGGACTAGCGATGGAAGTAGGGCTTAAAGTTAGGAAATGTTTTGATGTTGCCAGGTGACCTCCAGCTAGGTCCTTCCCAGGGCCCATCTCTTCATGACTGATGAGGTTATAGGGGGCAACTTTATACACAGGCAACTGTTTGGGGCCCTGTGCTTCTCTAATGTAGCCCAAGGCCAAGAACAGTGCTACAGATTTTTATTTTTCCCAGCAATGGGTATTAAGGTCATTACAAGCATCCAGAAAAAAAGACAAAGTTTGGGCCATATTTTTATATTCTCAGAGGGGTGGTGATGGCTGGTGATGAGAACACCACCAAAGCAGCCCTACAACACTACCTTGGCTGGTGATTTCCTGGTCTCTTAATACTCTCTATTGCAGCCTGGCCTTTTAGAGGATTCCCCCCCCCCCATGCTTTTCAGGGGCTGGCCCTATATCGGACAGAGCTGCAGTCTTACAATGACCATTTTGCAACTGGCTGCTTGCTGTGTGCCCCTTCTTACATCTGGAAAGTACATTTTATGTCTTCCCTCAGGTTGCTTTTCTTGTGGAGATGGTCCACATCCCAAAATTTAGCTTCTGGCATATGTCTCCAGCTACACATTATGAATATTCAGACTACATTTTTGCTTGGTGTTCCACCACTTGTCAGGCCAGTCCTGTATTTCAGAGAAGGATTTAACAGCTAATTGACCATGTGGGTTTATAAGTGCCTCCATCCTCCTCCCCTTGCTCCACAGAATTCTGTGGAAAGAGAAGGGTTATATTTTATGTCCTCTGACTCATCCATATTTGTGCCTCTGCATTGCAAATTCCACAGTGTTCTCTTCATATCTTTTTGAAAAGGGATGCCTTACCTTGTGAAGGTGGCAAATGTTAAGATCACATAGTAATGTCTATCCAGTCTTCAGCAATAGGCTCTATCCAGAAGATACACAGGCAGATGTGAATATTTTCTGTAACTTTTTCCATTACAAAAATTTGGATCAATTGTGAAGATTTGTGCAAGCACCATGTGTTTTTATTTGACATTTGCAGTGAATTGTGAAATTTTTAGTGTCAGACTACACAATAATAACTGTTCTCAAAAAGGCTGATGTGAAATAGACCTGTGCATATTATTAGTCAACTGGAAACTGCTTTCTGACATGCCCTGTTGCTTTGTCGCTGTTATTTCAGAGTTTTCACTATGATTTGTTACCTGGACGTTGATTAGTGCCAAAGCTTTTGTTTAATGAAGTTGTTATATTTATTTTTTTCTTTCAGAGATTATACAAACGTTTTTGGTTTTGTTTTCATAATAGTTGCAGTGTAGGAAAAAGTCAAGACAACGAAAGAGTCATATCTGCAAACAGTGTAGATACTTGTAGATATTTATAGATATGTGTAGATAATCTTATTACAGTTAAATTGAAAAGACATTGGACAGTGACATTTATAAATGGTTTTCCTTCTTTTTTGTGTTTGTGTGTGTGGGTGTGTTCAATCAGTTTGTATGTTCTGAAGTCAAAACATCCCCCCCCCATACAGTGAGGTAGGTCACTTTGAAGAAGAAAAAAAAAGGCAGTGTTGGCCCTGATCTTATAAGTTGTTCTATATAACCAGACAGATCCTTGGGCCCTGTGAGGCTTCATATGGTTGCAGAGATATACCGGTGTGGAACAAGTTGCAGGATTAGGCTTTCATTTGCAAGTAACACTAGAACAATAACTCTTTTGCATGTATATGGCACCTTTCTTCCCCAAATACATACATACTGGGTCCAGTGCTGTTCAACATATTCAAACATGATCTGGAGACAGGGTTAAACAGGGAGGTGGTAGAAGTTTACAGATAATACAAAATTACTTGTGATAGTTAAGTCCAAAGCAGACTGCGAAGTTAGAAAAGGGATCTCACAAAACTAGCTCAATGGGCAAGAAAAGCAGATTAACTTCAGTGTTGATTAATGTAATGCCCATTGGGAACTGTCATCCCAACTATACACCCAAAATGGTGTGGTCTAAATTAGCATTTACCATTCAGGACAGGGGTCTTGGAGTCATTGGGGATAGTGCAGCAGCAGTCAAAAAAGATAACAGAATATTAGGAATCATTAAGAAAGGGATAGATCATAAGAAAATATTGTAATGGCATTATATAAATCCATGGTATGCCCATACTTTGACTACTGTGTGCAGTTCTGGTCGCCCCATCTAAAAAAAGATACCTTAAAACTGGGAAAAGTACAGAGAAGGGCAATGAAAATGATACGGGGTATAGAGTAGCTTCCATAGGACGAGAGATTAAAAGGACTAGGATTGTTTGTCTTGGAAAAGAGATGGCTAAAAGGGGATATGATAGAAGGCTATAAAATCTTGAATGGTGTGGAGCAAGCGAATAGGGAAGTGTTGTTTACCCAGTCACATAATACACAAGCTGGGGTCACCTAATGAAATTAATAGGCAGCAGGTTTATAACAAACACAAAGAAGTACTGCTTCACACAACTTACAGTCAACCGGTGGACCTCATTGCCAGGGGATGTTGTAAAGGCCAAAAGTATAACTGGGATAAGTTCATGGAGGTTTGGTCCATCAATAGCTATTAGCCAAGCTGGTGAGGGGCACAACCCTATGCTCCAGCTGTCCCTAAATCTCTGATTACTAGAAGCTGGGACTGGATGATCATTTGATAAATTGTCCTATGCTGTTCACTCCCTCTGAAGCATCTGGCCACTGTTGGAAGACAGGATACTTGGCTAGGTGGACCATTGGTGTGACACAGTATGGCCCTTCTTATGTTCTTACTGTAGCAGGGAAATCCAGCCAGTCCTGGGGTAGTGACTGGTAACAAACTTGTCCCTAATGCACTTAACAGTATGGGGGAGAGGAGTGAGAGAAAACTGAGTAAGGACACTAGGGTTGATCCCTGCTTTTACAAAATGTGCTTGGTTTCTATAATGACCATGCAGAACAAACAATCCATTGGTTTAACTGCATGGAATTCTATTTTATGTCCTCTAGAAGGATGAAGCCCTTGTTAAGGTTTAAACTTTTGACTCTAGGAAGCATATTTGAGCCTGAAATTTAGATCACCAAACTGCTATCCCCTCAACATTTTTAGAACAGGGACTACTAAGGTAATTCTGCATCTGAAAGGGTGGGAGAGACAATGCATATTTAGGAATGGTTAGAATTATAAAACTTAAAGGGTATTTCCACAGCTCTCCCACCCTTGGATTTAGGCCTGGAGTCAGCAAGCTCTTTAAGGCCATGCTTCGCTTTAAGCATGGGAGTAATCCAATTTGACTTCACATGTTTAAAAGTAGGCAATTTTAAACATCTTGCTGAATTGGGGCCTTTATGACTTGCGGTGCCTCATTAATGGCTAATCCCTCTGTCCATCCTATAACACAGGATTGTGTAGATGTTATAGAAGGAATTGGCCATGCCTTTCACAACAGATAATAAGGCAAGAGATTTTTAGGGTACTGCATCCCTAAACCAACAGGTACTTCTAAAGGCTAACGTATCAGCTGCTGTCCCTCTACACACTGCATGTAGTGAGCACATTGGCTTATCTAGCGCTGTCCTAGAGACCCTCTGTGCTACACACAGAGCGCATGGAAGCCTTTGTACATGGGAAATGTGGTCTGATAAAATGATTATGTGGCTGCACAACTGGTTGGAAAAAAACATACACAAAGAGATAATTATCAATGTTATCACTGTCAAACTGTGAAGCCCTATCTAACAGGGTGCCACAGTGGGTCTTTCCTGGGCCTGGTACTAGTCAATATTTTTCGCTAATGATATGGGTAATGAGAGTGAGTGCATGCATATACAATTTGCAGCTGGGAGGGGTTGCAAGCACTTTGAAGGCCAGGATTAGAATTCAAAATCATCTTGTTTTTGGACCAATTCTCCAATTTTTTAAGATCAAGTTTGATAAAGATAAGTACAAAGTACTAGTGTTAAGAAGGAGAAATCAAATATATCAATACAAAAGTGAGAACAACTGAGTAGGTGGTAGCACTGCTAAAAAGGGTCTGGGAGTTATGGTGGACCACAAATTGAATCAGAGCCAACAATGTGATGCAATTGCGAAAAAGGCTGATACCATTTAAAGGGGATGAAGTGTCATATAAGATGCTGGATATAACAGTCCTGCTCTCCTGGGCACTGGTAAGGCCTCAGCTGAAGCACTGTGTCCAGTTCTAGGCCCCACACTTCAAGAAAGATGTGGCCAAATTAGAGAAAGTCCAGCGGAGTGCAACAAAAATGATAAAAAGGTTTAGAAAATCTGACCTATGAGGAAAAGTTAAAAAAACTGGGCATATTTAGTCTTGTGAAAAGAAGATGGGGGGAGGGGCTTATAACAGACTTCAAATATGTTAAGGGCTGTTCTAAAGATGTCCAAGATCTATTGTTCTCCATGTCCACTGAAGGTAAGAAGCTAAATAATCAGTTTAATCTGCAGCAAGGGAGAAGGTATTAGGCAAAACTTTCTAACTATAGGGATGATTAAGTACTGAACTAGGCTTCCATGGGAGGTTGTGGAATCGCAGGCATTGGAGGTTTTTAAGAACAGGTTTGGCAACCACCTGTCAGGGATGGTGTAGGGCTACTTGTTCCTCCCTCAGCATTGGGGGAGAGGCTAGACTAGCTGCCCTACGATTTTATATTATGCATTGCCCTAATAATAAGCCTTTGAAATGTTATAGCAAGGCTTTGGTCTGGCGAACCAGGGACTCGTTTGAGATCACACTAGCCATGTGACCTGCTGTCTAGCTGTTCACTAGCTGGCTTAAGCAGGCTGTACACTCCAAAGGCACATGCTGAGTGTCCCCCACTATTACATTGTACTATAGAGACACACCCTATTTCCATCAAGCTGCCCGTCACTCATGCAGCTGTATGGTGCTGTCACCGGAGTCAATGGCAAAACTCTCCCAGGAGACCATGGGGACCGTTCAAAAGTGGATGCCTAATGTACATCCGTATTTAGCTGCTGCTGAGGAAATATGGCGCTGCGCAAGGCACAGCTAGGGCACGGGCCGGAGCCCTTTGGGAGGTGCCAGGCTCAGCGGTACTAACTGAGTTTGGTGGGCGCGCAGCAGCGCTGACACCCAGGTTCCCTATTTCACTGGCCTAACACGGCCTTCGGCGCTTAGCTTCAGGGCCCACTTCTGAAAAGTTTGGCCAGGCCCTTTTACTGGGGGTGGCGGGAATGCCGCTGTTTTCCGGCCGGCGAGCCCCGGAGGCTCCCCCCTGGCGGCGGCGGTTTCCTGTGATGACTCACACCAAAGGTGGCTTGAGGCCCTGAGCCGACCGCAGGCGGGGCTCGCCCCGCTCAGCCGACAAGGCCTGAGCAAGGTGTTCGCGGCTCCAGCCGAGGCTTCCCTAGCTCTGCGGCGCCCGGGCCCGGCCTGCTGGGAGCGCTGCCCCGTGCTCGGGGAGCCGCGGGCCCGGCAACGGGGCGCAGGGCCGGGCGCGAGGGGTGCAGGCCGCGCCGCAGCCTCCCTCCCCTGGCTTCCGCCGCCACCGCGCCTGGCCGGGGGGGCTGCTCCCAGCTCTGCTGTGCAGAGCCGAGCGGGCCTCGGGCAGGCGCCCCCTCGGGGCCCCCGGGTGGGCGCCGCTCGCCGCCATTCCAACCTCCCCCCTTCGCCCACGGGAGACCCTCCCCGGCTGGGCGGTGGGGGGAAGGGCCGCCCCCCGCCGAGGCCGTGTGAGGCAGCCAGGGTGAGCCGGGAGGTAGGAGAGAGAGACACTGACGGGGGTGTGAGAGCGAGCGAGCCAGACGGACACACCCGCGCCCTGACAGGTGTGTGGTTCTGCGAGAGAACCAGACAGAGCGGGGGGGGGGGGGGGCGCGAGACCGTCACAGACAGACACGTGACGGGGGGGGGAATGAGAGCGCGACAGGCTGACGGGAATGTGTGTGAGAGACAGACACTCTGCCTGACAGGTGTGAGGGGCGGAGAGAGCGACTGACAGGGCTGTGTGTGTGTGTGAGAGAGAGAGAGAGAGAAATGGTGTGAGGGAGCGATACGGGGTGTGTATGTGTGTGTGTGTGAGAGAGAGAGAGAGAGAGAGAGAAAAAAATGGTGTGAGGGAGAGTGACGGGGTGTGTGTGTGAGCGATACGGGGTGTGTGTGTGTGTGTGTGTGTGTGTGTGTGTGTGAGAGAGAGAGAGAGAGAAATGGTGTGAGGGAGAGAGACGGTGTGTGAGAGACGGGGCGAGGGGAGGGGCAGACACAGCTTTCGGGGGGGGGGCGAGGAGGTGCCAAATGCCCCTCCCCAGCAGCGGGGCGGACAAGCCCCAGGCCCTGCGGCGCGTGTCTCGGGGCTGTGTACGGGGCGCACGGCTGAGGCGGGACGCGCGGATCCGGGGACGGAAACCAGCCACGCTGCGGCGACCCGTTGGCCTCCAGCGTTTTCTCGGGGGAGCGAAGCGCCACCCTGTCCCGCTGCCGCGCACAAGAGCCCGCGGGCGCCGCCGGGCCGGGCCGCTGCTAGGCCTACCGAGCCGTCCCCATGGCTAGCCCAGCGCCTTGGCCCCAGGCGGCAGGAGACGCCGGCGAGCGCTGCGGGATGCCCGCCCCCCAGGCAGGCTGCTCCAGACGGGGCGTGTCCCTGGTGGTCCGGGAGCGCAGCAAAGGCAACGGCTCAGCCCCAGCCATGGGGCTTTACCAACACCCGCAGGGGCAGTGGGGAAGGGCCCTGTTCGCTTCAGTCACATGCTACCATGGGCAAGTCACAACCGCTTTGTGGACCCTTCTCCACCGGTGAAAGGGCGCTAATAGCCGGGGGGGGGGGGGTGGCTAGGAAGGCTAATTAATGTGTGAAAGCACCTTTCTAGCCGGTTCCACCCAAGGATCTCAGGTTATTTAGTTTTATTCTTCGCCTATCTCCTCTTCAGCCTGAGAACAGTCAACCTGGGGGTTCCTCCGCGTTCTTGCTACTTTTACTGCCTCCTGGCTCAGCCTTATAAATTGAGAATAGGTTGAGTGGCTGCTGTGGCTGACATCACTGTCAGATCTAGAACTGCCTCCGTAGCTAGATCAGTTTTGAACATCAGGTTACTTTCTACCTAGTCAAACTGCTGTCTTAAAGAAAGCGCCTTTTACACACCCACCCACCCTACCTTCGTGCTGTTGGCTGGCTCTGAAAACTGAACTATTCTCGCAGAGCTGTGGCTAAAGAGCAAATGCCGCCTACAGAGCAAGTTGTGCATTGCATCTTCCATGAATTTGCAGATGTACACGACTGATTTGAAAAAAACCTACATTTTAACAAGGTATGATGTGACACACAAAAAGATCTGTGGTGTTTCAAAGATGTCTAAGTAAGGAAATATCTTTGTGAAGGATTCCAGAATAACTCTCCATACAGTAATATTCAGCGGTGTTCATACATTATTTCATGTTATTAAAAAAATCAGAGGGATGACATCATGATTCAAATAAGAAATCAGCCCTTGATAAATTGCGCTATACAGAAGTAACTAACTTTATTTCCATTTTTAATTACTCATGTCCAGTTCATCTGTAAATTAGATACATAATTTACCAGAGGGGCTGAAATGATCTGATAAAAGCAAACAGATCTTTACCTTTCAATAGTGACTATTACTATGAAGTTAGTGTGTATTTAAATCCATCATTTGTCAATAAAGTAACCTTTGAGGATCTGGGGGCTAGTGTGTATTTAAGCTCCTAACTTCCATTGATTTCAGTGGTTAAGAGCTTAAAAACCCCGTGTGCCAAAAAAAAACACTTAAAAAACCCCAGAAATCATTTACTAAAGATACGATAGGTTAGTAAATTGGCACACACATTTGTGTAATATACTTATTATATCTCATTTCCTTGCTTTTCTGTTTTATGAAATTCAGATAACCTTGTATATGTCACATATGGTTTGCATATATATGCAAAAGGATTAGCCAAATAAAATGTTGTAAAGTATGATAAATATGTTCTTTCCATATGGGAAATAAAATGTTTCCAGATTAAAAAAAGAAAAGCTTATGAAGAGCAGTCTTAATAAAATAATTACAATAAGCAAACTCTTGTACTCATGGTAAATATATACATTTCACATAGAAAAGTGACAGAGACCAAAAGCCAGGAAACTCACACTTAAGGACTAATTCTGCAAGGGTTCTGTATGCAGAATTTCCATTATAGTCAATGAAACTTCTAGCAGGACTGGATGCTATATTATCATAGCACTTGAACTGCTATCTGACGATCTCAAGATGATAATGAATTAGGCTGCACATTGAAGCTGAGGAAATATGCCATATGCCCATACTCATTTTGGGGCTATCACTCATTTTAGTTCCATTGCTCCCTGTCTTCTACTTGAGTTTATGGTGTCCTTTCACTTTCATTGTTGAAAATGAAGGAGGGCTCAACCCTGTAAGGCTGATGACCTCCGTCCCAATACAAAGCACGGGCACATGCTCAAATATATTAAACGTGATGGGACTTCCACTTGGAAGCAGGCACTTGAGCTCTCTGGTCCCAATTCAGAGATCAGCACTTCACACCTTTCAGGAGTGAGAAATAAAGTATAATGAAACTGCGCTCAGGGAAAGTCCTTTCTATGAAGAGCTCCCACCACATTTTCAGTTTCCTGCATATCTATCTCATTTGGGGTCTTTGTCCCACAGCACATCCCAGATTTGGGCCTTGGCAGGCTGAGAACTATATGCAAATGTTTCACACTGAAGGTGGCCATAATAAATGAAGGTGGTTTCCCTAGAAGTTAGAACAGGTGATTTTAGTGGTGGAGTCATGAAGTCCTCGTGCAGCATGGTACCGCTCTGTAAAATGGGCATTAATATTTATCTGTCTTTGTAAAGTGCTCTGAGCGCCTTGGTCTATAACTGCATGCCCATCAGTTACCAAAGTAAGCTAAATCCCTATGAGCAAGATGTTAAAACTGTTTGAAAAAAGAACAGGAGTACTTGTGGCACCTTAGAGACTAAAATTTATTTGAGCATAAGCTTTGTGGGCTAAAACCGACTTCATAGGATGCATCAGGAAGTGCATCTGGAGTTTGCAACATCAATTTTTAGATGGCTTTAGTTAAACTGGTGAACCCTTCATAATATAGGCAAGACTTCTACGTTGTTATTTGCGTTTCACTCTGCTGCTCCCTGCCCAGTCACTTGCTCCTTTCAGTGGATTTCGTTCTCTATTCTGCCCCAGTACTTCAGTGCCTCCCCAACTTCTTCTCATGTAGACTGCAAAGCTCAATAGTAGTAGCTGTCAGGTCACCTGCTCAAACCCCATTATGTTTTGATGGGTTCAAAATGAGGAAGAACAAGCCCACTCCTTCGTCTTCGCCCCCTTTAAAGGGCAGGGGCAGCACTGGGAAAATGGAGTAGGGAAGCTGTTTTTTCAGCATCACTTTGCACATGTCAGCAAACATGAAGGGAGTCTCTGAATCAATTCCCTTTCCTGCTGCTGTTTGCTGCTTCAAACCAGATGGGCACACGTGCTAACCCTTTAAAGATTCACGCTCTCTGGTGAGTTTGGTGCCAAGGCTGCATGCCATCGAGAACCCAAGGCAAAAAGTAAAAGACAAAGGTTACAATAGACATTAAGTTAAAAGCAGTGTAGGTGGGGATCCACTTAAGATTTAATACCAGCAATTATAGGCTTTTTAATTACAACCAAGAGGGATGCCATGACTGCATTTTCTACCAAGTTCAAAATGATTGTGTAAAACCAACCATTAATCTTGCCTCCAACACATATGCCTGGACGTCTCTCCAGCAGATATTGCTACACAACTGGGGATTGTATGCATCATGAGAAAAGCCATGGCTTGGGCTGGTAACAGGGGCAGAAGTCTTATTTCCTGATTTTTGTTGGCTGTGCATTTTGGCACAAACTGCATGTGCTCTGATCTGGCTTCAATCCCACATGTCCACAGGTTACTTCTGCTCCTGATGGGAGCTGAGAGGGATAGTGCCATGGCTGTCCAGAATGCTGGCATGTGATTAATGCTGCTTTTTTGCAGTTCTAATGTACATACATTCAGGGGGAAACTTAATTGAAGCAGAATGTGTCCCATATTCTCTAGCTTTCATAAGTGTTGTTAAATTAGAACTTCTAAACAAAACATTCTTAATCATAAATGTGCAAGCATAATTTGCCTCTCTCATCTATTCCATATTGGGCTTTGTAACATGATGTAACAAACTGGCTACCAAATGTGTACCACTCTCTTCTACTGGAAGGCATCAGAACTGCTCAAGAGTGTGCCATAGGCCCTATACTCCTAAGAGGTAGTGGAGATTCTCCTGTAGTGCAAGTGGCTGGACCTGTGCTGTCTGGGGTAGGAGGTACGAATTCTATTACCGACATTATTGTAACATTTGGATTTGCCACTGTTTGCAGTATAGTGGCAACCACAGAGTCCTTCAGGCAGGTACAGTTTTGTCTCAACAATTTGTTAGATGTGTGTGCATGGTTTCTAAAAGACCCTTTTCAGGTTGCAATTTGCACCATTTCCTAACACATTGAAAACATTATAATAAAGAGAGCAAATGAGTATGAAGATGGAATTAGTGTACTGGTACAAAAGGACAGCTAAATTCCAGGACAAATCTCTAGCTAGACTTCTTCCCCACCTCAATGCTCCTCGTAAGGCTTGTGATCAGAATCTGGTACCTCTGGATACTGTAGAATTAGTTTGCTTTGGGAACCTTTAAGGTTTCCCAGGATCTCTGGATCACCTAAGGGACACATTTGTAGCCACAGTACTGAACTATGCATCAGATTCCTTGGGGCAAAGTCAGAATAAAGCAACACACATCATAACGCTGGTAAAACATGCACAGATATATTTCACACCATTAATCACATGGGCAAAACATTCACAATTCAGGGATTATGTTGCTACAATCCCAGCTATGTGGTTTAATAATACATTAAAGTGCCAAAGGCTGCATGATGGATGGGATTGAGAGGGAATAAACCACTAATAGCTAAAAGTTAGAATGAACCTCCTCAGGCATGTGCATTAAATATAGAGGGGTCATTTCTCTGGTACAAACTGCTCAGTCTAAGATTTTCCTTTCACTAGGCTGAATAAATGCAGCTGAATCTAAGAAGCACACACACCAACAAAAGGAGGAAACAGCTGCTTCAACCCAAATAATCCTGGTATCCGATAACATTATGCAAACATTTTTAGGGACCAACTGAAAACAAGCACCATAGCGGTGATGCAGTTGACAACCCTAAAAGACAGACCTAAAGGTGGCAATTCTGCAACAGAAAAGCTTCAAAAACAGACTCCAAAGAGAAACGGCTGAACTTGAATTAATATGCAAATTAGACACTATCAAGCTAGGCTTGAATAGAGACTGGGAATGGCTGAACCATTACACACATTGAATCTATTTCCCCATGTTAAGTATTCTCACAGCTTCTTGTCAAACTGTCTGTAATGGGCCATCTTGATTATCACTACAAACGTTTTTTTTTTCTCTTCATTAGCTTCTTAGAGTTGGTAGGACAACTCCCCCCTTTTCATGTTCTCTGTATATTTATCTCCTCACTATATGTTCCATTCTATGCATCCAGTGAAGTGGGCTGTAGCCCACAGAAGCTTATGCTCAAATCAATTTGTTAGCCTCTAAAGTGCCACAAGTACTCCTGTTCTTTTTGCGGATACAGACTAACACGGCTGCTACTCTGACCCTAAAAGACAGGCTGCCAGGGCTATTCTGGGATGGGTTGCTCAAAATCTCTTCCGCTTTGCATGAAATCCAAAACCAGGCATCATCAGCCCAGAAAGTGACAGCAAGAATGACTTTATAGCCTGGTGGTGAGGGCACTCTGGAGGAGTCATATCCTTGCTCCAATGAATATTTAATCCGCCCCCTCCCCATCTTTTGTGCGGGTGCGGTGTGCTCAGAGCATGCCTCCTAAATCAGGCTCCACAGGTCAGGCAGGTAAGGAGCCACCTGGTCTGGGAATCCCTCTGAGCCTTAGCTATAAGCTTGATGCCAAGCTGCTCAGCAGTGTCAGGACTTGGGCAGCTGTGCATACGCCCTCTGGCAGAAACGGATACCCACAGATTTGGTGCAGCTAAACAGTGGTTTCATGCATGCCAGTGGTGCCTAAATGTTGACTTAGGCACTTAACCGCTCCTTCAGGGACCTTAGTCACACAATGTCTGTGCTGTGGTGTCTGAAATGCTTTCAGTACCTCTAATGCTACAAAAGAGTGCTGGAGTTATAGGCCAACTACATCACTGGAGCAACCGCACTGGCTTCAGTGAAGGTACACCAGCTATGAAATTGGCCTAACAGGTGTGAATAATAGGAGTGAGCTGTTTGGGGAGTGTGTTGTTCTCTGTGGCTGCATACAACTATTTAATTGCTCTCAAAGGCCAAATTGATGCTGCCATGTGGCAAAGAAGATACATGCTCAGCTGGAAAAATGCCTCCAGCACTGGGACGCAGACTAGAATTTCCAAACAGTGTGTGAATAACAGAAAGTCCCTGCATTTTTACCAGCTCATCTCCATAATTCACGTGGGAGCACACTGTAAAGTCATGCTTAAAGGCTTTGTATGCATCACCGCTTGGCTGAAACACATATTGTTGTCTTAACACATCATGTCCTATTCAACCGGGCAGGACACAGTGATCCACATTTTCACACCACAGTGACAATGCTAGATAAGGAAATGCATTGATCTTCCACTCAGCAATTCTTGCATTTTGCTCAGATAATTAACCTGGCTGCTGCACTAGTGAGTTATTTCCCTCTTTCGCTCTACTGGGGACACTGAAGAGTCTTTATGAGTCTGTAGTTTTGTTTGCTAGCATTGGACAAAATCAAGTCTTGTAAGATGCATTTTAAACATACTAGAAACTATCACACGGCATTGACTTTAAAGTTATCCATCTTTAAAAAGGTAGGGATCCACAGTGTGTAACTTATGCCACTATTACTAATCACTAATTTCAATTTCAGAGTGCAGGAGGGAAGGTTTTACAATTCGCTCTTTTCACAGGCCCTCACGCTGACTAGGGCGAGCTCTCTTCCTCTTCCCTAGCTCATCTCCACTTCGAAGCAGAACACCCTGCTCACCACATTCGGAGCACAGGAAGAGCTTGGAACTAACGGATTCATTTACAGGCAACATCTGAGGGTCAGAGGTCAGCATTCATCCCATTGGTGATAAATATTCCATGTAATTGCTGTACAAATGCTAGTGTTTGGGATTTATTTCAATTAGCTTATGAATGTTGGTTGCTTCCCACTCCCTCCCCCAGGGTGACAGATACACCACTTCTTGGGAGGAAGCCTTTTTGCAACAATTTAGCTGTCATCACCTTCACTCCTGACTCCTTTAAGCCAAGTACAGGCTAGTCGTATTCCTCTCTGACAGGTGAGATTCAGGGGCTAACTCCATCAGTTTGTGGTGGTTCTTTACTCAAAACCTACCTGAAAGCAAATGAATCAGCTGAAATCTTCAGTGGGATAAACATGACCATATTACATTTTAAGAAGGAATTTTAACTCTTCTGGGAATATTTTATACTGGTTTCTTAGATGTGATCAGGTAGATGTGACATATTTATAATCCTGGAGACAGGCCCAACCCAACACTTTGATTTGAACACGTCTTTACTTTGGGAAAGTTCAGGTCTGAGACTGAAATTTATGTCTTGATCCTGAAGTAAATAACTTTATAAATTTCAGGAAAGTTGTGATCCAGATCAAGATTTTGCAGTCAGATAATGTATCCAAGCAAATCTTTAGAACCAGTAACTTAGATGGAAACTAAAAAATGCATTTAACCCCCCACAATTGATTAGGATGATGAAAAAAATATCATTGCTAATGTACAGTGCCGATTAACCCTTTTACCTATGAAGTACTCATTACTACGTGCAGGTTGAAGAGGCAAAATACAAATCCTATTCCTGCATGCCGATCTGCACATATAGGTCCTCCCTCCTCTTAAAGTTAATAACACTCCATGCCCTGATGTGTGTATCTATTTGTGGGATTGAAGTTTTGTGTTCATCTCCTTAATTTTAAATTTGTTCTTGTGCAAGATTGGGATTTTTTTTTAAACTACCTAGTCACACAAATATAAACATCTACTGCAGCAAAGGGTGATAATTTGATCATGAAGGAACATATAAGAATATTTGCAAAGAGCTAGTAAATAGTAAATATCAGGCTACTTTAAGAATCCTTTGAGCATCTCCACAACGATGACAGACAGTGAACTCTGACTACAAAGGCTGCCTTTAAAGCCAGAGAAAAATAGACCGCTGGTAAGTTTGTCAGTGAACAGAGATTAAACTACAAGTCCAGATCAAACAATACTCTCAATTAGCAAGTGCTTTGCTTATTAATCTTTGCTTGGAGAAGGCTTGAAAGAGCTGTTTATGAATAATGAATGTTCAATAAGATTAGGTGTCATGTCACCCTACAATTTCCATTGCAAGTACTGGATCAGGTTTTAAGATACTCGAGCATGTTTCAGAGACAGAAGTGCAACTCCAATTCTTTAAAAACCTGGAAGTATTTTTTTTAAAGATTCCATTGCAGATGGAATATCTTAGCACAGATGAACAAAGACTCACTCTCTATTCAAAGCAGTACTCATTGACATGGATTGAGTTCATCAACTCAAAACCAAAGTGACAGCAGCTATATAGGAAACATTAACTACATAGAGGAGAAAAATAAATTGGGCCTGAAAGTTAGGATATGTCTACACTGCTCACGTTACAGCGTGGCCGACACAGCCCTGTGACATGGGCAGTGTAGTCACACTTTATCGTCAGGGGAGAGCTCTCCCGGTGATAAAAAATAACCACCCCGAATGAGGGGTGGTAGCTTTATTGCTGAGAGCCCGGCGTTGTCTATACTGGCACTTTTCAGCTCTAAAACTTTGTCGCTCAGGGGGGTGTTTTTTCACACCCCCAAATTACTAAAGTTTTAGCACTGAAAGTGGCAGTGGAGACACAGCCTTAGCTTCACCTTAATACTCCCAACTCCTCTTTATCTGATTTGTAAATAAACAAATCAAACAGCGACTATGAGTCTGGCCCTGAATCTTTAATCTGATAAAACTCCAATCAAAACCAAGGACCTTCCTGGAGAAGGGTGATCTCCTAGGGTTTAATCATATGTAACTGGAGTCAGTAGGAGTTTTGCCATTCATCTCAATAGGTGCAGGGCCTTAATACATGTGAATTCAGCAGGAGGTGTCCTGTGGTAGGATTAGGGGAGTCTCTGAGATCAGAGGGGTACCACTGCAATTTAATATAAAAGAATAAGAAACAGTGGCTTTCTTTCCATCATAAGTCCCCATCTGCTTTGTGGGGAGGAAAACTGTGAGGTTCCTTGTATCATTCAAAGAGGACTCCTCGTTGTTTTTACTGATACAGACTAACATGGCGATCCCTCTGAAACTTGTATCATTCAGTCAGGCTTCTTGTGTATCTCAGGAAGATGGTGCTATGGAGATTGCTGAGCACAGACCCCTCTCTTCTGCCTGGGAAGTGGAAGATATGTAGAGATCCTGGCATGATCGTTTCACATACACATATACCGTCTAGATGTAATGAGCGTCTGCAACTCCCAATGACTGGCTCAAAGATGCTCAGAATCAGGCCTCCTCTAACTCACATGTGCAGAATAAACCTCCACAGAGCTGACTATAGAGAGAAAAATAACCAAAGAAATGCAAGAACACATTTCAGTGTGTGACACCAGTTTAAACGGGAAGTGCAGAGTTTTATTAGTAAAAGCCTTGTTGCAGTATATTTTATGTTCTGTAATTGGAAGAACACTGGGGCTTGGCACTTAAGGAAAATTTCTTGTACAGAGTTAGAAAGCACTTGTTCAACAAGATCATCCCTGCATGTACAGTACAGGCGCACAGCAGGTCCAGGTTTTAGATTTAGCTTTCGCATCAGCATTACACAAGTTTGGGTTTTGAACTGTAGTTCTGAAGTCTTTCAATGCTGCTGTCCAATTCATTTCTGACCAGTTCTCCTTTGATGTCCAGCCCCATAAATGGGTAGGGACAAGCATTTTCAATAAAACATCAACAGAACAGCACTGGTATCCCCAAAATCCCCCTTTGCAGAACAGACACTTTTTTTCTGATGCTAAATATTTCTGATGCCAAGAACCACCTAGCATTTCGAAATTACTCTGTATTTAAAGTCACACTGTTAATTGCTTTTATGGTGTACATATAAGTGCATCTTATTGGCAAACCTTAATTCAGTGGTGAGGTTTCCTGGCCTGCGAACAGACTGTTACTGCTCAAATATATTTGAAAAGGAGAATGCTAGTACTGTGCCTTGACTCAAGCAAAAACAATCAACTTTTGGAATGGATTTCAGCTTCCACGACCATGGAGATGACAAACTAAAGGGTAAATTTTCAGCGTAGTGCAGAAGGATTTATCCATGCTATTCCCATTGATGTTAATGGGAGATGTGTAGCCAAATCCCTGGCTCACCATACTGAAAATTTACCCCAAATCTCCAAGGAGAAGGGCGCTAATTGGATTGCTCAGTTTAAATCCTTCTGCTAGTCAGTCTATGGAAAGGCTTTAGCACTGGCTCTGAAAAAGGCATGGAAAGATTCCTTTTTCTTTCTATGATTAATTGTGAGGCTCGAGGTGACAGGGGACATAATGAAATTCATAAATGCCAAAAGCCATCCCTAGTCACATTCTTTGGCTGTTGGCTTAAGCTAGAAACTGACAGAAGTGTGAACAAATCAAGGTTGGTTTGATAGCTTTTCAGTTACGGGGAAGAAAAAGTAACTGACATGAGAAACTGCTATGGATGGTTTAAGGTTTCAAGTTCACATAAAACTGATTCTTCGCACTTACGTCCATGAAGGATCTCTACATGATTTGGAACCCAGTGTACTCTAGACCACCCCATGCCTGAGTGACAGCACCTATCTCCATTTTACAGATGAGGAAACTGGCACAAAGAATCAAAACAATTTGCCAAAAGAAGCATGTGGCAGAGGATGCAACAGAATCCATCTCTGCTAGGCCTTTGCCTTAACTGCATGATCATCCATTCTTCCCTTCCTAGCACTGGTTTTCCCTTCTACAACAACACATTTTCTATAGGGAATAGGTCTTTCTAGGGACTTGCGCTCAAACTGCAGATGGTTTAATACTTCCCCATCCCCAGATTTTAATCACACAATATCTGGTTTATCAGTCCGGCTTTCTAGTTTCCAAAGGACAGTGCAAAGCACCTGAGGTTTGATTATAGATTGACCAGATACTAATGCGGTGGTCTTTGGAGCCAGCTGCCAGCAGTCTTTCACTTGGCCTACTGTGATCTGAGAAGGATACACAGTGGACAGTTGCTGTGTGGTAGTCCAGTATTGCCAAGGGCTTCAGTTTCTTCCAGCCAAAGATTCTGATACGATGATCCCACCCTGCTGTTGCCAGGATCTTCTTGTCCTGGCGGATGGCAACATCAGCAATCCCAGCATTGACGAGTTTGTGTGTTTTCTGAACCTGAGCGATAAAGTTAAAGTTATTTAAAGTGAGTGCAAGATAACAAAATCTTCGTGATTTTAGAGTTAGCAATACATACACAGGTATCAATTTGCCTGTTAGTGGGTATCCCAACTTCTAAACCACACGTGGGAGTGATGCAATGGTCAGGATAACAGTAGATAGAGACAGAAGAGCACAAGAGACTACCTTCAGCATGGTCTCTTTAAAAAAAAAAAAAAAGTGTCCCTTGTACACTTATTGCAATTTAAATGGTTTCTACTCTGCCATCACTGAAAAACTGGTTTAAATGAGAATAGTCAGACTATACAGCTTTGCCCTCTCATTCTTGTTATTCTTAGAGATGGGCCTGAGCTGCAAAGTTTAGAGCCACAGCCTTGTTTCCAGACTTCAGGGGTATTCCTATGAAGGGTTTTTGGCCTAGTATGAAACTACCTGCTACTGGTTCCTACGGATGTGGTCCCCTGAATCACGAATATGCTGTGATGGCACTCAACATAGAGCCCTGGGAAAGGAATGCTTCCAAGAATGAGGTCACAGTGTCAGTGAATCTGTATTTCCAGCACTCATTCCCAGGAGACTTTTGATGCACCCACTAGCAAGAAGCAGGGGCAGCTCTATGTTTTTTGCTGCCCCAAGCACGGCAGTCAGGCGGCCTTCGGCGGCATGCCTGTGGGCGGTCCACTGGTCATGCGGATTCGGCAGCGGCTCTGTGGTTCTGCGCCTTCGGTGTACCTGCCGCCGAATTGCCGCCAAAGTCGTGGGACTGGTGGACCTCCCTCAGGCATGCCGCCGAAGGCTGCCTGACTGTTGCCCTTACAGCGACTGGCACGCCACCCCCCCATTGCCGCCCCAGGCACACGCTTGCTGCGCTGGTGCCTGGAGCTGCCCCTGGTGAGAAGGGGATCATGAACTAGTTACTGATTTCAAACTTGGGAGCATTTTACTGTTGTTGTTAGAGGATTCTTTGGGTTCACACTTGTGAGGTGCACAACTTGGCCTTAGCAGCAGCTGAGAGCAGTTAGCATCCCTAAGGAGATACTGAGCACTTTGCAGGATTGAGCCCTTAGGGAGAAAAAAAGTGTTTCAGTTATGGAGGGGGTGTGAGAGTACACAGAAAACAGACATAAGCTGAGTATCAAACTAATAACTATTGTGTTATCACTTAGTGCCGATACTATCATTATTTCGACAGTGTCAATATATAAGAAAGCTAGTAGATTTCAGCACACACATTGAAAAGAGAAAAAGACTTTGGGAGTATACTCTTACCACAGTGTGCTATAATTTTTATGTATATATTATATATACATGCACACACAACTCCCATTTATACTAGGGGATAACATATAAATTCCTCCATAAACTGAAGTGAGAACACACTCTTCGGGAAGTAACTCTCTTGTAAAAAACAAAATAAAACAAACACAGAACTCAACATAATTCAATTTACAGTTCACATAAATTTGTTGGTGGTAGCTGTTTTCCTAAGGGGAAAGTTGTACTGAAGTGGTCTTCAAAGTATATACTTTTCCTCTGCAAAAAGCATTCCATGATACACAATTGGTGCATTACATACAGCATGAGGTCAATTAAAAATCATATTAGTTCCCTAACAAGTCCACTAATGTAGTTAAAAATCTAGATCAATCCCTTATTTAAATTATGAAAGTATATACACAATCAAGCTGAGGACACCCCAGCACCTTCCAGGATCAGATCCAAAACAAGTTCCAGCATTTGTAAACCTCTAATAATTATTCAAGAACTAGTTTGCTGTTTATTTTTTTAAGCAGCACTCCAATACCTAAATGATATAGAATAACGCAAATTCCTTAAGAGAATGGTTAATTCAAAACCTGGCATGTGCTTTCTGCATCCACCGTACAAAATAAGACAGGAGATGGAGATGTCCTGAAACAGAAAATGAAGAATAAGGGTGGTAGATCCAAATGGAAGGAATACTGGAGGCAAGAAAGCAAAATTGGAAGTGTTACTGAGGCCTGGTCTATGCTTAAGTTTTGGCAGCATATCTATGTTGAGTAGCAGTTTGAAAAAAACCTCACCACTAATTAACATGGTTTTGCCATCAAAAGCCCTAGTGTAGATGCAGTTATGCTGGCAAAAAGCCCTTTTGCTAGCATAGCTTTTTAGTTCAGGGAATTGATCTAAGCTATGCCGCCAGAACTCTTTTGTTGGTATAAGCGTCTTTCCACAGTGATCCTTTATCAGTATAGCTATACCGCTCTAGCTTTGAACCCTCTCTAGTACATCACAAGGATTAAGGCCAGATCTACACTAGAACTACTTTTATACTATACCAGCAAAGCACTTCTAGCTGCCTGCACTTTATACTCACAAAACTGCACTTCCGCCAGTATAGCTTATTTCAGCTCCCTGAGAGAAATAAACGCTTCCAGGAAAAATACCATTTTGCTGGTATAACTGTGTCTACACAAGAGGCTTTTGCTGGCACTGCTATGTCAGTCAGGGATCACACCTCCTCACATGCCTGACCAACATAACTATACCAGCAGAAGTCTGTATGGGAGACCTGGCTTAAGTAACACAGGTTGTGAACCGAGGCATAACCAAAGCTTAGTTCTGAGAACTGCAGTAATAATGTCAAAGAAATGGACAAGATCTGTCCAGAGAAGATAACTGGAATTACATGTCAACAGCAAGTTACGAGTTGACAGTGAAGACTGTAATGGTAACATTCCTTAGTTAAGGAATGGTAAGGAAGTAACAGTATCTGCTAGAGACCCACCAGAACAAGAGGAGAGCCAGGATAAAACTCCCGGACAAACACTCAGGGAATCAGTAACCTGATGCTGTGGTCAGGGGATTTGAGTGAGCCACCTTAAAAGCTCATGGGCCATGAATGTAATCAAAAAACACAGCAGCAAAGTTTCCAAAGTAGAAAACCATTTCATGATCCAGAAAGGAAAGAATCGAACCAAAGGAGATCTGGATTCTACACTTTCAGCCAATCATGGCCAAGGTTAGTCACATATCCTAACAACTCTGGCCTGAGTCTTTGACCTGCCACTTCCTTTTCACTCCGGAGAGACTTTTTTTTTTTTTTTTTTTTTTTTTTTTTTTAAATAATCCCCCTGTAAACATGTATTCCCTCAAGCCCTGCCCTTGTTCTGGGCCCTTGTTCTAGCCATCTAGCCAAGAAGGCAGCAGCAACACTGAGCTTTTAAAGCCTAAAGAGGCAAGAAAAACAAATTTTCTCATGGTTTACATTGTGGTTTGTTGAATCTTCCTTTTCATTATATAACAAGAACAAGGTGGAGTTTATGAGCAGTAAAGAGCTTTTGCAATTATTGAATGCCTCAGCTCTGCTTTGCTGATTAATCACTCGCAAAAGCTGTTTATTGCCTTCTGTATTCCTCTGCCACAAACATTATCCCTTAATTATACTATCTATCCAAATCAGAAGCCTCATAACCAATCCAGCCATTCACTGACACTGATGACTTCAGCAACTTATTGGTACCAGACAATACGCCAGCTTCCCTCCTGGGGATAAGCCCTGTAGTTAGCTTCATCGTCTTTTCACTGCCACACTGGAACACTGCCACATAAAACAGCAGAGCAGTGCCCTCATTGCATCATTATTTCTCCAAAGGCAGATAGCTATGCACCAAGTTTAGTTATTAAAACTTTTTAGAGTAAAAATAGTGTGCCACTGAGTGGCTTTCCAAATACTACCATTACCTCAGGTACCTGGAATGTCAGGAAAAATCCCCATCTGGTTTGTGTTATTAATGCAACAGTGGAAAAAAACTTAATCTGTGTCCTTGACTATTTCTAGCAGTCGTGTGGGAGACACATTTTATTTATTTTATTAGTGGATTCACACTATGCATGAAGTGAAAAATGTTATTTATGGCTTAATACTTTGCACTTAAATAGCACTTCATCCAAGGAAAACTACTGTCAGTTAAAGCTGCAGTAACCAACTATGCATCTACTGGGAATATAGATTTGGAACTACAGCCCATTAAAGGAAACAAACCTGAAATACCCTCAGGTGAACAACTTCAGAGTTTATTCACCCCTCACATCACACCTGTAGTCTCCCATTAAGCTTAATTCATAACACATAACTGAGAGGATATTGTGAGGGAAACATCCCTTTCTTTCCTACTTGATTTATCACAGACTAATGTCAATACAGAAAATCCAGTGTAAAATAGCTATATGGAATAAAAACAAATTACTCCTCCTCCTCCTCGGATGAAATTCACTTCTCCCTCTACAGTGTGTGCACACAAATCTGCAGGAAACCCAGGAGCTTGAATAGCAGCTGCTTCTTCTCCAGGAGGCAGTATAAATGTAGCTCCAGTAGCTGCTCCACCAAAGGATCCCTGCAGACTGCTTCCCACAGGAGTTGCAAAGGCCCCTCTCTATGACCCTTCCACTCATACGTTGTGAAGAGATCCTCAGGCAATGTAGAACGCCATGGGGCCCCCTTTACACTTTCATAAATTTTATCCACAATCATCGTTTGGCTACTTCTGTACTAGAATACCAAATCCTAGAATTTCTGCCACTCAACCCCTTGGCACTGAAACAACTTTTACTAATGATGTCCAGATTAAGCCACAGTCAATGCCATTCACCATCATTAGGCTCAACTGGTTTCTTAGGCCATATCCTACATAAGCGGAGTGTTCTAGTACCTAAACTGACATTAATAACTTGTTTTCATATCTTAGATTGAAATTTTCAAAAGTGCTTAAATCCCATTGATTTTCAGTATTAGTTGGGCAAGTAAATCACTTATTCTAACCATAATCTTTTATTTGTAACTGTCTTAAAATGTTTCTCTTTCCTAAGACAAAGGGAAAACTGTAAGCACTCAAGCAAAATCCTTAGGAAAACAACCCTTTATTTCGATTTTCAATAATTTCATTTATTAGGTGCTCTGAGTATTGGACAATAATGTAATGATAAAGAAATGTATAAAAAGAGTGACTTGCGGAATGGTAGGCCTATGTGCCAGTTGCTTAAACACAGCTTTGGTAAAACCATAAACACGTGAAAGTTTTAAAAAAAAACCCACTTTTCTTCAACTATAGCCTACCAGCACAGACAGCCTTCTCCTGCATTCTAACCAGTCTGTGATTAATTAGTCAGAGATCTGCAACAACTCCTCTTCATGACTAAATATTTTTTTAGTCTATCCAACTGTTAGTGCAAAGCGGGATAAATGACACAAAGGGGCCGATGATCCTGACCTTTAAATTCTGCTGCTCATCGAGGCTCCAGACGGTAAGCACCTCCTCAGATGAGCCCGAGACCCCCTTCGTCTTTTCAGAGTCAAAGTCAAGGCTCATCACTGGCTCCTGGTGGCAAGCAAGTCGGCTTAATATTTTTCCCCCTGATAAATTCCACAGAATCACTGATCCATCCTCGTAGCCAGCCAGAAGAAAAGGACATGAACCAAAGTCAGGCTGTTCAGAAACAACAAAAATTTTTACAAGAACTGTTATTTTTCACATCCCCCAGACACCCAAGCACCAAGAAAAGTAATGAAAAAAACCTAACATTGAAGTGAACAGTGTTAGAGCAGAGAGCTCCAGAAGACTGCCATTACAGGCAACCTCTGGTGCTCCATACATGTTAATTCAGAACAATTACTGTTAAATCATTTCTGAAGTGTCCATCATTGTAGCACACAATTACTTTCCTTCCTGAAAATATAAACAATTTTCCTCTTTATCATTTGATTCAACCATCACAACCCTCAAAATGTTATTATCTCATAGTGAGATAGTTCATGGCATAAGCTTACATGGGGCTCTTCAGTAAATATTTAGACATAGTAACCAAGTTATAACCAGGCTATCAGAACCAAATTCATTTTGTTCTCAGAAAGTTATTTCCGAATTTTTAAGATAGAATACCAAACTTACATTTTCAACATTTTACCAAGATGCATGCTCCATTTTCTCACAGAAGTGGGTTTTTATACCACTTTCCAATTTCACCTAATCTCTTAGATTACTTTTGTTCATTTATCCCACTAATTAGCTTCCACTTTCATCTTACCAAGGTGAAAACACCCATGAGTCCTGCATGCAGATAATTACTCCAAATGCATTGCACTGTTTAAGACTCAACAGCTAAACCTCTATTTGAAAACCTCTTTGTTAGTTACCAAAGAGTTAACCAAGGTCTGAATCCCACTGTAACCAATTGAGAGATATTTTGATTAATGATGTCACAGGCCAAAGGGCATGGCACCCTGGGCAGACACCTAATTTATTTAAGCCTCTGAAATAACTCAAAGAAGGGAACGTTACTGGATTACATGTCACACTTAAGGAAAATATTCATCATTGCACTAGCCAAAAGGCTAATGACCCTGTAATCGGTAACTGGTTATGTGAGCTAGGATGCAAATCCCTAATGAAAAGCAACTGAAAAACAAGCATGAGTAAATGCCAACTTTCATAGGAGAAAAGCTACCAGAATAGCTTGCTGATCCTATGTGCCTACTGTGTTTGGTGTTTGATTTTACAATAAAATTCAAAGAAGTTTCCAGAGAATGAATTATCACCTACCATTCTGTGTCACTATATGGGCTTTCTCTCAAATCACCAGAGACTCACCAGCATGACACAAATCTGTACTAGCCAATCTTCACCGTCTCTATTAATTTTCCAGATTACTCTCACACTAGTTATTAAAACATTCATTTTAGGAGTAGCTAAACAAACAAATAATGGGTGGTCCTGCTAATAAGAGCTCTCCTTGATAAGCAAAGGGAAAGAAAGTGGCCTTTCATTAATGCTTGCAGTTAGAACCCTGATCTTTTCTTCATAGCCCCGAGATATATGTTCTTTCAATCTAAGGAAGTGCTCAGTGTGGGAAGGAATCCTGAAGTAAATATCAGGGCTGGCAAAACCACAGAACTGGACTGAAAGTGGCCTGTAACAACAACAAGAAAACAAAGCAAAATCCCCCGCACCTATCTCTTCTGAAGGGGCAGCGCCCAGGCATGTGTGTGTGTGATCTCCTTAGCTGATCTTGGCTCTAAGTGAAGGCTGTGATCCTGTGGATGCCACAGCCTTTACATGACAGAGTCCTCTTTCTTCTGTAAAGGCAAGGCTTGGCTTGTTCTCTGGTTGGAACTGTCCACTATGAGATGCTTATACCATGAATGAACACCAGCACATGACTCTTCAAGAGCAATTCTCTCCAAGAAGTGGATAACTTTCGCTAGTCAATAAAGCAAGATATCCATGGGCCAGCTTGTCAGGTCCTTTGTCTTTTTCATAATTTAATGAGCAAATGTTTACAGGTGCTTATCACCCTGCAGTTCCCACTGAGAATACTAGGAACTTCTGGATGCTGAGCATTTTAGGAAAATCTGGCCCCAAATTTTTGGTTTTCTTCGTGAAAATAATGACTATGAACTGACGATAGCCAAAACTGGTCTCATTTAAAAATAAACAAAGTTTTGCATGAAGAGGAGAATGTTTGTACAGGGTAATACAAATTACATGAAGTTTCATATTTGAACAAATATACATGTTTGTGTATATACAAAGTTATGATACAGTTATTGAAATCAGCTGGATTTCTAGGTGTGATCCCTTATTTACAAAGCAGTAAATCACAATAACCTATTTGCTTCAGTAATGGGCCCCATTAAAGAAAAATCTTCAGCTCTCATCTTCTGGTTTCAGGGGAAATAAATTTTTTTTTTCATAAATAAGTCATATTTTTCCTCTTAAACAGAACATTTTGTTGTTTTTGCATTTGGATAATTGTCAAGGAAGGAGGAAAAGGTGATCTGCTGTCAACTCGGCAGGAATAATTGCTATTGTTTATATAAAGCCATAACTCTGCATTTCCAGTTTCTACATGTATTATTCTTGTTCAATTTTTTTTGTTTGTCCCATTACGCAAGATAGTGCCTTTCCCAGGGAGTGCAAAAAATAAATTTAAGGGAAGACATCCTCACTCTTGCAAATCCTACCACACCCAGTTAACAATGTCTGGAAGGTGTGAAGCACAACAGACAATCACTGTGTATCATTTGCATTTATGAATATGCTCCTTTGTGAGGGGAAAAATACTGGTCTCAATCATGGATAAATATTTATAAATACAGATTTAGTAAAATGAGACCTTAATTTTTACTCTGCCCTTGACATGATAAAATATGCTGATGCCTGCTCTTTAATTGCTTAGGAGAAGCCAGTGTCTCTTAAACAAGTCTATCCTAAGCCTCAATTTCCTCCCACTCTACAGCTCAGTTTCAAAAGCTGTTCCCAGTAGGGGTATTATTTCACTGATTCACAGAGCATTTTTGAACTAGTATGCAGGAGGATAGGATACATGGAATGGTGTTCATTTAGTCTATGCTTTTACTGCAGAGGCTCACAATGAGAAAACCCATCAGGATGCTTCTAATGAAAGCACGAAACTGAAGGAGAAGTATTTTCACTATAAAAAAAAATAATTATAAGAATTAGAGTTCCTTCCATCTCAGGACTTCCAATAGTGTTATAAACACAAATGAATTAAACCTACACTCTTATCAAACGCTGAGCTGAGCATTTATTAGACCTTTTAAATCACAGAAACATAGACTTTAAGGTCAGAAGGGACCATTATGATCATCTAGTCTGACCTCCTGCACAACGCAGGCCATAGAATCTCACCCACCCACCCGCTCCTGTATCAAACCTGTATCTGAGCCGTCAAAGTCCTCAAATCATGGTTTAAAGACTTCAAGGTGCAGAGAATCTTTCAGCAAGTGACCCGTGCCCCATGCTGCAGAGGAAGGCAAACCCCCCTCAGGTATTCTGCAATCTGCCCTGGAGGAAAATTCCTTCCAGACCCCAAATATGGCGATCAGCTAAACCCTGAGCATGTGGGCAAGACTCACCAGCCAGATACCCAGGAAAGAATTCTCTGTAGTAACTCAGATCCCACCCCATCTAACATTGTATCACAAACCATTGGGCATATTTACCACTAGTAGTCAAAGACGAATTAATTGCCAAAATTAGGCTATCCGATCATACCATTCCCTCCAAACATTTATCAAGCTTAGTCTTGAAGCCAGATATGTCTTTTGCCCCCACTACTCCCCTTGGAAGGCTGTTCCAGAACGTCACTCCTCTGATGGTTAGAAATCTTCATCTAATTTCAAGTCTAAACTTCTTGATAGCCAGTTTATATCCATTTGTTCTTGTGTCCACATTAGTATGGAACTTAAATAGTTCCTCTCCCTCCCTGGTATTTATTGCTCTGATATATTTATAGAGAGCAATCATATCTCCCCTCAGCCTTCTTTTGGTTATGCTAAACAAGCCAAGCTCTTTGAGTCTCCTTTCATAAGACACGTTTTCCATTCCTCAAATTATCCTAGTAGCCCCTCCCTGAACCTGTTCTAGTTTGAATTCATCCTTCTTAAACATGGGAGACCAGAACTGCACACAGTATTCCAGATTAGGTCTCACCAGTGCCTTGTATAACGGTACTAACACCTCCTTATCTCTACTGGAAATACTTTGCCTGATGCATCCCAAGACCGCATTAGCTTTTTTCACAGCCATATCACATTGGCGGCTCATAGTCATCCTGTGATCAACCAATATTCTGAGGTCCTTCTCCTCCTCTATTACTTCCAACTGATGCCTCCCCAGCTTGTAACAATAGTTCTTGTTATTAATCCCTAAATGCATGACCTTGCACTTTTCACTATTAGATTTCATCCTATTACTATTACTCCAGTTTACAAGGTCATCCAGATCTTCCTGTATGATATCCTGGTCCTTCTCTGTATTGGCAATACCTTCCAGCTTTGTGTCATCTGCAACCTTTATTAGCACATTCCCACTTTTTGTGCCAAGGTCAGCAATAAAAAGATTAAATAAGTTTGGTACCAAAACGGATTCCTGAGGAACTCCACTAATAATCCTTCTCCAGCCTAACAATTCACCTTTCAGTACGACCCGTTGTAGTCTCCCCTTTAGCCAGTTCCTTATCCACCTTTCAATTTTCATATTGATCCTCATCTTTTCCAATTTTGCTAATAATTCCCCATGTGGAACCATATCAAATGCCTTACTGAAATCGAGGTAAATTAGATCCACTGCGTTTCCTTTGTCTAAAAAATCTGTTACCTTCTCAAAGAAGGAGATCAGGTTGGTTTGGCATGATCTACCTTTTGTAAAACCGTGTTGTATTTTGTCCCAATTACCATTGACCTCAATGTCCTTGACTACTTTTTCCTTCAAAATTTTTTCCAAGACCTTGTATACTACAGATGTCAAACTGACAGGCCTGTAGTTGCCCGGATCACGTTGTTTTTCCCTTTCTTAAAGATAGGAACTGTGCTAGCAATTCTCCAGTCATATAGTACAACCCCTGAGTTTACAGATTCATTAAAAATTCTTGCTAATGAGCTTGCAATTTCATGTGCCAGTTCCTTTACTATTCTTGGATGAAAATTATCTGGGCCCTCCGATTTCATCCCACTAAGCTGTTTGATTTTGGCTTCTACCTCAGATGTGGTAATATCTACCTCCATATCCTCATTCCTATTTGTCATTCTGCCATTATCCCTAAGCTCCTCATTAGCCTCATTAAAGACTGAGGCAAAGTATTTGTTCAGATATTGGGCCATGCCTATATTATCCTTAACCTCCACTCCATCCTCAGTGTTTAGCGGTCCCACTTCTTTCTTTGTTTTCTTCTTATTTATATGGCTATAGAACCTTTTACTATTGGTTCTAATTCCCTTTGCAAGGTCCAACTCTACATGGCTTTTGGCCTTTCTATCTTTATCTCTACATGTTCTGACCTCAGTAAGGTAGCCTTCCTTGCTGATCACTCCCATCTTCCATTCCTTGTAGGCTTTCTGCTTTTTCTTAAATCTTATTTGGCTTAATAAAAATGCAGCTGTACTATTTTAATTTATTTCTGATTGTACATGAATCATTAAACCGCCATAGGTTAGATCTACGGGCCCGTATTCATTTGGCTGAGGTCCATAACGAAACTCCTTTTTTATTTCAAGGGAAGCAGGATGGGGCCCTAGCACACTAAAGCCCCATTCCCACATGTGCTTCATAAGGCATTTCCTTCCATGCAAGTCAATGGGAATTTTGAGTGTTGAGCAATGGTAGGACCTGATTGCAAGCATTTGATAATTTGTAAATAGTTTCCAGTGATGTAGCACTAACAAACACTGTGAGGGAATGTGGTCTAAGTGGTTAGAGTAGGGAACTGTGAATCAGGATTTCTATTCCCACTGCAGCCACAACTACACTGAGACTTAGGGCAAATCACAAACTTTCTTTTCCTCAGCTGGGCTACGATACCTACCTTATAATTACAAAGACTTTTAAAAATAATTGTTTTATTTCTATTTTTCATCCAACGTAAATACAAGGCATAAACATATGCCATGTCTAGAATAAAAAATGTTCAGTGAGCTATTTTCTTAGTGGATAAGTGCAACCTATCATTAAAATTGTTATCTATTTTTTAAACACCCCAATCACTTCTCATCACCCTTTTTTATAATGAGAGATCATATCAAAAGATTGGCTTCTGTACTTCGCTCATTTTCCTCTTGACTGATGCAAAAACATCGCTTCTATTCTAAGGTTGCAAAGCCTCCAGTAAGCATTTGCAAGTCATGTACCTTCCATTAAAGCTTGGATTACTCAGAAAATTACACTAAGGATGTTCACAAGTATCTGCCTCCCCAACCCCGCTCCCTTTATAGTATATTACTTGATTGTTTGACAATAAATCAAAACCTGAGTGAAGAATGATTTATGTGCTCCGTATAAAACGAAGCACAGGGAAACATTTCACAGTTAGCAGGCCTGGTTACCTTACCTGCCATAGCTTCAGACACATGGGCATGCCCGGTTTGGCATCCGCCTCTGGCTTCAAGGTACAGACTGACGTCTTGGATGGCAGCTCCAAAACCTGAACCTGACATTAGGTAAGCAAGTTTATTTGGTCAGGCTCCAGATTACAATTTTGCTGTACAAACATAACTCTTATAAAGTGATTAAGGCTGGGTGTAAGCTCTTTGATTTTTTTTAAATACACTCTCTAGGGGGGAATTTGGGAAGGAGTCTTAAATCTAAGCAGGATTTAAGTTGTTTTTGGAAGCCTGATAGCTATAGTATCCTTATCTAGATAGACACATTGTTTTATAAGAGAATGAAACAAAGTTGTTGGGACATAACACAACTTCCTCTTCCACTTTCTGCTATTTCCTCCTTATTTTGCAATCACCTCCAATACAACTGAACGTTAATGCACGCTGATTTTATTTTTAAAAATCTTCTTTTTTCTCCCCTTGTTTCCTCTTCCTTTATTTTTGTTGTTAAACATGTTTTTTAATACAAGTATCCACTAATGAATGTATCTCATCCTCATCCCTTCCATTACAGCTACACGACGGTCATGTATGGAGGTACAGCATCATACTGATTTCACATAGTTTTTTCCTCTGGCTGAGTCTACACTAGCAAAATTCAGATCCATAATTCTCCACTGGTGCAAGCTGTAGCACTAACACGACACAGGCATTTTTATTACCATATAACCTGACCCTATTTTGAATAGGGTCAAACATCACTGTGTTAAATACTTGTCCCTTGTCTATACAACAGCATCCACCATTGCTCGCAGTGCAGTTCCACTGCAGTGCTGTGGGAAAGGCAGAGCTGTAAAATTTGGGGAGTCCAGCTGTGCAATATGTCTTGGGATGCATGTTGGGGCAATAGAAAAGACAGTTATCATTTCCGGAACCGGTGTTCTTCGAGATGTGTTGCTCATGTCCATTCCATACTAGGCGTGTGTGCTTGTCATGTGCACCGATGCTGGAAGTTTTTCCCTTAGCATATCCATAGGGGACCGGCTCTGGCGCCCTCTGGAATGGTGCCCGCATGACGTGGTATAAGGGGCGCTGCCAGCTCCCCCCACCCTCAATTCCTTCTTGCTGGAAACTCCAACAGTGGGGAAGGAGGGCGGGTCATGGAATGGACATGAGCAACACATCTCGAAAAACCCCAGTTACGGAAAAGGTAACTGTTTTTTCTTCTTTGAGTGCTTGCTCATGTCAATTTCATATTAGGTGACTCTAAAGCAGTACCCCTGAGGTGGGTAGGAGAAGCCCCATGTTGGATGCGACCCTTTTCAAAAGTTCCTGGTGCGCTTTGGCGTCATCCTTAGGAACTGGGTGAGGAGGCTCCATGATAGCCTCATCTGGCAACGAGGATAATGCCAGTGCTGCAGGGACCTCTATTTCCCTTGGTAGTCCAGCAGCTTGCTCCCTTGGGTCCTCCTGGACCCGTGGGGTCTTGCCTCCCAAAGCCTCAAGCACTGGAGGGGGACGAGATACCGAGGCCACTGGCTTCTCTGAGGCTACCAACACCATCTGGGACGGTTGGGTGAACCTCCAAGGGTTCCATGAATACCATGTTGTTGGCCACAGCGCCTGGAGCTATAGGACAGGTGTTGGTGCTCATGATGTAGGTGGCACCGCAGGTACCTGGGCTTGTCTCACAGTCAGGGAGCTTCACTCCATGTTGCAGATATAAATGGAACAGTTGGTACTGGGTGACAAGGATCAGGTGGAGCAGTAGCTCTTGTCTGACCGGTGCTGGTCACTGCGTCCCAAATCCGAACTGTCTGAACGAGATGGTCATCTTGGTCAGGATCTTGGGGACCAACAGCGTTCAGTGGATCTGCATCGGAGATCCGGCGAGCCACGCCTCATGCTACTCGACCGGTATCAGGACGTAGAACAGGAGCGGGAGCTAATACAGGCTGGTTTCTGGGAGGATCTTCCTGAATAGGGTGACCTACTCCCTAGGAGACAGGCGATGACGGCTCAGCAATCTGCAATCCCTGATCCTCAATCAGTCCTATGATTAGTACCGGCCCCTCAGAGAGTCGGGGCCGGCCCGGAAGTTCTTGCTGGGTGATGCACGCCTCAGAGGGTCTATGCCAATCTACCTACGAGGTACGCCTCAAGTCCCTCAATTGGTGCCTTCTGTGTGGTGACAGAAGAGAGCTCCACTGAGCCTGCCTCTCTAGTCCTGAGGCGTGATGGCTTCGAGTGGGTAAGCGATGGCGGGACGTCCCTCTCGATGAGGAATGGTGCTGCTGAGGTGGGGACATATGCATAGGTCCCAGAGTGGGTTTTCCCCAAGACTGGGGTACCACTGGAGCCTGTGTGGGCGACACTGGGAGTGTCAGGATCTCCTGAGCTACCTGAAGGGCTTCAGGCGTCGGCAGCACCTGAAGCAGGCCGGGGACTGCACCGCTATCTGGAGTTGCACGTGAAGCGTGGGATGGGCTGCACCGTTTGACCGGAGCTGGGGCCCAGCTTCCTGAGGGGGGGTGTTGAGCTGCCTGACATGGGTTGTGGCTTGCCCCCAGCCCTTTCCTTTCCCCGGACTTCTTGACTGGAGCCACAGAGGGGGACCAGTGCTGGTTGTGGACGGTGCCAGTGGAGCACTGTGCACGGAGGCCGTGGTGTTCATTGTGGAGTCAGACCGCTGCTCCGGTGTCAGAGTGAGTGCCGAATCCATAAAGAGTGCCTTCAGATGGATACCACGCTCCTTTTTCATCCTAAGTTTAAAGGACTTGCAGATACGGCACTTGTCACTTATGTGCCCTTTGCCTAAGCACTTAGGCAGCTGGTATGTGGATCGCTGACAGGCACAAGCCGTTTGCAGCGATCACAGGGCTTAAAGCCTGGGGACTGGTGTCCCCTGGCTGAGTCCCATTCAGGACTAACGAAGAGTTTGAGAACTACTACTAAGGGTAACTAAAAAACTATTAACTATATACAACTATATTACGAGTTTTCAAAGTTTGCAAGAACTGAGAACAAAACAACACTAGCGGAAGCAGGAGAAGTTCCAGCACTGTTACTGGTGGCAAGAAGGAACTGAGGGTGGGGGGAGCTGGTGGCATCCCTTATACCATGCCATGCGGACGCCACTCCAGAGGGCAAAAGAGACGGTCCCCTATGGACACTGTTGAGGGAAAAACTTCCGGCACTTGTGCATGTGGCAAGCATATACACCTAATATGGAACAGACATGAGCAAGCACTGGAAGAACTACCACTACATAGAATCACCAGAGGCAACTGGAGCCCTGCAGCTGAAAGGGAAGATAATAGTGGTAGAGGATGCTGCTGCTCTGAGTCTTGGGACAAGAGGAGGATTTCTTCCCTCAACACAGCTGCTCAGTCTGGAGACAGGATTTAGGGCTAACTGATTCTCACACACTGTTATTATTTGTATTGTTTGGGTAAATAACACAGAGGATTTAAAATCTGAATACATCTTTAATTTTTTTTAAAGGTATAAATCTGCATTTAAAGGGCTATTTCAAGAAAGCCTTATCCAAGCACTCTTTTCAATCTGTTTTACCATCAATATTTCTAAGTTTATAACACACAAAGCAAAACCTTAAACAGCTGCGAATTTAAGCAGAGAAAAATTAACAACACTATTTCAGTATATTTGATAATCTACAGAAGTACTGTTCTTCTTCTATGATATCTCAAAAGTTGAAAGCAGCCAAATCACTTTTTTGGGTAAAACTAAATTAACAAAAATACAAACATCCAAGAAACGCATAGAACACTAAAAAGCAAAACTCCAATTTCTTGTTACCTTTGGAGATATTTATGTTAAATGATTGTGCCATAATATTGATACTCCTGGGGAAATTCTGCGCCATTGCAAATGCACAGAATTCATGCCCCCCGCAGATTTCTTTGCTTCCGCCCCAGGGAAAATTACTTTCAGACAGGGAAGCAAAGGGAAGCTGCAAGAGCAGTCACAAACCACTCCCTAGCAACGCAGATACATTGTTTCAGGCACCCAGAGCAGCCGGAAGAGAGGTGAATCACCACAGGACTGGGGACACCCCAGCCAGTGGCTCCTACCCTGAGCTGGGATTAGCTGCTAGTTCCAGCTGGGCTGGAGGCAGGAGAGGATGGGACTTCCTCTTCCCCTGCAAGGAGTGGCTGGGGCTGTGTCAGACCAACCCCCAGAAACCTCTCCCAGCTGCAGGAAACTCAGCATCCTCCCCGTTTCCTGTCCCCATCGCTCCTCAGCTGTGGGGGGAGGGGTCACTGTATGGGGAGCTGCTCCCCTATCCGCCCAACTCCCGTCCATCTGGACCTCCCTTACCCAGACACCCCTGCCAAGCCTCACCCGGTACATCCAGAACCCCCCAAGCTCTCCATACCTGAACCCCATCCACTGAACCTCACCCTTGCATCTGGAGCCTCCCTGCAACCAGGCTCTCTGCCTCCAAACCCCCATCCCTGCACCCAGACCACCCCCCACTGAGCTCCCTGCACTAAACCCCCACCCTAATGCCCCACCCCCTGCACCACCCTAAGCCCCCAAATCCAGACCCCCAGGCCACTGACCTCCAACTAACTGCACCCAGACTCCCACCCCACCAAGCCCCACTCCCCAAGGACCCACACTCAGCTGTGGAGACCCCACATCCAGATGCCTCCACTGAGCCCCACCACCTTCACCTGGAAGCCCCTGCAGAGTCCCATTGCCCCTGCATCTAGAACCACCCCCAGTAAGCCTCTGTGCATCCAGACCCCCCGCACCTAGAACCCTGCACTGAGCTGCCTGCACCCAGATTGTCCCACACAGAATCCTCTCACCCCACAGCTGCATCCCTCCACACATGGATCCTGCCTCGCTAAGCCTGCCTGCCCCACACCTGGTGCAGAGAGGCAGGGCCCCAGGGTGTTTTTGGGGTAGGCCCAGGCTTTGTGCTGTGTCAGGGTTGGGTGCAGCCTCACCGCTAAGTCTGTGTCCTGGGGGGGCGCAGGGTGATCACTCACCTTCGTACAGCCGTGGCCTATGCTCCCCACTGTCATGCTGGAGCCTCTGCGTTTATTTATTGACAAATAAAGCTTACAGAATTTTGCAGAATTTTAAAATATTGTATGCTGAATAATAATATTTACCACAGAAAGCTAACTCAATAGGGCTCTGCAAGTGATCGGATTTTAATGGCATAGAATTAATCAACTCTTTATAAGAACTGTTCTAGATCTCGAACTATTTAGATCCTACTGCATAATTCCAGTCAGTTCAAGAGGTTTAACACTTAGGGGTGTATCCTCAGCAGATCTATGCTCATAACTGGCACAGTGGAGAGGATGGTGGTTTTAAAGTAATCTTTCTATCGCCCCTGATCCTGGGTCCAAGGAGGCTCTGAAATAAATCCCAGTAACTCTGCAGGACCCTTTAGGCTGCTCAAAATTATGCTGGCTGTGGCTGTCATAGGGACTGCTGTACTGGCCAAGGGATAGGAGCTCTGGCCCCCCTCATAGCTTGCCTTGGTCTACACCTCTTATATGGAGAAAGTGAGGAAATGGATGGTGTAAAGCCAGCATAGCCAGCTCTATATTGTCTGAGGATTCTCCTACAGTGGGGAGAATCCTTGACTGTCTGTTCAGGGCCGCTTTCCAGTCCCTTTGTGCTAGATTCAAAACAGCTGGATTAGGAGCTGAGGATCAAGCCCTTGGAATGTTCATTTCTGTGCATGTCCCATGGCATGATAAATGGGCAAAGCTGTCTATGTCAATTTGCATTGAGGTAGTTGAATTCCTACGTAACAAATATTTATTGTCAGAAACATTATTCATATTTCCCCCCTAGCACAAACACGTTTAATTACTGAGGTTACATTTAATTTTATTTAAATAAACACTTATCTGGAATCTATACTTCTGAATGAAAAAGGAATGTAAATGTTTGGTATCTCCAAGGGTTACCAGCCTGGGTCATTCTGGTATATTTTAGGGCCAAATTTTGCTTTCAGATACAAGCATACAACTTCAACTCTAGTCAATGTGAGTTGTGCAAATCCATCTGAGATACTGGCCATATGAGAGTTTCTCTCTCCTTGGGGAGCCATCAGTCAAGCCAGAGGCAGCTGTGGTCTCCTTTGATTTCCATATCTTTACTTCAAAGCCTGCCAGAACATCTTCCTCAATTCTACAGGCTGTCAGCTGGTTTGCCAAAAGCCAGCTGCTCTCCAGCATTGGGGAAGCCAGAATGTACTTAAAAAAAAAAAAGCAGGGAAGCTTTCGAAGCCCAATCAACAATGGAAGAGGAGACTATTTCCAGAATGCAGTGATGAGGAGCCATCCCCAAGAACAGGACAACTGCAGACAGCACACTCGATTTTGGCCAGCTGGGAGCTTTTGTTAACTGGAGTCAGACTATAACTAAAAATGATCTTTTCTGGGGACTCCGTTGCCACCACTGGTAACCAATGAGTTAGATATAGCAATAACTGGAAAAGAAATAGCAGAAAGAATTGCACTTATCTTTTGTCCCTGAATCTGAAAGTGCTTTATCTCATAGAGCAAAGGAAGCAAGAGACTGAAATAGCAGTGTTCAGAGAAAGAGATGCCACCGAGTTAAGTGCATCGCTGCATCTTAACATTTCCTTTACTCCCACCATAACATGCTTCAGGAGAGAATTAAACTTCTTGCCAAGGACAAAGGGCAGCAAGAAGACTAAAAGAGCTGTCTAGAGAAGGCAATCGGGCATAATCTGCCCTTGCTGGGTTGACTGTTCCAGAGAAGGAGTCTGCATTAATGGCTACGGAGCTTCAGAAATAAATACTGTTTCATGTATTTTGACAACTGTAACTTAAAACTTGAAGTTCTGTGTTTATATTGGTTTTGCTTAATAGAAGAAAGATTTGCCTTTGCCTGAGGTTAATACTGTTCCTGGGTGGCTAAAGACGGCCACAAGGAAACACATCGTTTTTCTTTTTCACATTAATAAAGCTTTTAACATGTTTCTGGCAAATTGGCAAGAGAAGTGCATGTAACTCATAATTTGTGATTTAAATGCAATCATGAACAAATAAATGCCTGTTCAGATCTTATTATTTATGGACTGAACCTGCTTTAAGACAAAATTACTGTTTTTTGGGCATCAGCCAAGCATAAACACTTATTAAGTCTCATTTTAATCATAAGCCACAAAAGTTCTTACTGTCTCACGCAGTCCTGTCTATTTGGAGGTACTATACATTATAGGAACTTATGTGAATTTAACAGGTCTAGTGTAAAGGTTCACACACACAGAGTGGAACCTTTTTACCTTGGAGGACAGCAAATCATTATCAGTTTGCAGGGTCCATGTACACAAATGTAAATCAGACAAAGATGAATTGTAAGAAAGGGGGGTAAAAAACTTTCCTCTTGTGGATTAGTCGATTTTTTCATTCTTCATTGAGAGACAGAGAGAAAAGATATGTATATAAGGACCTACGCGCCTCCCCGCTCACAACAGCAGAATATGTTCCTTTCAGATTTAAGATGCAGTTTTTGCTCTGTAGTACTTTGCTCCTATTGAACAAATATGGAACAACCTTACAGTAGCCTTGCTTACAGGCTTAGGGCTTGCTCTCGCAAAGTGCTGAGCATTCTGGCCTTAATCCAGCAAAGCACTAAAGTATGTGCATTACTTTACAAGAATTTAAAAAAAAACATGTTTTCTTGCTATCTGGGCACCATTTCTTATTTTTACCTCATATATATGTGTCTTGAAACCCAGAAAATCAACTGTCCTTTGATGCCTATTTGTGATGTTTAGCAACACTTTTTGTTATTATCTATATGTGAAGTTACATGCCATTTTCTCTGTATTTCATTTTTTGTAATATTGTAGTGTCATATGTCTGGACGAGGATGTATTTTAATATTATTCTGTTTACTACCCTCAGAAATAGAGATATAGATATCTGACTTTTGCATGCCAAACAAAATAAAAATGAATAAAAGATTTCTACAATACAACATTTATAAAATAGACACTATACACCACAAAATTTGTATCACCCAACTTAAGGTTACTTTTAAAAAGAGTTTTGGTTAATTTAGTGCTCACTAGAGATCAGAGTACAAAAGTCCAGAACAAGTACGCTGGGGCAGTGGCAGTGCAAACTACTGCACAATGTTCCCTCAACCCTGTTTTGAAGGGATCCCTTCTATAGAGGAGGGGTTCAACTTCCATGTCGATTCAGACCCTGGCCTCCTTAATGACACTACTAAGAAACCTGTCAAATAAATGGCAGTTGTGGCAATTGGTTTGAGATATGAATGTATGTCCAGTAGGAACTGGATTGAGACCGTCAAATTATGGCACACAGACTTCACTAAACATTCATCAGCTAGTGATAACTTTCAACTATTTCCAACTTGGTCTTAGTAAAACCATTAACATGGGGTGAAAGGCTATTTATCATATTAACAACTGCCTCAGCCATCCAAATCTCCCACTATAATACTACTTTAATTTCAGATGAAAGAACAGAACCTCAGTATGATGAACTATTTGAACATTAACGTTAGCCAGCAGATCACTAATTTCCCCTTACTCAGATAGCTGTATTAACAAGTTTTCAAAACTCCTGCATATATAGGATCATCAGCTGCAAATATTTAAATGTCAGATAGAACCAGGATAGAAGCTTTGTAATTAGAGCATGATTTATGGTTCAATCATATCCCTGGCAGGTCCAATTAGTAGCCACAAAGTGCTCCTTGTGTCCCTTTTCTAACAGATTAGTCTGAAAAGGGGAAACCTCATCCATGTCAGATAATTTAAGGAACAAAGCATGCTAAATGTTTTCCCTCTCCAAGCAACAGAAGGGAACAGATTTCCTACCTCATCTAGGTCTTTTCCTGGCATGGCCATTAGCCAATGTCCCTGTGCCACCTTCAGCAGTGAACTTTTGCAGAATCCCACGTTTTCAGTGAAAACAGAATCTGTCACTGTGTTCCTTCCTTCTGCCAAATCCCAGAGGCAGATCTGTTGGTTACGGCCCTGGCTTTTACAATAAAAAATATATACGTTGTACGTGATCATTTACAAATGAGTGTTTTTGCAATAATAACAATATATAAGTTATAATAATTCAAACATAATTATGAAGGAGAGAATCACAAACATAAAAAAAAGCTCATATAACACAGTTCCTCCCAGAAATGAAATAAAAACTTCTTACATGTGTCATCAAACGAACTAGGCAAATAGTAATGCCTATACGGACCGTGTAAAAGAAGGGCGGAGCAAAACAAAACAAAAACCCACCATTTACTAGATAAGGCAAACTACACACAGGTACTGCGTGCAAAGAGGTAAAAACAATGTCAAAAGATTCTAGGAATATTGTATATCCAGGGAGAGTTAATGAAAGAGAAACAAACCAATACAATGATGAGTAACAAGGGTTAACAAATTGGAGCCATAAGGTTGGAATTTTCCACGGTGTGTTGGGCCAGAACCAAAATCATGGATCTGCTGATGGAAAGGATGCACAGACGTCACATCTTCTAGGTGCTACAGACAGGGGTTCTGTGCTGGTCTCACATACTCAGACATAGAAAGTCAGAACGGAGGGGAGGGAATTAATAGTTCCATAGTGATGTGAAGCCAGTTGCCATATTACACTACACTACACTACTGGTGCACAGAAGGTATGATTGTTATTCCAGTCCATAAGCTAAAACAGCACAGTATCTTGGCCCTGGCTAGAGGGGATGCATTTCACCTCCCCTACCTTCTGCACTCCAGAGGTATAGACCATGAATATTCAAAGTTTTATGCAGATAGAATGGATTTAATCCTAGGAAGTAGACTGAGACCATTCTCATCTAACACAGGTCACCAAACCACTATCAGATGGAAATAACTATCACTCTCTACTGACGTGGAGTAGTCTGAAAATGAAGCTCCATATTCCATTATCAATATCCTGAACACCTCAGTTTCCCACCAATCAAATCTTCACATTGTTTTTAAAGATGGAACATTCATAGTCAATAAGTAAGAGCAACCACTTAGTTTATTTCAAGGTCAAGTTACAAATATTGGGCATGCAAGGCTGAAACAATGAATTCATTAAATATACTATAAGTATCCAAGTAGTTACAGTATCTGCCCTCAAGTTATCTGGAATAAGAAGCTCCCCCATGCCTCTCTTCCATACATTAAATTATACAAATTCAAGTATTTCCTACTAACATTAATTCTTACTAACAATTTTCTCACTTGACAGAAGCATTAAGCAAAACAGTGTCATGTACAATAATTCTCTGATTTTATGAACATCACTCATATGAACCATTTTTCTGCTACTGATGTCACCTTCCTGCCACAAAACATGACTTCAATCCTTCAGCCAATGTTTAAGTGACTGTACAGATTTGAAAAAGACACATTTGGCAGCAAAGAAGAGATGCTATTCTCTCAATAAAAGAAAAATTAGGCACACTATATAAATTTGTTAATGTACATTATCACTGAACAATTAATAAATTAAGTTACGCACTGTACCTACTATAATTATGAAATGTTCAATTTTATGAACTTTAATTTTATGAACTCCTCAACCCCAGTTCGTTCATAAAACAGGAATTGTATTGAATAGTTCGATAGATCATGGGACTTTACATTTTAAGAATCTATCAGGAGATGGGGAAAATGGTTTGTTCTGGTTAAATTTTAGATGAAGAAAGATAAGGAAAAATACAGGTAACAATAGCCCTGGAATTATATTAGATACTTAAAGCACCATAATGTTATAAATACACAGCAGAGAATAGATGAGGGGGAAAACTGGATAATTAGATGAATAATTTTCGTTCAATACCAAATTTCTTCAGGGTGTTAACTGAATTTAAGCAGACAACAAATATAAATGCTAATGAGCTCAAAAGTACTTTACAAGAGATGTCTTTTCCTGATAAACATGTCAGAACACCTCAAAATCACACAGACGCTCTGGCATCTGCTGCAAAGAAGGTGGATCACCTGTGTATTCCAAGGAATATAGTAACCTCTCAAACATCCCTCCTTGCAGGAGAATGTAATATATTTTGCAACTGAGTATGAATATGTAACCCAGCATTCTTGTTCAATTTTGGTGGATATTAATCCGCCCGCCATTCCTGCTCTTCCTGCACATCCTTCAATACTTTACTTTTCCTATCTCTTGAACTCACTTATTGCCTTTTTCTTTATAGTTTCCTAGCTTGTAACTTGGCTCTCTCTACACTAGCTCTTTGTTGGTATAACTTATATCACTGACGGGTGTGAAAAAGATACTCCTCTGAGTGACATAAGTTACACTGACAGAATCTCTGGGGTGGACAGCGCGATGCTGGCAGGAGATGCTTTCCCGCTGACATAGCTACTGCTGCTTGTTGGAGGTGGTTTAATTATGTCAAGAGGAGAGCTCTCTCTCATAAGCATAGAGTGGCTATATGAACACTCTTACAGTGGCACAGCTCGCTAGTGTAGACATGGCCTTATTCTGTATTTTTCTTTTTTGAAAACTATTGTGGAACATTTGTCAGTTTACACCCAAATTTACCTTCTTCACATAAAGACTTCACGTTACCACACTTCCATTATTGTACTAAAGGATGCCAGAAATATGGAATTGTGATGCTGTAGTCACAGGAAGTAGTATTTACTCTGAAGCAATTGAAAACATTATTTTAGGCATTCTCAATTTTTATTTTGTGGCTTTTAAGTTTGGTCCTTTACTGTAAATTATATCTCACTTTGTTTTGTATGTTCAGAGACAAGACTTACAATCAAGTATCAGAAAGGTAGCTGTGTTAGTCTGGATCTGTAAAAGCAGCAAAGAATCCCGTGGCACCTTATAGACTAACAGACGTTTTGGAGCATGAGCTTTTGTGGGTGAATACCCACTTTGTCAGATGCATGTTACTTACATGCACGTTACAGACATACAATGACTTCAGAAATAAGTAACACCTTCTTATCAAGTATGTTACAGCAACAAGATTAATATAAGCACCACAATTTCTTGTGCCTTTTGACTACTCCACTGACCTGAGGAGCCTGTCTCTGCCATTGATTGCTTCCACCCAGTACACAGATTTTCCTCCATGGCCATCTAGAATTGTATCCACTCTGCGTGTCTTCAGGTTCCAGACATGGATCAGCCCATTGGATGACCTGACAGAGGGAACGGATGGCATTTTCTGTGACAATCATGTAAAATTTGATAAGAAATTTTGCTGTTCTTCCGACTTCTCAGACTCTGAAGTGTTATGTATGTACATAGGCTTCATTCAATGCACCAACCACTTACTGGGAATACACTTTGTTGTTTTTCCCAGCTATAATTTACTTAAAGTATATGTTCTCTTAAAAAAAAAAAAAAGGTTTGAAGGATGCTCATCTCTGCAACAGCTTCTGGTGGGAAATTTACTTAAAGGCCTCTACTCACCCAGAGAAGAGAATGGGGTAATCAGGTTCCTGGCCTCCACAATAAAAATGTAGAGTATGGACTTCAGCACTAGTACCCCGTAGAACAAACTGTGGGTCTGGAGGTGGAAGAGCCATACCAGCAATAATCTAGAGACACCTTTCCAAGAAGAGAAATCAAAGAAAAGCACAAGATTTTCTTAATCACACAGTTTTAAGAAGCATATATTATGAATAACAGAACTGCAACTGCGCTCTGCTTCAAACATTTGCTTCGCTTAAGAGTCTATACTTTCCCTTTATAGCTAGCATTATGTTGAGGTTATTCGCCATATAATCCAAACAAAAATGTTCCCTCTTACACTTAGGGATCAAGCATCTATCAAATCTGCTTCTCACTGCTATCCATCCATGCTAAACTATGAGAAGTGCTGAGCTTGCTACGTGAATATGCACCCATCATATATTTGAATATACAAATGTGTTCAGCTATTCTCCATGCTGCAAACTGGACTGACAAGTGACAACTACAAAAGGCAAGGAATTGAACACACAAATTTGGTGGAGCAAGCACATTTATCATTCCAGTTAGGTCCTTGGCAAATTCTTTCCCCTTCCTTCCAAAATAATCCTTTCACTGTGCTCTCTCGCAATGGAATATATATCCAATGAAAAGGATTTCAGGTAAGGTTAGAGCAATAATCATTTTTACACCAGAGTTTCATTACTCCCAAGTGCTCCAACTTTTGGTTCCAGGTACGGTTATATAAAAATAAAATAAAAACCAAAGCAGCATTCTTTTTAACATTATGACCACACTACATTAAATATTGCATTCAGAGGTGGTTGCATTCTTCCCAGGATCGGGAAATGGATATCGATGTTTTCGCCTGTAGGCACTGGTTCAAATATGGCCCAGCATCAGTAGTAATAAAAAATTATCATTTGATGACTGGGCTGGGGGACTATGTAAAGCAAGTGGTTGATCACAGGCTGAGATTCAACAGTGCATAAAACTTTAAGTACTTGAGTAATCCTGTTGAATTCAAAAGAGCTATTAAAATGACCTTGTTAGGCACATTCTTAAGTGCTTGGATGGATCCAGGCCTTAGCAAAACATGTTCACAGCACAAAAATGCCCATCAAAATGAACACCTATGTAGACAATTTTTGCAAAGACGATAAAGACTGGATGGCAATGAAGACTGAACAATACTTCAACTTGCTAGAGAAGATCCTCCAGAACAATGCTAAGGCATAGCTATTAATTTAGCAGCCTTTATGAGCTCTAAGTTCACTTTAAATTTATTTGGAAAATGACACAGTAGTGAGCATTATAAGCAGGTTTTTACCAATAGTCCTTTCTGAGTGAAATTAGTGGCCAAGTCCCATATGTCTTACATTTCTATCTCTTACTTTATTGCTTGTGTTCACATTAAAAAATGAGTAGATGGAAAAGTAAGGGGGGGAGGGGCTGTCATGATGGCTCTCAATCATCACAACTCTTTCAAAAAGCTGTTTTACTCATGGGTTCCACCAGCCCAAAGAATCATTTTCTACGTTAAATAAGTGAAGGTCAACAGACTTCTTTCTCCCAGCGGGGTCACAGAAGAAGAGTCACAGAGAATCATAAAACTAAGCAGTACATGGACAAGTAAAACACTTCAGTGTTTAAGTAGATACTCATGATGCATCCCTGTCAGACTCTGATTCCTTTATTAAATGGATCCATTGAGTACTGCACTTCAGTTGAGATGAGAGAGATTTAATTTTATCTTTGTTATTTATATAACAGTGATCGCCACAGTATCTGTATTTCCTAAACAAACAACTATTTTAGGTGTAGTCATGAAACAGGCATTTACAATCTAACATCTCTCTCTTCCTCAACAGTACTGTACAGTAAGCTACAAAAATAATGAGCTCAGCGTATAACTTCCATGTTTTAATGCACTGATTCATCTGTTTTATGATGCTGTCTGATGATCCAGACTCATGACAAGCCTGGAATAAATTTTCAGATGATTACACGCTTGTACAAGGTTGTTCCCCATGGTGAGATTCAACCCTTCAGTGCCTATCTGTAATGTACTTTATCCTTATTACGAGGCTGTCCATTACAATAAGCACTTTGTTATTGAAGGTCACTTGATCGGAGCTCCATAACTGTATCCAAAACCATTCTAATCACCCTCAAAGTGACAATTTGATTTGGAACCCTCTGAACATTTAATGTAGCTAACACAAGCATGTTATAGGGAGGTGTCCCTTTTTATGAAGGAATGATTCCAAAGTATAGTTCCAAGAGAGGGAGGAAGACAAAATGGAAATGAGTCAGCCCAGAGGCTATCAGGGATTACGAGGCAGGATTTAATAGCATTTTTCTAATTACCAACACAAAAGTTTTGCTGACAGACTGTGTGTGCCTGGATGTGAGGAGGGTTTTAGCTGGCATGAAGCAGACGCTCCTAATACATGTCTTTACAAGGACAATACTGTAGAAAAATCCTCAAACTGGAATATAGGAAAAAAATAATAGTAAACATACTTTATTCACTTACGGATTCAAAGTAAATTGTCAATCTTTGGAAATGGGATTTTGCTATTATATATATCAATCTGGAAACCTGGATTTAATAGTATATGGCTTTTATCAATAGCCCCATATTGTGTTTTGCTACAGAATGAGGTATTTTCTATTATTAATTACTACTGCTAAATCATCAGAGACTGCACTTCAAGAAAGACAGTGGTGCTTGATGAGGGGTGACAACATAACAATTTTAAGTTTTCTACTGTTTTTACTAGTTGTGACATAGCAGTTTGAGCAGGAACTCCTAAATTTTAATCCCACCTCTGTTGCTAATTCCCTCTGTGAACTTCGGCAAGTAATTTAAGGAGATTTTCAAAGGTACTGTATTTAAGTGACTGAAGATGCAGATAGCCACCTAGTGAGATTTTTCAAAAGCACCTAAGTGCCTATCTGCAAAATTTTCAAAAGTCCCTAAATGCTTTAGGAGCCTAAGTACCATTTTCAAAAGTGACTAACATTGGTATGAGACCACAATCAGGCCCCAGGGCTCTAAGCAGCAAAGTGAGACCCACAGAAGGAAATTTATAATAAATGCTTTCAAAAAAGTTCTCTGTCCTAGACTATGTGCTTGACCCAGAAGCACCCAGATGTTGTGAGCTCTGGCTCCCAAGACAGGAGATTGGAGGACATTAATTAAGTTTTTCTTATAACAGTATTTGTTTGTAAGAAGACACCAGCCTTTAGAGATGCAACATCTCCTTGCTGTACTTTGGTCTTGCAATCCTGCCATTTCTTTTTTTCTTTTTTCTAGCTTTTCCTGTGCCAGTAACACTCTCCTCCTTCAGGGACCAAACTTTGCTCCAGAAGTTATTTTGACAGGGTACAATACAAACCCCAGATATATTATGTTGATTACTTTTGATCCACCACCAATTGCACATTGATTGGAAAATCCAGGTGTCCAGATCGATATTCCAGTTAGCTAATGACTGTGTACACCACACATTGTATTGTAAAGGGCTTTGCCATGCAAAACATGTTTCTACTAAAATTGGGAATTGTTTAATCTTCTTCAAAAATGTAAAGTTACATAATTTTAGAGAACAAATTACCAATAACAACACCTATAAAACTCAACTTTGTTTAGCATGTAATTAAGCAAACTTTCCTTAAGTTATTTGAGTTTCTGTGCAGTGAAAAATGCACTACTTCAGCATTTGATACCAAAAAAGAATAGAAAAAAGTAGATCTTTCAATTAATAATAGTCATTTAAAAATGTAAATGTCAGAAAGATTACCTTGGAAAAATCTCACAGAGAATTTAAAAACATTAACAGATTCCCACAGGAAAAATTCCAGCTGAATTTAACAACTCTCCTGTTCCCACTCCTGTCATTTGTATTTCCATCACACATTGAAGCAAAAACAAATTGCTAGTAAACTATCATCCAAGCACCTCCTTCCCCTGCAACCCCACAATTAAATCTGAGATACAGACAGCTTGAGCAAAGACTAAAAAAGGCTTCCTAGTCTGTAGTAGTTTACAAAGTAGCAAAATGTTGGTGCTAAAGAGAAATTTTTCAGGTATGCCAGAGATAAATCTCCCTCGGCACGTCTGGCAAACTGAGTCCGGACTCTAACTAGCAGGTGTGCAGATATAATTATGACTGCAAAATATTCGACACATCCAGGTGTGCTCATCATCAAATATATGAAATCCCTTTTATTTCTGGAAATTCCAAGCCTACCAGGTGCCAGCCTCCCAAAGAAGAGTAAGATTAAAGAATTAGTCAGTAAAAATATGAATAAACTTTTTTCTTCCCTGTTCTCATGTATGAAAGCTCCTCTCCAGATTGCACTTCTGTCTCTTCCATTTGGGTCAAAGGGTAACTTTGCTCCTTTCATGATGATTTTAAAGACGTTTCCCACATCTTATAGCTAACTAACTAGGTATGACTATATAGCATCTGCATTCAATAAGAATATACAGTATGTAATTTCAAAGAAAACTGGAAGAAAGGGCAAATTTATTAAGTTAATAGTATAAGCCACATAATCAATTTATATTACCTCCAACTCCATTTTCAATTTTAAAACATGGTAGGTAGCCCTTACAGTATGAGCTTTCTAAAGGGCCCAGAAGGCCAATCTTTTCCAGGCTTTCTGCCTATATATCATAACAGACAGTTGAGCTCTCATGGTGGGGCAATCTCCCCTTCTGCCCAGCAGTACCTATACTGCATGGCTGCATTTAAAAATTGTGGGCCTCCCCCAACTCAGCTGGCTATCACCTTACTGATTGGCTGTATGATCCATTTGAGCAGCCAGCCTGGATCAACAGAGACCCAACAGCCACCTGATTGGCCTTCCTCTAAATCTACTCTACTTGAAATGCCAGAACATAGTGGAACTTGCACATATCTCAGACACAGTAGTTGAGGCAAATGCTGTATGGATATGTGGCATTTGTAGCAAGCAAAGGATCAAAGTCCAGGATTACAAGTACCCATTTTATCCAAACATAACTAAAATACAGATGGTCTGGCAGCTTCCAGATACATCTGCAAAAAGAAACTGAACTGCTTGTTTCAGAGTATTTGAACTCAGAGATGAGTATTTGAAGTTTACTGCATACTAAGAAAATGTGCTCTAAAAGCAGATTAAGTATTTGGTAACACACACATGCCCGCCAACCTTCTGTGGTAAATTTTCAGCCCACTGCCTTTGAGTTTGACTCTGCAAATCCTATAAGCTTTACATAAAAAACACAGAAGTAGGGAAGAACATTTAAATAGGAGAAGTATCTGAGCAACAGGATGTTTAGTTTGTACTCCATCATAAGCTAAAAATGTAACAAGACTCTCCCCCCACCACCAAATGAAGCAACTTGGAATTCAATTAGCCTACAAGGAACAGGAGCTTACATTCTCATCCTGGACCTCATTTGTACACATCACAACTTCACCACATAGTTTGATATAATGGTCAATCTTTCCTCAAGTAAAACTCAGGAGAGAAACTGCACAGTATGCTGAGGTCAGAACTGAGGCACACTGGTAGAAATGGGGGGAGGAGTGAAGTTTGCCTGCACGTGACACGTGACTTGATTTTAGACATGTGAGCACTATGTTAACTTTTGAAAAATATGCCAAGAAAACATGAATGTGACAATTAAGCTTTTTACTTTATAGGTCTGTTTGATATCTTTCTTGCCATACTACTAATACTATAATAATACTAATTATAAATATTGTGCTTTAGTGCTTCTGTTTAAAAAGCTAATTAAGTAAATATAATGGGTTTCAAATAGAATGATTTGACACATAAAACGTACAAATGAGTCATTCCTTTTAGCAATGTGTATATCCAGTGCTTTGCATTAGCATTATTAGCTAATTACTTTGTATATTTATTCTTTATCTATGTTCATCCTCAGACATCGGTGTCAAAGTAGGAATTAAGAAACGACACTGTACCTTAAAAGATTCATGTTAAAAACAAAGCAAAAATAAAACCATGGCAATGGACTGGAAGCATGCACTAGTGTGAACTGAAATGTGAACAAAAAATAATGTAACCAAGAGATTTCCATACTGACATAACATTGTTGCTTTTGAAAATTTAAATTTGGAGACATAACAGCATCAAACAGGACTTGCTGATTTATATGACCAAGCTATACAATACTGTATTAGCAGATACCATTAACCTGTTGCCACACATCCTATGTTACAACTGACTAAAGGCCTGGATTTTTACAGATTGCAAAGTCAGTGCTGCCAGAGCTTTCATTCTACCTGGCCACAAAATAGTTGTTAATGACCAGTAATGACTGACTGCTCAGATGAATACTTCAAAACAGTAAATCTAATCCTGATGCAAAATAGCTCCCTTTGCCACTGAAGTAAACAGGAGGTTAGGAGCTTAACCTCCTTCAGGATCTGCCCCAAATTTAACTTCTTTCCTGACCCCATGTAGGGAACAACGGAGGTTTCCACATTTCACTGTATGAACCAATAAATAGTTAGGTAGCAAACTGATTTGTTTATCAGCCACTGGTGCAAATATATGCCAAGAAATCCAATCAAAGCAGGAAAAAAAATGGCTATTAATAGCAATACAATGTGATTTTTTTTCAATCACTTCCAATCAGAGAATGACTAGTTACAGTTTTAACACCTTTTCTCCTCTAACTAGTCATCATCTAACTGACAGAAAACAAAACACAATACACTTATGCCTTTAAATAATTAAGTTTGTAAGGAAAATGCATATAAATGTCAACATACGATTTTCAGAAATATTTGGGATTTGAGCTGGTATCTTGAGGATCACTTCCAAATACTTCAATCTGCAATTAAAAAAATTCACTATAATTATTTTCCATCTGAAAACACAGATTCAGCTTGGGAACAAAACTAAGAACACCGAGTTAGCATATGGATCTCATTGCCCCTATACATTTTAGTCACTGAAACAAAAAGCTATTAATCAATATGTAAAAGCCATAAATTAACATAAACATTAATCATTCTAATACTCCTGGTGTGTCAGAATGATAATTTTTTTTCAGTCTTTCATTCTGACATACTCGCCTTTAGCTATCAGCTGGCTGACCTTTCTTAACACAGATAAACATTTTAGGCATTGAAAATCTCACTGAAATAAACATTTTTGAGAAAGCCAAATATCATGGCTACACTTATGCCATTGCACTTGTTTTTAATATGTCAGGCTAAAATACAGCATGAAAACATAGCTGAAATTGATGAAATTTTAGTGTTTCATAAACAGGTTCATTGTCCAGATTAAGGAAAAAGAACCCCATCTGTTTTGCTTTATGAAGCCATTAATTGCCCAGTAAAGTGCAATGATAAAACTCCAGAAAGCCTTGTTTTAGGAGAAAGAAATCTGACACAAAGTACACAGTAGTTCAACTCCAAAACAGACTCCCCATATGGCTAATGCAAAAAGATATAGGACCTCTAATGCCAAATCTCCTTGAAAAATTAAAGAATGTGAAAATGCACAAAATAAATGAAAAAAAGGCTTCACACAATTGTCTCTGTATAACACAACATTCAGGCTTAAAGTTGAATTCAAGTTTGCACACTTGCTAAATCATTGCAATCTAGCAGAAAATTGATAAGCCAAGGGCCATCAAAAGGCTGTTTTGAGTAGCCTTTCAGTTCAGCCACGCATAGCAATCTGTCAGCAACAGAGATGTGTCTACCCAGCCTCCTAAATTAGGGGCGCTCCCAACTTCAGCATGAATCTCTTGCTTCCAACAGCCAATAACTAGTTAATATTGTCCTCAGACGGCAAAGATTTAATTAAACATCTTCCAGACATTTTAGCAGACATTTCCTGAAATACTCTTGTTTAGTAGCAAACTATTAAAAACAAAAATTGACAGAGAAGAAATATATCAAGTTCTTACAGCGAGTGAAATTAATCAGGCCAAACTTACATGTCTGCAATTAAGGATTCCGTAATTCTGAGCAATTATAATATATACTTTATTAGAAAACTAATTAATTCTAGACACATATTTTTCCCATGACAAACTTCTATGATTACTTGATTTATTCTCTTATAATTACTATTTAATTAATCTAACCTTGTATAATATTATACTATTTTTCTGGCACTCGACCAATAAAGACAGTAAATTGATTGCAGTTCCATTGTGCAACAGCAGACTCTGTAATGACAGTTTCAACACCACGTTTATTTATTTGTCTGTTCTATTACTTTTCTTTTCCTTCCACAGGGCACATGAACATGAAACACAATACGCACCAGATAACTTTTTGTGTTCTATAGATTTTCTCCTAAATGTGAAATATAACATAAAACTTGTTTTAATTCTATATCAATGCACACGCAATATGATACTATATAATAAAAACACAACTCTTAAGAAATGTTACAGGTCTAACATTTATATCACAAAATAGCTAGTCAATTGACTATTGACATACAGGGCCAGGCCCTCAGCTAGAGTAAACTGGGTTAACTCTATTGATCAGTAGTTCCAGCACAGAAGATTGTCCTGTGATATCTGACAATAGGGGAGGAAGGGTCAAATAAAATCTTTCATAGTAATTTACAAAGTTCATACATAATAGGACATTTATTTTAATGTCTCTGTCAGTTTTACCCGAATTAAACTTTTACTGTGTAACTTTAGCTTCCATTTAAAACATGGCGTGACACAAGTTTCAACCAATATAAGAAACCCTCTCAAACCTCACTTTATAAATAATTATTTCTGGAGTAGTAGTATCTGTTTGTGCTAAACAATGTTACAACACAAACATACTTAATATTTCCAATAGAAGTAACAGTGGCATTTTTGTTCCCCTCTTTACCACTTTAGAGGTAAAAGCTATCCATTAAAAAACCCCACAAGCCACTGCAACTTCATATTCTTTTAAATCTTTTGAATCAATTATTGGATTTTATGCTACTTTTTCTGCTACAAAATATATAACGCTGACCACAGATACCACTTATCCAAAATGATCCTGATTCTAGAAGGAACAAGTTATTTCATTGTGCACTGTAAGAAACTGTACCCAAACTATCTCCTGGTTGAGCTCTCCAAAAAGGCTCCTAAAATATTTTCTTTTATCCTTGTTCCCCCATTTTCTAAAACAGCACTGACAAAATACAAAATCATTGGAAAAGGCCACATTTCAGGATACATTTACAACAGAATACTGCATTTACTTTTTTCACATGGTTTCTGTTTTGAAGATTTATTTTATAGATATGTTTCAGAGAACAACTTTTTTAAAAAATCCACCTAAGTCACAAATAGTCTAAGTAAGCAAATAGTAAATCAGCTATTGTAGCTCCTGCTTGTTTTCATAGTTCACATTTTTGACCCAGTCCTGCAAATCCTTACTCACTTGAGCAATTCCTTTTAAGTTAGTGAGGTCTCCAGAATTATGCCCTTAAATCAAAATATTAATTATTTATAGATATTACTGTACCCATAGAGATTAAATTAATTCCGTCTTTAGAATCTTTATGTTTGTTAACTAAGCCACCCTACTGCTGCAAGGCAAGTATTATTATACATCACTTTACAGACAGAGAAACTGAGGCAGAGAGGCTAAGTGATTTGCCCATGGTAACAGAAAGTCACTGAAAGAGCCAGGATCAGCACAGGATTTATGGTCTCCCAGATCTGTGCTGAAATCCCTCTGTAAACACAATGAAAGTGAACTCACTAAAAGTTTTCTAAGAAAAGAGAAGTCTTCAAATTGTATAATAAGGTTGTGTGATGGTCCTCTACTCTGTATTAATTCATTAGGTCAAAACTTGCAAGCTTTATTAGGCAGAAGTCCCACTGGTGTCAGTGTGAGTTTTGCCTCAATAAAGACTACAGAATTTGGTCCATAATCTTTACTATTTCAAGAATCAATTTTTTTAAAAAAAAAAGGCTCAATGTCATGTATATCAACCATTTCAAATTTAGGATTCAGAGAAGCGGATTAAAACACATTTTTCCGATGTGTGTCTCACTAAACTTCAACATTAATTGGTATCAGCACCTCCTTTTTGTTCACTGTGATTCCCATCAGATACAATATATTTAGATGTTATTTGGATAAGCCAAGTTATCAGATGGCAAAGTAGTCCAAGAAATGTGACAAGAATGCACGGTAATTCAGGTGCAAACAGGAATGACATTTACAGGGTAAATATTACCTGATCATCAAATACAACAAATGTTTATTTTAACTGATTAGCCTAAACTTAGATTTTTAGATGCAAAACCACAATTGTTCTTCCATGTGAATTTGTTCACATAATTCTAGATCCATTTTTCCATGACCATGTAGGATGCAGTTGTTAAATATACGGTACTTACTTTGAGAGAGACGAGTGGGGTGAGGTAATATCTTTAAATATTTAATATCTTTGGTAATATCTGAAGAAGAGCTCTGTGCAGCTCAAAAGCTTGTCGCTTCCACCAACAAAAGTTGATCCATTAAAAGATATTACCTCACCCACCTGGTCTCTCTCATATTCTGGTACCAACACAGCTACAACAACACTGCAATATTTATTTTCCACATTCCTGAGATAACAATATCAAACAGGCAAATAGTCAAAATGTGAAGGATATTAATAAAAAGTGAGTGAACAACTGCCACACCAGGTCAATAATTCAATGACCTTCATACTAGAATTTCTACTATTGAACCTTACAGATGCCTGGAACATTCTGATCAGTTAGTTCTTTAATATTTTAAAGGGGTCATATCTTACATTAGCTGTTTATTTCTCTCTACTTGCTAAACCAAAAGTTCCTGAAGACAGTTAACATGTTTAAAGTGTTATTATTTATTTAAAGCTTCAGTCCCCTTGTCCAGTATGAACCACAATCAATCAAAAAACAAAAACAAAAAACAAAACCCCAACAGTGAAATCTAAAACTGTTTCACCATCTTAATTCTGAATCTTGAACCAGCCTGCAGTACCTGAACTTGAACTTCCAGCCTTTGAATGGGCTCTGAACAGCCCCCTTTTGTACTGCTCTTTTATGCGGGCAGGAACTGAAGTGTCAGTCTTTCATCAGATAACCAGCTTATGTCAAATTCTGACCAAATTCATTAAGAAAACCTTTACAAGCATCATTATCTCAAAGCAGAAAATCTAGATCAAAGTATAACAGATTTTACAGCACAATAAAACTGATTATAAATATTTAAACACTAATTAAAGTATGTCCATTGTTAAAAAGCACATAAATAATTGAAAGGTACCTCTCTTTATAAAACTATCCAAGTCCACCATATTTATCCACTGCTTCACAGAAAATCAAGGTCAAGATTGGGTGGAGGGTGGGAAGAAGTGCATGTAAAAGGGAGTCATTTGAGAAGATGGAGGATAGCTAGAGTTTTAAATTATTTGTCTGAAGTAAGCCACTCCAAATGTTCATTCCAGTGAAAGATTGTTAACTCTTTAATGTCTTCACTGCCTACCGACAAAGATCTGACAGACAATGTCAGCTGCTTGGGCAAGAGACTCTGGGTCTAGGGGATGGAAGTCACATAAGAAAGAATAAGGGAGGGAAGAACATTTTTAAAAAATATTTGATGGTAAAAAAAATAATTGCCAGACTAACAAAACTACACCAAAGTCGGCCAATTTTTGCTAAAATTTCCATCGTCTCGTGTGTGTGTATAAAGAGCTAGATAACTGAAATTTGGTGCCATTGTAAACATGTTTTGTTTTACTTTTCATACAGAGATACTGTGTCTACATGCTATAAACCCTCATGTTTCATGTACTAAGAAGAGAAAGTCCTAAGCAATTGCCTTTTCCTCCCCATTCCAAGTGGACATCAGCCATAGATATCATTCTTTAAGGAGAAAACAGAGCATTCATGAGAGGAAGGAATTAGGTATTGACTAATCAATGAACAACAGCAAAAAAAGTCACCAGTATTGGTTCAACTCACTTCGAAGTATAATCAGATTCTTCATCTGTAACTCAAATTTAAAAAATATAATAATTTACAGAAAAGGGACAAATTTAGCCATTTTGAGTCAAAGATTTATTTCATAGCTTCATCCCAAATCCTGTATATTGTTAGGATCCCTTTCCCCTTTGAAGACTCAGTGAATGATTGAAGCTTCTACTTTCTGAGAAACAGATAACACAAGACCAGTAATCTGACTCTAAACCACTGGATAAAGGCAGTTTGTTTCCTCTTAGCCCATCTGTCAACACCTCTTCAGTAATTAGTCCTAATTATTACAAAGGACTAGCCTCCCATTCGCATTATTAAATCAGAAATAGTATCATAGCCAGGTATCTTTCAACACCTACCAGACCAGCGACCTTCGATTTCATTGAATCTTCTATCAGTATCCGCCTTTGCAAGAGCCTAGGCAGTAATTTTAGCATCAGCTTCAAAGATGCAGATCCCACAGTGGAATTCCAGGGATGCATTCATATACACATCCACATCATGTGACAGGAGAGCAAGCAACATAATTGACCTTTGCATTGTTCCCTAAACTACGATGATATCAAACACACATTCAGGTTTATACAACATAACTTTTTTGGTGTTTATAAGACTTCCTTTGAACTAAATACAAATAGGGAAGCTAATAGCATCCTGGTTGTAAATATAACAATTTTAACATTCTTAAGGAATAATACTGAGGTATTGCTATAATTTGGAACAACCAAAGGTATTTTGTTTCTTTTAAGGAGGACTTGCACAAATAAAACAAAGGAGTCCCTTCTACCCCCAACATGGGCTTGTGCCTGTATAAAGAAGGTTTGATGGGTTCTTATTTATTTATATATATTTCCCATATATTTGAAATTCTTCTCTGGAAGGCTTTAGAGGTCTGAAAAACATATATGGTTGTAACATCACAGATACCAAGGAAGTGAAACTTAATTAGTTGAGAAAAGTCTTTGTTTTTGTTAACATATATTTAAGCAAAACTCTTGAAAGAAAAAGGTGTCTGTGTTAAGAATTCAGCACCCTTTCCCTTAAAGGCAAAGAGTGTAGTCACGATACACAGCTGAGACCACTAGTGAGGTCTTGTTTACACTGGGATTTTCAGACACCAGTGCGAACCCCTAGCTTAGACATGGTGCATTGCTATAAAGGCACTGGGGTATGCTATGACTTGCACCAAAGCAATACTAAGGGTTTGTCCTGATACAGGTACAGTAGTCCAGCTACATACAAAAACTTCAGTGTAAAGAAAGCGAGTCCTCCAACAAAAACAGGGTAAACAAGACATGATGTCCCTAATGTATTGTCTGCTCATATTTATCTTAGAAACAGTTTACGAAGGCACAAGCTCATTTCCTCATCCAGCATCCCCTTTGCAGGTCACTTTTAAAACCAACAAAAAGTTTTATAATGATCAGAAGTTAATTATTTTTACAGGAAATAGCCATTCAATTTATTTAGGGTGAAATTCTACCCAACTAACAAATAGCCTGAATGATCAGGATTTGTGGCAGGGCACTAAATGAGAATGGAAATGTGCGAGAATCACACACGTCTGCAGGGACTTTATAGCCCCTCTATGGCACTACTGAAGCCCATGGAGTGGTATAGGGGCTGCAACTCCTATGTGAGAGTTTGGGACCACGGAAGCCATGGAAGTATTAGACCCATGGCCTCTTCTCCAATCCACCTGTTGCAGTTCCCTCTAAGCTGGTCTATTTGGAATTTTCATGAAGATATCTCTGCAGCACACAGGGAGCGCGCAGGTACTCTGTGGAATTACTCCGTTCCAATTTTCCATAAACATCCCTCTATACTACAGGACTTACATGGTGCACAGGGCATCATGCAGCACATCCACACCGGGCTCAGTTTCCCCTTCATAAGTAAATCAACCTCACTGCCAGCAACAACAAAAAGCTACTAAAGCTAACATCCTCAGTCTCATATTTTTCCAATCAAATGTCATTATAACCATAATTAGCAATAGGTACGAAAAGATCAATGGATCCAACTTTGAAATGCGTATAAATATTTCAAATACCATATTAATAAGGCATCCATTAAAATCAATATTAACACGCTTAGTACAAAATACTCTTATTTCCTTTTATAAAGCTCTAATGGGCATACTAATAGCTCCAGCATAAGGTGGAGTCTTCCTCCTTGCAATGTCACTTCTATCATTAACATTTTTATAAAAATCAAAATCAGATGTGCCTTTTAAAGAAAAAAGGTGTTTCTCTATTGAATAAATATCATTCCAGTTAGTCTACCCAGCATAAGACTCTCCTGAGCTCTAAGAATTTAAAGATTTCTGTAGTAGGGCTAAGCAAGTGAGAAAAGGGTAAATACCAAAGGCGAGTACCTGGGCAAGCAGATGGTGACTGTACTGTTCAAATGCTGGAGAAATGGCACAGTAGTTTAAATACATTTTTAAAAACACTTAGATTTCCTGGAACTACCAGCTAATATCCCAGCAGAATGGCTGTTCTTCATCCTTCTACATTAAACAGCCCGCTTCCATCTACCATGTGTTTATTTTTCAGTGTAGACCTTTAAAGATTCTGTGTGTTCTGCATCAACACTAAAGAACACTCAGCACTTTTTGTGAGTTTGCGTTGGTGTCCCTGGCCAAAATCCCTATCCTTCAACCTACAGTACAGCATACCAATTGGTTACCACTCTCCACCCCTGAGTTGGCTGCCTTTCAACAGAGTATTTTACATAAGGACAGATCCTGCTCTACTTTAAGGTCACTTGGTGTCATACGAAAAGCTGGGGACGGAATGGGTATTTCTTATATGCACTTCTCATCATCTTAGTTTCCATAAAAATGTTCAATTAAATGTTTGATCAAAAAATGAGAAGTAATAATTATATGAACAGGCACATACAATGTAGCCTTGAAAAGAAAAATAGGCACAGCCAGGAAGGATCAAAGAGAAAATTCATCCGAATTCAGGGAACTAAGGAGCAGGTGTCCATATCTCCCAGTTCCTGAGGCTATGGGGACAATTCAGCCCCCAGCGCAGGCTAGGGCAGCCCTAACTCACATTCCCAGCTCTCATAGCATGTATGGGGCTTGCAGCAACAGGAAACAGCCAGGGTGCAGTAAGGCCATCCATCTTCCTCCCTTTCTTCTATAGCCTGCCTCAGAAACACCCTAGCCCTGAAATGATTACGGGAGTGATCCTGCAGTCTTCATTCGGGTTAAATTCCCGCCGAATTTTTGCACTCAATTTAATAAAATCACTAGAAATTACATATTATAGGTGTTGTAATGATGCTGACTCCATTATATGAACACCATGTAAAAAAGAAAGATCTAATGACTATATTCTTGTATAAAGGTTCTTTGAACAAATGCTAACTGGTGTAGATTTGTTTCTGATATTTACATGGCAAGGATTTGTAAACTAGCTAAAACTTCCTAAACAAAATAAACAAATAAATAGAAAAAAACCTGGAGTTTTACCTGAATAAAGACTGCAGGATAAGGCGCCATATTTCCAACACAGTTTTTACAAGGAGAAATGAGGCCCTGCTTTGTTAAATTGCTGGCGACCCACCTCTGCACAAGTTGCAAAACTGTGTATTTATTTGCATATGAGAATATTCTGAGGCAACGCCTTTCTGCAGTTTCCTCGGTGATAAAATGGCCCTATCCTCCAAATGCTGACAATACAAAAGTAACTTGACAGACTATTCATGTGAATAATGTTTGTGCAGGTTTGCATCACAGCACCATAAAATGTTCACTTGGTGACTATTTTTCAAGGACCTCAAAACACAAAAATGTTCAAAATCATATATTTTGTATACAATAGTATTATAATTTACCTTGCAAGATCTTCAGTCTCTTGCTCCTGCAAAAACTGCAAGTACTGGGTTCATGGAAGAACTAGGTGCTAAGAGTATTATATCCACCGTTGCAATAAATTCTTCATGGTTGAGGCTAGGCCCTTTTTTGACATAAGTGACCTCTATTTATGTTTGCAGAATGTTATTCTAAAGTTTTATTGGATGCTATGAAATGTGTGTGTTCATGAATGTCTTGGGGATATAAGAGGAGATAGATTTCAAAACCACATGTAAAAGATAACAGAATAGAGGGTTGTATTCTAAACAAGCGCTCAAAATGGCTAAAGCCTAGTCAGTGTTGTGATAACGTGGACAAGTCATACATCATGTCAAGCATATACCCCACTATAAACATATATACAAATGTGAATTCAGTATAACCAGGATTAAATATGAACCATATGCTTAAGCAGAGAGGTTTTTTTAAATGTGAACTTCAAAGCTTTTTTCTACACAGCACCGTACATTTAGATTGACGAAACTGTTATTCCTTGCTTCCGTTATTGGTACATGTATGGTTTGGCACAATAACTCCTTTAAGTAAACTGATTACTTTATATATTTTAAGTGCACAGATTATATTTAATAAAAGCCACTACTATAATTGTCATAAAACTTGGCTGGATTTCATTGGATGGACTTTGGGCATTTTTAAATCCCTGGAGACCTTGTGGAATGTATCTGTTCACTATTATTACCAATCTCTAATAAATAGCACTGATGACCCTCTGGAATCGAACTTGTAGGTATTCCTCATATACCCATTCAGCACTGGCCATTTTGGATTCAGCTTAAATTCAGCACTTGGCTCTGAAAGAAAGTCCCAGGCATGCACAAGAGCTGTAATTTCAGGCAATCAGCTGGAATGTTAATGGCCTTACACCATCAGGAGCCTGATTCTGAGAGCTGCTGTGCACCCACAACTCCCAATGAAGTCAGTGGTTTTAAAGTTTCAGCACTTCTCAGGAACAGGTCCGATGTCAGGTTTTTTCTTCAAGGACCCATTCACAGTCCATTCTATTCAACAGCTGCTTTCCCACTGACTGCTACAGGTGCACCCTCCACAGTTGCTCGAAGAACTAAGAAGGGAACAAAGCAGACAAAGCATAAAAATCATCAACAAGATCAGATAGAAGAAATATTACATTGAATTAAAGTAATTACCAGCAATTAGGACTTCTCTAAAATATTTGCAACAGGCTAGATTGCACCTTGAGACTCAGCCCTGTGTCAGGGCAGCAGGTAGCTGGACCACTGAAGGAGGAGCACGAGGAAGAAACTGACCTGGAGAGCCACACAATTCCTTTCCTGCTCCCTTCTTGTTCTGGAGGAGAGTAAGTCTGGGTGAAGCTTACTCACTCCTTACTCCTAGCCAGCACCTCGGGCCAGCACATAGAGGGGAGCCCACTTCCTGCCCGCTCCCCCCTTCTCAGGGTGTTGATGGTGGAAATATTAAGCATGCAGGCTTTATGGTCCCTCCTTTCCCTTCAAAGCATTCGAAAGCAGCCAAGGCATGGGGTCAAGAGGGGAGATGGTGGAATGGGACATAGGAAGGCACACTTACTTCCCACTATTCCCCTGGTAGGGCTAGAGACAAACTTGTCCAATGCTGGCATTAGTATGGCACAGAAGAAGAATGCTATTTAAGAAGAAGATACACTTCAAATGCCTAAGTACAATAACTCAAATTTCATGGGTATCATAGAGATTTTCCTTACCTTTTTTAAATATAGGGTACATTTGAGATATTTAATTACATTTTGGAGCCATCTGGTTACACAGCATTTATGGTGTAAAAGATACCACAATTAAGTGTGTGTGTTTGTTATATAAATAGGGAACAGTAAAATAGAGGTAGGTTTTCCCCTCATTATATTGATGGAGAAACAGTCCAAGAGAGATTAAAGGTCTTGTTAAGGGCTCAGAAGTCGCTATTTTAGAATAGGATCAGAACTCAGGAGTTCCTAACATCCACTCCTGTGATTAGACCACTAGACTGTGCCTGTCTCTCACAGAAATGTTTTGGTTTTTTTAAATTGTGGGAAGACAGTGTTCTCTAGTGGTTAGAGGGGGAAATAGTAGTCAGGAGGATACGAGTTCCTTTCCTAACTTGGCCACAGAGTTACTGTGTCCCCTCGCTTAGTCACTTGGGGAAACTGAGGTATAGTGATGCATGAAAATATCAAAGATCTTGAAGACTGAAGAACTTATTTAATAGTTATGAAGCATTTCAGTTCACCTTCAAATGAAATTTCATCTAATAAATGGGCTCCACATGGACACAGGTGTCTGCCTGCATGCATCTTATTGGAAGGCCACGGCTCACTTCATTAATGTTGTAAATCACCTTGATGATTATATTAAAAATCTTGCATTTCTATATTGGAAAAATGAGTTACAATACCTAACTCTTATTCATGAATACCATCCAAAATGTAGGAAATTATATACAACCCTTCCTTTGGCAAACAATTGAAATAACTGAACTGTCATAGAAAAAAGACAGAGGATAAAACAGTTTAATTCTAATGGCTCAATTGTGGTGCTAAATCACAGTTCAGGATAGAAGGTAGCAAGGATGCACAATGAGCAGGAGCACACCATCACCTACCTAAAGTAAGGAGGAATCAGATATTGCACCATCCAGGGACAGGGTGCAGCGTGTGCCCTCCTAGAACAGGGTGGTTCTGCTAGTCATTAAAGTGGAGCATGGCTCTGTCATCTCCCTCCCTATACGATGCAGCTAGCGTTGCTGTGGGAACTAGCTTAGAGCACAGCTTGCAATCTGTAAAACTCAAACCCTGCCACTGAACCAGGTGCACAAAGGTAGGTGGGTGAGGGTGCACAAAGGTAGGTGGGTGAGGAAGTTCCTTATATCCTTTCTCCTCAACTTGTGCACCCCAGCAGGGATAGGTTGAATTATAACTCATTCTGAAAATGTCCTACATTTGACAATGAACTAAAACATTTTGTAACCCACACACCTGAGTGTGCTGTTCTGTCCCGCTAGTGGCACTGAGACCGCTTAGATGTTAAGGAGTCTGCTCTACAGTTGGCTTTTAACTCATGCAGCAGAGGCTCATACACTAAGCTCCAGAGGTCCCAGGTTCAATCCCGCCCGCTGCCGCTGATAACGACCAGGGTCTGTTGGTGTTACCATTTCATGCAACAAAAAGAAAAAAAAATCCATTTTCATCCATCCCCACCGCTTTGATAAACCATCTGGTCTCGTTTCACTTAAACAATCATGGGTGCATGACGGTTTACGGAGCTGTTTGAGCACCCAGTAAAGTGTACATGGTTGATTAAGCTCTACTACCCATTTTGTTTCTCAGCCACTGGAGACTAACAAGAAAAACAAAGTATGTCAAGCAGCCCACTTCCGAGCTGGAATGGTGGCCACTTCTATGGTTAACACCAACAATCACAAATAATAATTTAAAAAAAGGACCTTCATTAGCTTCACTTGTAGGGAGGGAGTGGGAGGAATGATGTGTCAAATTGCAGTCAAGGAAGTACTTATGCCAACTGGAAAAACTGACTATGAACAGCTTTCTTACATAAACAAAGAAGGAAGTAACCAACACCCTCAATTGTTCAGTGAGGAGTGGGGGGGTCTGTAAATGCAACTAGAAAAAACAAACAAAACTGAGACAATTCCTGAATGTTCCTTCTGCGCATAATTATCCCCATATTCGCTGTTCTAATTCGACAAGGTGAAACTGCCAACAGGTGTTAGAATTTGAGGCACAAATGATAAAACTAGAAGACAAACGAAGTGCAAAGTCAAAATGGGCCAATCATAAAGAAAGAACAAATTTATGAGTGTGATGGACTAAATTCTAGTAGGCAAGGCACATAAAAGAACATCAGGAAGATTGAGAAGGGAGCAGTGGGACAGCATTAAGGAAGCTGGCTGATCTGGGGAGACTGCTATGTTGGCCCATTGCAATTTCCATTGTTGTTTATCTAAACGGTGAATAGCCATGGTGTACACTGGTTACATGCACACGCAGCCACCCAGACCAAGTAACAGTTCCTGCTCACAGGTCTCTTAGCAGAAATAAAATCTCCAACAGAGCTACATCCAAAGGAGTGGTCAAAAAATAATTAGATAAGTTCATGGAAGACAGGGCCATCAATGGCTATTAGCCAAGATGTCAGGGATGAATCTCATACTCTGGGTGTCCGTAAACCTCTGATTGCCAGAAGCTGGGACTGGATGACAGGGCATGGATCACTTGATAATTATCCTGTTCTGTTCATTCCTTCTGAAGCATCTGGCACCAGCCACTGTGGCAAGACAGGATACTGGGCTAGATGGACCATTGATCTGACCCAGTGTGGCCATTCTTAAATTCTTATGGTCTCAAGCAGAGATAAAATAAGGCAAATGTGATGCTACAAAACTACCTATGCCACTTAGCTTGCATCAGACATATTTTGGCTCATTATGTTTTTAAAAAGTCACAATCTTCTAGTTATGGGGCTGGAACTTATCAGCTGTTAATCAAAGAACAGTAGGGCAATATATCAGTATAAGCAAATTCTGTCAACCCTTGATAATTAATAGATTGTAAAACTGACAGATAGTCCTGTAGGAGTCAGGATTTCTAATGCATTGGTAGCAGCAAGGTTATGTTACTTTTACGGTTTCTTATCAGGGGTTTAATTTCAATTGCTTTCTCTATCTACCTTCTAAATCCCTGACCAATCAGAAACAGAGCAGATGTCAGTCAGCATAAAGAAAGAAACAGTATACAAAAATGTGTCAAACTGGTTTTGAATTTTTTAAAATAATCATTAAAAGCACACTGCGCTAAGTGCTCATACCACATCAGGCTTCCTATTTGCGACAAAGCTGCATCACTCTTCATCCCATTTCTCAGTCATGCCAAAATCTGTCTCATTGTGACACAACTTGTCAGTTTGTGCACTCAGATGGCTGTGGTGATAGTAAAGAGCAGAGACACAGGTATGTCCCTTGACACTATATGTGTAATATTTGCTAGAAAAAGTTAGGAGTTTTTTAGGTATGTATTCTAAAATATAGAAAATAAAATGTTTAAGAGCTATGTGCAGAGGCAACTTTGTGATAATCAGTCTGCCTTCCATTTTAAATTCAAGCTCATCTCTATAAGGTGCTACACAGTTCTGTCCCAGCTTAAGTCTCACTTCTACTATCACCTGTTCTCCCACTTATATCCATGCTCAGCCAATTCAGCTCACCTTGTTGCTACCCTGCTCTCCTTTGTTCATAGGCATGCCCATGCCTTTTTTCATGCTGCACACTATATCCGGCACACCCTCACTGATCCTGTAAAGTACAGAATCACTCTCTCTCACTTCAAGTGTCCCCTCACAATGTAGTTCTTATGGTCAACCTGGTTTTCACCCTGCTTTCACTCCAGGCACTATTCCTCGCCCGCATTTTAATAAATTAAAATGCATATATAACAACAAGCTTACCTCACAATCTTTCCCTGATCTAATTCATGCATTCCCTTACCCCCTCCCTTTGCAATCCATCCTTGCTGTGTTGTCTAGTCCAGCACTCTATTCTCCCACCTCTACTCACACTGGATAGTACTTTATTCCACAAATAGTCCCATTGACTTCAGATGGCAGAATCTGGCCCTGTAAAACATCATCCACATCTATGATGCAGAATAAAAAATAATGTTCACAGAACTGATGTGTTTGCATAATTCCTCTTTCCCCAGCCCTCAAATGATCAAATCTTCCGCTGTTCAAATTCCATTCTTAATGATGGAAACTTGCATTTGAAGGAAAGGTAGGTAGAATTTTCTGACTCACTGGATCAGCTGAGCTATGCTTCTGTACATACGCTACAGTATCTTTTCTGCAGCAGGGCTACCAACCAGAGAGGATACTGAGCAAGTGATAGTTTTGACAGCCAGAAGCTAACCAAGTGATAAATTATCAGGTTTAAAGAAACAATAAAGCAGAATCCAGCTGTGAATTTGTTGGATGAAAATCCCAGCATCTCCTATATTATCTCATACACATTTCAATTTATGAAAAGAAAACAGAGTAAAGAGAGTGTCTCCACCCTTTCTCATGCGGACCACAAAATAGATTTATTACCTATGTTATATTCTGTGTTTTCTCCTGAGGAAAGAGTATGGGAAGTCGTGGAACAATATTTTTTTTTTAACAACTGGGATTTTCTTTCTGATGAACACAAAGCCAAATTTTGAACCCTGTTCATATCACAAGGCCCTCCTATTTAATACTGTAGTCCAGGGTTTCTCAACCTTTTTGATACCAGGGACCGGCTTGGTGCCTTCCTAAACTGTATCAAGGAGATCTCAGGGACCAGCGCTGGTTAGGGTGACCAGAGAGCAAGTGTGAAAAATCAGGACAGGGGGTGGGGGGGGTAATAGGAGCCTATACAAGAAAAAGACCCAAAAAGTGGGACTGTCCCTATAAAATCGGGACATCTGGTCACCCTAGCAGTGGTCCACATTGTCGAGAAACATTGTACTAGTCACACTTTCTACCTTCTTAAATCTTGTAGCACTGCCTTTACATTTCAGTGGGGAAATCTACAACTGTTCCAGCTGTCTGAATGTGGAAAGTCTTCCCGGAGATTCCTATCTGGTACATGTTTAGAGTAGAATTCAGCCCCCACCCCATAATATCAAAGGTTTTTGGCGCCTATTGAAAAATTGTGGAGTAACTCTCATACTGAGAGCATTGGTCTACATTCCTCCTCAGCTAATTCTGGTTCAGCTTCACCTCCCACTGCACAGGTGCTCAGGAGAAGGTCTATAAGGGAATCTCTATCCTTCAAACAGACACCGGTGGCTGGCCCATGCCAGCTGACCAGGTCTTGTGGGGCTCGAGCTAAGGAGCTGTTTAACTGCAGTGTAGACATGAGACCCTCCCACCTCGCAGTGTCATATATCTACCCTGAAATTAAACAGCCCCTTAGCCTGAGCCCTGCAAGCTGGAGTCAGCTGGTACGGGCCGGCCATGGGTTTTAATTGCAGTGTAGACATTCTTAAGTAGCCACTTAGGATAAGAGTAAGGAGAGAATGTATTTAGAAAGGATGGGCTCTACACTCAGGGATCGTAGAAATTGTCAGCTGGGAATTTTTTCCTGTGTATTTTTTTCTCTGATTGTAAAAATCACCTTCTGACTGTTAAGAATAAATCATGAGAAAGAGAGTTGGCTTTTCCCCCGCTTCCTCTGAGCCTTTCCACTAGCTTATAATCTGACATTATCATTCCATTTTGGGCGCATCGAAGCTTCTATCAACACTCTAAGTCCTACCATGCTGAATGACATGCTTACAGCACAGGTTGTCCCACAACCGAGCGAGAACAGAATTCATTCCTGCAGTGTAGATTAGATTGAATCATGTTTTAAGTATGTTTCTGAACCATGCTGCAGCCTGGACTTTTGCTCAGTTTGGGAACACAGTTAACAAGTCCCCTCTACATTGCAAGGCCAATATACTTTTTTAACCATGTCAGGAACTACCCTTTTGTTACTGGGTCTCCTTACTCAGTAGGATTTACAATGTACATAGAACCTAAATGTCCAATTTTTTACAACTTAGTTCATCTAGCAACTGCAGTTTAATAGGTCATATTTTCTCCAGAAGGCAGACCTATACTAGCTTCACAGCTGTCAAAGACCCAGCTTTGCAGAAGAATTCCTTTATACATCAGTGCTTTACAGAAAGCCATATACGACTATCACCCAGTTAAGTTAAGCAATACCGAATAGAGTCACCATAAGAAGCATATAATCAAAATGCATCATAACAGGACTTCTCAACCGGGCTTTTTGTGAAGAAAAAAAAAATCTTTTCAGGAGGAAAAAAGAGGGATTTTATTCATGTTCTGAACTGTTATGTCTGAAGTACTTACATGAATAGAACGTATTTGGAAGTTTTTTGATATTAGAAATATTAGGTTTTTAGATCATTTGGGATGACCTCATTCATGGCTTTCACACATGTAAATAATACACCTATCAGAAACTCAAATTAGTAAAACTTTTCTACCATACCATCACCTGCATGTTACTTCAAAGTGTGTGTGTGTGTGTATGTACATACTCATTCACACCACCACCATTTGAAAATAAGTTTGTTTTTTTAACTATTGTAATAACATGACTGATTCCGATTTCAGAAGAGGAACAAAGCATTAAATGAGCTATATCACAGTGGCAATCTACAGCAATTACATGGTATATGACAAAAGTCTCAAGAGCCCACTTTTTGTCACATTCCAGTGTGCCAATACTAAAATCAAAGGAAGTTTTTCTTCAGCTCATAGCTGTGGCAAAAATTGAACAGCTTTTTCATGGATTTATTTTATTCTAATTGTTTTGTGATTACTTTTACTGCTCCATAGAGACCAATAATTTTGAAATTGCTCAGCAATTACAACAAAGAATCCCTGTGGCACCCTCAGAGACTAACAAGTTTATTTGGGCATAAGCTTTACTGGCTAAAACCCGCTTCATCAGATGCATGGAGTGGGTTTTAGGCCATGAAAGCTTATGCCCAAATAAATTTGTTCGTCTCTAAGGTGTCACAAGAACTCCTTGTCGTTTCTGCTGACACAGACTAACACTGCTACCACTCTGAAACCTGTCAGCAATTACAGTGGTTTTTGAGCCATTGCAATTTTAAACTCTTCATTTGTAGTACCAAATGCATTTTAATAGGTAAAACTTTAATTTTAAAAAAATGAACCATAAATCCACCTACACACATTTTCTGACCCAGAATGTTATTACTGCCATTTAAGTTAAACTACCTTTTCTTTTTTAATATACATACATTTTACTTAGGTTCAAAGTTGTGCAAAGTGCAACATGACAGCATAATAACTCAAAAGCAAAAAGTTAAAGCTCTCATTTGTCAGCATAAAAGTTTCCTTTAACACTGGCAAAATACATGCATCTTGTTAAAAGGGAATTGTGAGTATTGCTTTCATTGGCTTTTTTGGAGAAACTAGTTACAACTGACTGGTTCACAGTTCTTACTATTCCAGGGGAACTGTGTGTTGTTATGGCTGAGTTTATGGAGAATTAGTATTCAAGTTAAAATATAAAAGGCATGTGAACACAAGACATGTTATAGCCAGATATACAGCATGGTACAAAGCAGGAAATGTGTTGGCTAGGAATGTAAGAACATATAAAGGACATTGGTGAAGGGATGGGCTGCAAAAGTAATCTGTAATACTTTAAAATGCAATTATGGTCAGGGAAGTTATGAGGCAAAAATGGCATCGTCGTCTTCAGTGTGATAGCTTCCAATGCATATTAAGACGTCTGTCTGCTGATTTGAATTACAAAAACCAGTTTTCACTCCTGTTAGAACTGCTGCAGAGCCATGAGAGATTGGGAGCTAACTTCTATTCTGTTGCATGCATCTACATCATTAACAGTTCTGACTGCAGAATCTTTATCAATGACGTTCACAAACAAGACAGAAGGAGCTGACCTCCTGTTTCCAGAATGATTTGGGTTATGAAAAAACATTTCCTTGTAAACTGAGCTAATGTCATTAGGAGTCATTAATAGACAATACAAGTACTATGAGACATCATTTTCAATAATTACAATTAAAAATTCTTGCAGAGTGTCCTTTTCAGTCTAAATAACTTGGACCCATATAGTTCCCCTGGTGTGCAGTGCAGGAGAGGAGAAAACAGGGTAGACCCATTCAGAGAGGGCAAGCGACTAAATAAGATGGTGTGGGATCCACGAAAGTATTCAGACAACTAAACCCCAGACTCAGACACCCAAGCCACTGTGTTAGGCACCTAAGTCCCAACTGTAGCTCCACTGCAAGCCACAAAACTCTCACCAAACCCTCTAGGCACCTCCCAGGTCAGTGCCCTAACAACAGGTCTATAGCATCATTCTCTCTGAACCAATGACTGTTCCACTGTGGATAAATACTTAAATAGTGCATCCACCTGGAAGGGAGCAAAACCCTCATCTAGTCCCTCTGCTCCATCAACTATAATTATTTATCCACAGTGGACCAGCTTCAACAGGAGAGATTCTGGAAGTTATAAGATATGCTCCTCCACCTCTGGCTGTTTTGTGTGGAGTGAGGGAGGTGCCTAACTCATTCCTGCAAGAAACACCTTAGGGGCCTAAGCTGCCTGATTCCAGGCAGTGGGTGGCCATTTCCGGATCACTAAGCAGAGCTAGACAGCTTCCTGCAACCTGGACTTAAGCTTCTATCTCCAAGAAAGGGGAGTGGCTTAGCACACATCCCTCTCCTTAGCATCTCTTATTGGCTATTTTAGGCAGCTCCTCATCTAGTGGGCTTGCTTCTGAGGATCCCATTCTTAGATGGCTTTCTCTCCTCATTCATTGCATTGGGAACCTAGGTGCCTAACTCAGCCTTGTGGATCACCGTGTTGTTCCTGAATTTTCTAGGCACCTAAAAGTTAGGTGCCATGATGCTCACCATTGCAACGCCTAAGTCCCTTTGTGGATCCTTCTTAGTTACATTGCTCCCTCTGACTGGATTCATGGAAGAAGTTAGTAGGGTTCGGATTTAGGGGGTGGCAGGGAACAGAGGTGAGACAGGAACCAGCTGAGTTAAGAGGGCTGTTCCTCCAACACTAGAGGCTGCTCTTCAAGAAATCTTGCAGAGAGGGAATTCTGTCTGAGAATATAGGGCAACAGAGGCTGGGATCTCTTTGGGGCCATACATCCTGCCCATTTTGCACCCTGCTAATCCCATGAATGACAGCATCGGAAGGAGAATATGTGGAATCACAGACTTTAAACTTTTGTGTACAAGGGGATAAATACCAAGGGGATAATACAGGCTATTTTTTAATGAAATAAAAATATCACATATTCTCATTGAGACAAATAAAGATACAAAGAAAAGAACCCAAATTTCAGATATGGGCACCTAAATATCAGATCTAAATTCTGCATCTGTGTGCTCAAATTGGTAGGTAGGCCCATGACTTTATATAGACTTTACATTTCTATGTGATAATCTAAATGCTCATGCACGGTGTAGCCGTTTGTAGACTGGGCCTCACTTACTTTATGCATGATCTTGTAGTATATTGCTGGGTTGCTGTAGAATCAGGCAGCCAGTAGAGGGAGCAAAAGCAAATAAAGCATTGTCAAAACTGTGACAATATCAATGAGGCTCCTAATGAGGAAGTACAGCAAAGCCACTTCATTTGCATTACATAAAAACAGATGAGGGAAAACATTCTTTACCAAATGGAAGATGACAAATCTAGCAAAAGTATTTTCCAGCTTCTGAGAGGGATTAATAACAAGTAGTAAAAGTCTCTGAGTTAAATTCAATCCTGGTGTAACTAGGGGCAAATCCACTGACTGGAGTTGTGCCTGGGGTAAATTTGATACTAAAAAGCTATAGTATACAAAATATAATACTACTTTTTATGTTCGTAAATGCTTTTCATTTGAAGATCTCTAAATACTTTATAAATTAGTACTGTATTACTATTGCAATTTTCCACAAGGGGAAATTGAGGCTCATAGAAGGTAAATTACATGCCCAAGGTCACAAAGTAAATTAGTAGCAGAATTGGGTACAGAACCCAAAAGATTACATTCCACGTCCCACCTTGCTAGAGCCAGTAGAAAACACTCTTCCTCAAGCTGAAATGTCCCTTTATGGATAGGAAAATCCACCTAGGTCATCAAACTTACTCTTTAAAACCTGACAAAATACTCATTCTTGTTGGACATAAAATAAACACACAGAGATTCCTATAGAACTTGTAAAATTCAACACACTAAAATTATAAGATATATTACATTTTTGTTTGGTATTTATGACTCACTGATATTAAAAAAACTAATGTGATATATTCTAAACTCAAGGCACAAAGAATTAGCATCACAAATGCCAGTTGCTAGGAGAAAAAAATCATTCCATAGGGGCTCTCCAAAGATGCTCTTTCCTCCAAGTACCCACAACAACTCTGGAATATTTCAAAACAACAGTTTAACTGTAATTACTGAGGTCTGGTCTACACTACGCTGTTAAACCGATTTTAACAGCGTTAAAACGATTTAACGCTGCACCCGTCCACACTACACTGCTCTTTATATTGATTTAAAGGGCTCTTTAAATCGATTTCTGTACTCTTACAAAACGAGAGTAACGCTAAAATCGATATTACTATATCGGATTAGGGTTAGTGTGGACACAAATCAACGTTACTGGCCTCATTATTTTACAGTAGCTACCCACAGTGCACCGCTCCAGAAATCGACGCTAGCCTCGGACCACGGACGCACACCACCGAATTAATGTGCCTAGTGTGGACGCGCACAATCGACTTTATAATATCTGTTTTATAAAATCGGTTTAAGCTAATTCAAGTTTATCCTGTAGTGTAGACGTAGCCAAAGAGATGGATGGTAATCAAAATATTGTTTTACTCTAGTATTGTCCTAGGGTGACCAGATGTCCCGATTTTATAGGGACAGTCCTGATATTTGGGGCTTTTTCTTATATAGGGCTCCTATTACCCCTCACCCCCATCCCGATTTTTCACACTTGCTATCTGGTCACCCTATATTGTCCTTATATCGGACAAAGATACTAGGCCCTTCACAGACATTTGTCCTGTGAAGTATTTCCCCATCTCCAGTCACTTTTCCTCTAGTTTAAAATTCTGAGCATCTCTGTCAATATTATTAACTAAAAAGAGAATATGAAACAAATTAAATGTGACCACCTGTAGGGATATATTAAGGTAGGATCTAAACCATACAATCAGAGAGAGGGAACCTAGAGGGAACACAGTCGGAGTAGAAGACAACAGCCTAGTGTCCATCTCACTGTTGCCAGCTTGTCATCTCTTATGGAAGGAAGCTCAGAGGCTCCAGATTAGGAAAAAAAACTAGAATCCATCCACAGGGAGACAGGAATGGGAGGGAAAATCCATGATATTATCTGAGGAGGTGGTGTGAGACATGGTTCTTAAATATTGAGTCCTGATTTCATTTAGCTTTTAATTAATCTCTGATGGCATAATTGAGTAACAAGTTACTGTTATTTAATATTTGTATTGCAATAGTGTCCAAAGGCCCCACTCTGCATCAGGGCCTTTGTGCAAAGCATTAGGTGCCGTGCAAAGATCCTGACCCTGCTCCAAAGGGCTTATATATTAAACATATGTACAGTCAATGTGTTGCCTTGAGGAAGGGTTGCTAGACAGGAAGTCCCACAGGTTTCATTTCTGGCTCTTCCACTGACTAGCTGTGTGACTTCCCACCAGTTGCTTCACCTCTCAGTGCCTCAGTTTCCCCATTTGTAAACTGGAGATAACCGTTTCACAGGAGTGTTATGACAATTAAATTAAGTCATGCCTGAAAAGCAACATGGATCCTCTCCTTCCTGCAATTGACAGCGATGCAGACCCTCACCCACACAGGGTGCCCCCATAGCGACGTGGACCCCTCGCCCCACAGGGTCCCCCCCATAGCGACACAGACCCCTCACCCCCACAGGGTCCCCCTCATAGTGACACGGACCCCTCGCCCCCACAGGGTCCCCTCCATAGCGACACGGACCCCTCGCCCCCACAGAGTCACCCCCCACAGTGACACGGACCCCTCACTCCCAAAGAGTCACCCTCCATAGCGACACGGACCCCTCGCTCCCACAGGCTCCCACCATAGCCACACGGACCCTTCGGCCCCACAGAGCCCCACCATAGTGACACGGACCCCATGCCCTATAGAGCCCCTCCCAAGCGACACGGACCCCTCACCCCCACAGGGTCCCCCCATAGCGACATGGACCACTCGCCCAATAGAGCCCCCCCCATAGCAAAACGGACCCGTCGCTCCCACAGGGTCCCCCTCATAGCGACACGGACCCCTCGCCCTATAGAGCCCCCCCCATAGCGACATGGACCCCTCGCCCCCACAGGGTCCCCCCATAGCGACACAGACCCCTCACTCCCACAGGCTCCCCCCATAGCGACACGGACCCCTCGCCCTATAGAGCCCCCCCCCATAGCGACACGGACGCCTCGCCCTATAGAGCCCCCCCCCATAGCGACACGGACCCCTCGCCCTATAGAGCCTCCCCCATAGCGACACGGACCCCTTGCCCCCACAGGGTCCCCTCATAGCGACACAGACCCCTCGCCCCACAGGGTCCGCCCATAGCGACACGGACCCCTCGCTCCCACAGGCTCCCCCCATAGCGACACGGACCCCTCGGCCCCACAGGGTCCCCCCATAGCGACACGGACCCCTCGCTCCCACAGGCTCCCCCCATAGCGACACGGACCCCTCGGCCCCACAGGGTCCCCCCATAGCGACACGGACCCCTCGCCCCCACAGGGTCCCCTCATAGCGACACAGACCCCTCGCCCCACAGGGTCCGCCCATAGCGACACGGACCCCTCGCTCCCACAGGCTCCCCCCATAGCGACACGGACCCCTCGGCCCCACAGGGTCCCCCCATAGCGACACGGACCCCTCGCCCCCACAGGGTCCGCCCCCAGAGTCTCAAGGTGGCAACGTGGATGCAGGGTCCCTCCCGCCCCGTGGCAGCACTGACCCGGCTCCCCAGGTGCTCCCCGAGCCCAGAGATAGCGGACACACAGTGCAGGCTCGTCACTAGGCCGCCCGCAGGAGGGGACAGCGGCATCCCTTCGCTGCCTGGGCTGATTAGAGAAGGGGAGGGGGAGGAGAAAGAAATGGATCGATCACTCGACCCTCTACTAGCTACACCTAAAGGTTCAAAGGCAGACCAGACAGAGGCAGCAGAGCGTCGAGCCCCGTGATGCGAAGCGCGGTCGATACCGGCAGGGATAGACAGTCACGTGACGCGCTAGGTGCCTCGTCCCCAGGGCTGAGATCGACTTTCTCTTGGGGGGGGGGGGAGAGGTGCGCATGCGCTCTGTGGCCTGCGTGACGGGCAAGGTGGCGGGAGCAGGCCCCTAGCGCGAGCGTCGGCCAAGGCCCGGCGCTGTTCCGAGGGAACCTGCACCTGGTTCCTGCCCCAGGGGGAGGGGTTGTGGTACTCCCTGGGCAGCCTTGGGGTGTGGCTCTTTAGGGCTCCCTCCTTCCGTTAGTTTTTGTCAAGGGCCAAATTTCTTGGTCAAGGTCCAGACTCCTGAGACAATAATAAAAAAAAGTAAATGAAGATGTTGGGGTGTGTTCAAAAGCGTCTGGGTTTGGCCCAGGGTCTCCTTCTTGCCTACCCCTGCATTGGGGACTAGATAGGATATGTCTGTGCCATTTACAACAAGCAGAAGGGGGTTTGGGGGAAGGAAGCGATTCTTTATCGCTCCAACAACCTGCCACCCGAAGTTTTACCTCTTATGGTTTATAGTCCAATGTATGGACCATCACCTTATATCCCCGGAAATGCTATTTTAAATTGCACTTCCACCTGGCTGAGAGGGCTGAAGGTAAATTAAGCTGTTTAAAATCCAGTGGGGAAGTTAGTTATCCATTACAATGTTGTTAAGAGGAAAGCTTGATTCCCCCCACACACACACACGTTCTGTAGAAATAAAGACACGAGCTCCTGCCAAAGATACCAAAGTAAAACAAAACAGTTTTTCAGGCAGTCATAGGGATGAATATTATTAGTTGGCAGTATCATTAGTGGATAGTGTAGTTGGTGGGAAAAGCTTCATTTTGTGGTCCTCTGCGTTGTTTCCTTTTACAAACCAAATTCACTCCAGCATCTAAAGAAAATAAACTAACAGTTTCAGAACAATAAGGTTATCCAACGCCAAGGTGAGGAAATAAGGGCTGTGTGCAGCTGCTTGTTGCTTCTGCACAAAGCAGGCTGCCCAAGGCTTTTCAAAAGTGTCTAGTGATTTTTGGATGCCCTGTTTGAAAGGCTCAAAACAGACCCAATGTTTCAGAAAGAGCTAAGCACCTGCCTTCTGAAATGAGGCTTCTTTAAGGTGTCTGAAGTTGGACACCTTAAATCACCTTTGAAAATCTTGGCTACAGTCTCCAGGTCTGATTTTTCAAACCAGCTTCCCATTTTGGAGTTTGCACATATTTTTGTGGGCAGTCAGCTTTCAAAATCTGTCACTCTAATCAGTCACTGATGGCTCAAAATACACAAGCAACCACTATACTCAGGGTAGTTTTCTCGAGCTATATAGCTTATGGTCAAGAATTATAAAATAAATAATACTTAGCACTCATATAGTGCTTTGCTGACAATCATCCCTTACATCATCCCTGTAAATAATAGAATCACAATTTTACAAAGAGGAAAATTGAGGCAAAAGAAGTGAAGGGCTTGCCCTAAACAACTGAAGGAATCACTATCAAAGAGAGAATTAGAACTCTGGATTAGCTGACTCCTTTTCATGGACTCAGGATAATTAGACCGTACAGAAGATCAAGGTCTCAGAAAGCTTGATTGAGAGGTCATTTTAAAAGTACTTATATCACAGTGATGGGCACAATAGAAAGCCCTGAAGTAGACTGAATTCGGAGTACTGTACAGTCCATTAAAGGGACATTGCCAAAGTTATTAGACCAAGAATTAACCAAGACAGACATCTTCATAAATGTTTTCATAAATCTGCATCTATTCTCTTCTAAAGCTCTGTCTAGTAGAGGCATTGTTACAGATTCTTTGTTCTGTTAATTCTGCATTGTGCACATGCAGATATTTTATTCTTTATGTCTTTGCTGATGCCTGGCCACAACACTGACTGGTTGGGCAGTTCACAGCATTTAGTTAATCCTTGATGTCCTTCATGGATGAGGATTAGGATTTCTCCTCTCATTTTGTTTGGATTTATGATGCAATTGCCTGTAATCATGAGTCCATTTGACTCAATTGTCCATGTACCGCAGAGTAGTCTCTTGTCTCTTCCTTAGTGTTCTTTCGATACGTTGGCCAGCTGTCTTCCTGAAGTTACATGTCTGTCAAGGTTGTTTTTGTTGCTGGTGTAGTCTCTCATATTTAGCAATTGGGTTAAATGAAATTAAATGTAGCAATAGACTTTGGCATCTCAGTGGTGCTTGATCCAGATCTCTTCTGTTGATCAGGGTTACAAGCAATTTCTGGTCTGTTATCAATGTAAATGAAGCCAGTCCACACAAAGATCTGAAAAAGTTCTCACATGTCCATAAACTTGCCTGGCACTCCTTTTCAATCGGTAAATATCATTTTTCTCCTTCTATGGGTGTGCTAGAGCAAAATGCAACTGGCTTCCACTGATAGCCAACAATACACAACCTAGGCCCAGGGCCGGTGCAAGGATGTTTCACGCCCTAGGTGAAACTTCCACCTTGCGCCCCCCCCATGGCAGCTCCCCACCCTTTGCCCGGAGGCGCCCCCCCGAGACAGCTCCCCACCCTTCGCCCTGAGGCACCCCCCCTGCCCCAGTTCACCCGTGCTCCACGCATGAGCACAAGCACCCCGAGCACGCCGTCGCTGCTTCACTTCTCCTGCCTCCCAGATTTGCGGCGCCTAATCTGATTGGCGCCACAAGCCTGGGAGGCGAGAGAAGTGAAGCAGCTCACCCCTGCCCCGCCTCCTCCCCGAGCACGCTGCAAGCCTGGGAGGCGGGACAAGTAAAGCAGCCACGGCGTGCTCGGGGATTAGGCGGGGCAGGGGCGAGCTGGGGCAGGGAGTTCCCCTGCATGCTGCCCCCCCCTTACTTGCTGCAGGCGACCCTTCCTGTGCTCCCCTGCCTCAGCTCCCTCCACCTAAATGCTGGCGAAGATCCAGCTGCCGCGGTCGCTGCCGAAGAAAATGGCACCCCCCCAAATCCCAGTGGCCTAGGCGACCACCGAGGTCACCTAAATGGTTGCACCGGCCCTGCCTAGGCCATAGCTGCTTTATCCTGTCCTGACCATTGTGGGTTTGTTCTTAATTTGGCCCCCAGAGCCAAGTTGTGTTGGGCTTTAACATTCATTCAGTGTAAAAAGGTCCTGTAGGAGTCAACCAAGGTAATTTACCATCCCCAGTGTATGTTTTTGTTCTGGTACATTAGTTGGTGCATTCAGTTCTCTAATTGCTTTTACTTTCTTGCAGTTAAAGATGGAATCAGTCCTATTTGTTGTCTGTCTCAAAAATTCAATTTGTGGTAGACAGAAAATGCATTTTTCCTTGTTTTCTTCCAGTCCAGACTGACTGATTAGGCTTAGGAACATCGTCCATGAAAACTACAACTTCATTTATGTTCATCAACAGTCCTGCCGTCTTTATTTGGAAAATTTCAGGTGCCCTGGTAATCCCAGAAAGTAATATTCAAAAGCAAAATCTTCCAAAGGTTGTGATAAATGTAGTTAGTTTAGCACTTTCTTTGGATAAGGAATTTGCCAGAATTTGCTCAAGGCATCCAACTTGGAGAATAATATAGCTCCTTTCACTTTGGGGAGGAAGTCATCCAGTGTTGGGAGGATATATTTTTCTCTCACAACTGCTTCATTAAGTCTTTTTAAGGATCCACACAGATTTTTATTTTTCCATTTTTCTTTATAGCTGGTATCATTGGCGCATACCATGCTATTGGCTCAGAGATTCTCTTGATTATGCCAATCCACTCCATTCTTTTTTAACTTAGTTTCCACTTTATAAAGTAACGGACTAGGAACCCTGTGAGTTGTATCTACAGTAAATGGTTCAGCATTGTCTCTTAAGGTTATTTGTACAGGATCTCCTTTCAAAAATCCAATATCACCTTCTGTTTGCAACTGTTGTTGCTTTTTTCCTTCTGTTTCTGTTCTTAGTTTACTCCTAACACCATGTCATGTACTTCTGTACCAGATATGGACTGGTCACAGAGCTTGCTTATACACTCCAGCTGTGTTCATCATAAGATTCTTTAATTCTTTGCCAGGTATGGCAGAAATTCCTTTAAATAAGGAATTTTACAGTGTCACCTAGTGGTCAAACAGTGTAGTACAGTTTAGCATTCAGTTCTCTTCAATGCTGCTCCTATCTACCATATAGGGTTTTAATGAATAAAATTTTACCTTTTATAGCAATTTTAATCTCAAAACACTATAAAACTGCAGACATACAGCACCACTGTAATGCAGCCATCTCTAGACTGAACAGCAGCAGTCAGGAGAATAACTTGCAGTGTGGGAAGGGAAATTTTGGCCATGTACACTGGGGAAAACTCCCCTGTTATAAGAAGTATAGTGGACTTTTTCATATCCAAGCATAGCAAAGAGGTCTTTGATTTAAAGTTTACCACAAAAGACCTACATGTAATGACCTGGATGGAACTCATTTGATCTCTCTTGGAAAGATGAAAGGCCAAGGTGATGCTTTTGGAATTTAACTTTATCATTCCAAGGAATCTACGTATTTCAGACTGGTCCTCATGTAACAAACTGTGACCACATACACCAAGACACCACCATCCTAACCAAGAATAGAACATGGGACCTTTAGCATCAAAAGCCGAGATTTGATGCTTGAGCAATAGAATTTCTTTACCTTTGACTCAGTAGTAAGACTGTTATAGCCAGCAACTAGATGGCGACTTAACTGCATTCATTTACCAAGTCTTTTACATACAAGTTATTCCTGAACGTTTTTCCGATGCTTTACCAAATTCAGTTAGTGTGGACTGTGAACTAATCCTGCCTCTTCACTGTTCTTGCTGCTGTAATTTACCAGGAACTCTGTTAGGTGATTGATTCACTCACGGTTTCTTTGTAATTTTTGTTGTTTTTAAATAAAAGAGGTAATTTGCCTCCTATGTGAGGCTGCCACCCATCCTTATTTTTGTGAGATAATTTCAATTTTATGTAGGCCTTTAATGGCAGGACCATTAAGCTACTGTCGCAAAACATTTCAGTCCCGCACAGCTGCTATTAGACATTAATTTACCAATGTTGTCTCGCAGAACAAACTACTTAAAGTGTCAAGTTGACTGGTGAGGCAGAGAGCAATTAGCATCAGTTTTGTTAAAACAGTAATTAATGAACAGGTAGAATAGCTCAACATATTGGGCAGTAATTAAATGACCAGACTAGTACATTGAAATTCTGCTGTTATAGCAGAAATACTGTATGTGGGACTGTAATTGAACTCAGGGTTTCTGGTGACATTCTGAGCTATATTCCCAAAGCAGCTGTACTGGCAGTGAAGGCAGTTCAGAACCCAAGCTAAGTCCATTGCTCCATAGTTGACAGCTGTGGAGAAAGGCATACTATTTCCCCCCTCCCGCACCCCCCTCCCCAGAAAGTGAGGTGTCTCATATCACTCTCCAAATGCATTTAGGGTCACTTGAGGAGGGACACTTCCAGCCTTCTTGGCCAGAGGGATGGTTGCTATGATGCAAGGCCCAATGAAGGGCAAAATGAGACAGATCCTCAGGGCTGCAACAGGGAATAAAAAGGGAAGAAACCCTGATTCATTTGTTTATGACACCAGATCACAGAGGTGAAAACAACACCCTTGTTTTATGTAGCATCTAAGGGGTAGATTCTCAGCTAGTGTGACTTGCTATAGTTCCACGGAGGTTCAGATGAGGATCTGCCCCATAATCTGTATTCTTATAATGATGCTTTGTATTTCAGTGCAGTTTATCTAAGGATCTCAGCTTTGAAAGCCAGCACGACTGTCCTGGCGGATAAGCACTACTCTATCCTGGTTATAGAGGGGCAAAGAAAGGCCTACAGGGTAGGAGTCACAGAGATACTTTGTCATCTAACTCTCAGGTTTAGGCATCTAAGTCCCAGTGTTGGTGTCACTGTAATCCACAAAACTCTCACTGAACCCTGTAGGCACCTACATTCACTTGGCTGCTAAGTTTCTGCTTCTGCCTATGCACACTGCTGCTTCACTCTAGCCATCTAGGTGCCTGCCTCCCACCTAAACCCCAGAGCAATACATGAAGCAGGGAGAGACAGGTGTTTGGTCACCCAAGTCACCTATAGGGCCCAATTTGATAGGCAGCATCTGAGCATGCCTACTGTGTAGGGTCCCATTCAAAATCTGCCAGAGGACAAGGGGTCCACCTTATAGCTTTTATGCCAGTGATTAGAGCACTAGCTTCGGATTTGGGAGACCCAGGTTCAATTGCCCCACCTTTGTGCCAGAGCGGGGGAGAAGGAAGAGCCCTGTTCAAATCCTCTCTCTCAGGAACATGTCCTAACCACTGAGCTTTGGATATTCTGATGTGGCCTCCCACAATCTCTCCTGTTGAAACTGCTGCACTCTAGATAAATAATGACAAAGTGGCTAGAGCAAGTGGACTGGACCCAAAGTGTCCCACATGAGTGCCCTAATCACTGGTCTGCAGAGTCATTCTCTCTCCCCCACAGCCCAACAGCTGTTCTACTGTGGATAAACACTTAAATAGTCATTGGGCAAGAGGAGTAGGCTGGTAATATTTTCTATTCTAGTTGGGTGTGATAAGAACCTATCACCATGGTATTCTGGTGCAGGAATCTTGACTCCTCAGTCCAACTACTACAGCACCCTCTAAACATATTTACATGATTAAGCAACCCCACGGACATGGACCTTCTGTATTTCTCATTATGAACAATTTGCTAAATACAGACAATATCCTCAGCATTGTACAATGCATAAATAGGATTCATGTATTATTGTCTTAATTCATATCACTTTAGAAAAAAGTAAGACTTAAAACTGCAATTTGTTGCTACAAAACGTATGTATTATAAAACCAAATGGTTACTGTTTCCTGAGGTTTTCCTTTAGTTAAAAAAATAGCGTATTAGAATATGATGCAGTTAATAGTTCCCTTTCACAGCACAAAGTTAATGAGTTGTGTGGCAAGACAGTGTGATTAGTGGATGGAATGGAAGAGTTCAATTAATTAAGCATGAAATAATGTAAGTAAGAAATTATTGCAGTTGGATGCAATGTGTAAGTTAAAAGTTCCATTATGTTACAAGTTTTTACATGTTATTGATCGTTAATAAGAGACCCCAAAACTAGCTGGATTCAAAATTTTGAAAAACCATATATACATCATAGACAAAATTGCACCTGTAATATTAATATTAAATGTTTACTGTGAGCAGTGTTCAGAGTCTGAGGCATCAGTCCTGCATTTGGTCCCACTCTATGTGTTCCTGATATCAGGCCTTAATTTGGATTTTCCATAAACAGAAACCTGGGTATGCTTTGCACAGAAATATCCCCTGTAGTTTTTTTAGTGATAAGACTTTAGTCAAATAAACCCTCCAATCTATTATCTTCAAAATAAACACTCTATTGTGGATAGTCCCCAGCTTCTTAGGTAAAGCATTAGGTTTCAAATCCAAAAGACACACTGTGTCCTTTTAATAATTTAATAGTGGAAAACCTTTATTTGCCCATGCCTGTGGTGTTATGGAGGTTTTCAAGGATTCTAGGTTTAGGTTTCGGGATTAGGTGAAACTAGAGTTCCTTAAACCTCTTTAGAGGTTTGGGATTAGGCCTACATAAGGCCTAATACAGCCTTTCTGTGCAAAGCTAAATTAAACAGTAAGAATAGCTGTTGCACACTGAGGCACAGGTGTTTGGCAGAATACCAGAAAACATAAAGGAACCACTGGAAGAATCATGAAGGCAAAGCCATAGAAACATGAGCATTAGATAAGTATTGGAGTATCGCTTGCAACTGTGGGGTCTTTCAGAATGTGCTTCAAAGTGATTTTAAGGCTGGATATCATTTTTATGGGTGGCTCTAGCATGAATGTGAGTAAATTGAAGATCTATTGTGCAAATGGATTGAGAGTTTTTATTTAGGTATCACATTTGGGTAATTGCTGCCTGTTTTATAGCAAATGTATATTAAAGTTTGTCAGGCAGCTGATATCACATAAATTGTACTCTTTCTCTGAAGCATGCACAACCCTGACAGCATGTGCTAGTTCATAAGCAGAGGGACACAACAGATTTATGCTTATGAGAACATCAGCAGGTCTGATTCAGCAGTCAGAGACACTTGATTTATTAACAATAATGGATTAATTGGAGGAAAAATTTCAGTAGTATAAGCACTAGGGTTAATAAATCTAGACTCCCTGGCCTTGTCAATACTGAGGATTATCAGCACTTTGCCCACTAACCTTGTCTGCACTGGAAATATTTCTCACCATTGCCACCACCAGTTCAGCTCCACCACAGGCAATGTTAGTGTACACAGGGCAGTCAGTCAGAGATTGAGATGAGTAGATATCACTGAGATGAATAAGAGCAGCTTACTCATCTCATAGATACAGTTTCAGGCTGTCTCCAAACAGAAAGTACTACGGCAGTTTATACTCTATTCAGATTTCAAAGCTGAGGTTCAGTTGAGATTCAGGAGCGTGATTCTGTGGATGTCATATACCAGAACTCTAATGACCTTGACACTGGTTCATTATAGGCAGTGAACTGAGACTACAGTGTCATTTCATATAGGCCATCTGTCCTTATATGGTAACCACTTGATCACTAATCAACTCAAACCAAAGGTGATAGATTGGTAAAAGGATACAGAGCCTATGAATCAGCCAGCTTCCTCCCAAAAAAAAACAAAAAAACCCAAAACCCAACAACAACCACCCTTAGTTTAGAATGTATTTTTCCCCCCAAACAAATTGGTGGTGAAAAATAGTGACTCTTTGTCAATGCAATTAGAAGTGTGATCTAAAGTAGTGCTGCATTTCACAGCAATCAGTTGTGAAAGAGAGAGGCAAGTGATATGCAACCGTTTTGTTTTGTCATTCTGTGATTGTACAGGTTCTCGGAAAGGAGTTAAAGGGGTAAAAAAAGAGTTCCAAGAGGATACATGTGCTGTCTTATTTTGACTACACTGGGCTCCAGTTCAGCAAAGCATTTAAGCACATGGAATCAATGGTAAGTAAATAAGAGCAAAAAGATAAGCACTTGCTAAGTGCTGCACAGGGGTAGGCTGTTGAATTGGGGGCTTAAATTGTTATACCTATTTAAATAATGAATGCCAAGTTAAAAAAAGGAAACATGGTGGGTGGGATGTATAAATGTATCTCATTTTTCATTGTAAAAATATCTATTTTCAGAAAAATCAACTATCCCTCAAAATTACAGTAGTTGGCAGTTTTTCATCAATGCTCGCACATCTCTTAACTATTATTTGCAAGTTTTTGACAAATAATTCACTCAGATGCATCCCGTATTTTATGTTTGGCCTCCAAACAAATAAATAAGGAGAAACAAAAAAGCAAGAGACTGTTTTCCAAATAACACATCCTCTCAAATCAGAGGAAGATGAGAGGGAGGCAAATTGGAAAGATTTAACATAATGATATAAAATATTATTTATGGCATGGGAGCTGCCCTGGACTTGACTTTTAGATGCAAGTTCTTCAAATAAGAGAATTTTCCCCCTCCTTCATGGGTGTGTAAGGAAGGACAGAGGAAAATATTATCAACTATCTGGTCAAGGCCATAAGCATAAAATAAAGAATACCAGAATAATGAAAATGAAAGTATTAGGAACCAAGGGAGGCTGAGTGGGAGTCCTGTTTCATACATGACTGCTTTACTCTTGAAAAGAAAAAGAAAAACGTATATAAAGTCACCTCAGCCTTAAATTAGATGGTTATTTGAGCTTGAATAACAATCCTGTGTCAAATATGCAGCTGGTTCCACTGGAGTCTATGTTACAAAACCACAACATTCTGAGTCCTAATCTCAGTTAGAGAAAACAATACTGGCTCGGTTGCTCTGAGTCAGCACTTTGAAAGCAACCTTTGAAAATAGTAACACAGTTAGGTCTCAGAGCTGCTGTTTATACAGCTTTGGAAAACGGGGCCCCACCTTTCTTTGTTGGAAACATGCTGTAACATTTAGAATTGGTTTTTCTGCGTCTCCCTGTCTAGTGTTAGCCAAGTTGATTGAAGTTGGTAGGGACTTGGGCTTTCCTCTCCCTCCCCAACCGTGCTTCAAAACAACAGCAAAAGTGTCCCCAGCATAAAAATTACATTAGCCCCCGGAGCTTGGTGAAAATTCAAAATAAAGGGGGTGGGCAAAAGGGGGGAGGGAATCAGAAAATCCAAAGCAGAAATGAAGAATCCTTCAGCTCAAATTAAGTGATAAGCAAGGGCGTCGTTTGCGATGAGCTAAGGGAGACATTTTCATACACTGAGGCTACGTCCAGACTACCCGCCGTATCGGCGGGTTAAAATCGATTGCTCGGGGATCGATATATCGCATCTCATCTAGACGCGATATATCGATCCCCGAGCGCGCTTATATCGATTCCGGAACTCCATCAACCCCAACGGAGTTGCGGAATCAACAGGGAGAGCCGCGGACATCGATCCCGCGCCGTGAGGACGGGTGAGTAATCCGATCTTAGATATTCGACTTCAGCTACGTTATTCACGTAGCTGAAGTTGCGTACCTAAGATCGATTTCCCCCCATAGTGTGGACCAGCCCTGATATAAAGTACTCCATTTCATCCACTCTCCCCCCCCAGACTTTGCATGATATAATCACATGTAACGTCCTATATACTGACAACTCTAACCCACTCCCCTCCTCGAATTTTTCAGAAATGACACCTCCAGTGATAAGTAACTCCCATGTGTATGAATTCAGAAGTATTAATACCAACACAGTGACATTGCCTTGCCTTCAGGGTCTGAATCAGCTCTCTCGGACATGGGTGTAAACAGTTTAAAAAACCCATTGAAATCAATAATATCGCACCATTTTAATTGGTCCTTTGGTTTTGGAATGCCCTTGTCTTGGTGATGATCATGCACCTGTTTGCTTTTTGTGGCAGTGGGGAAGACAGCAAGATAAACATTACAATGTTATGGTAAAAATGTTTTTGTTTAAATATACTTTTAAGGGCCTCTCCATACTATTGGCAGCTGCCTGATGATCTCCTCACAACCTTAGCCAAGTACTGAGGTCATGGCTGACATCTTTCAGATCGAGAAAGAAAAGGATATAATTCCCTTTGGAGGGACCTCTTCAAAATGATGTTAGGGCATTCACCGTCATGGTCCTCCAAGAGCTCCCCACAGCACCTCTGCAGCACTCCCCATCACCGAAGCACAATCAGATTGGGTTCTCCCTCACAGCAGTGCCTCTGGGCCAGCGACCACAGGATGTGATGTTTAGTCATAAACATCAGAGATGGATCCAGGCTACAACTCCGGATCCGAAACTCCTGTACTGAGCGAAGAAGATGATTGGAATCCAAACCCCTATCTGGAGCCACATTTTGCGATTGGCACTTCTTTTTAGAAAAGGTGGAGCCAAAACACGATCAAAAAATCCTCAAACTTTTTAGGGGTTCAAGATCAGAGTCCAAGTGTAGTGGCTTTGTCCCATAGTGAAGATATAGCTTTACAACCCTTGATTCTGTCAATTTCATGTATTTCCCCCACCCCCCCACCCCAGAGCAGGAGTATATGGATGGCAATGGATACTTTATTTCTGATTCAAACAGAAGAGTCTGAAGGCTTAGTGGACACATACTCTGTACGCAGCAGCATGTCTTGGCGTTTAGCATTAGGAGGAAATCAAGACCTCAGCCCTATCTCCTGAGTTTAATCTTTTAAAGACTGGTCCCATGCTCACAGCTGGAGTTTATGTGAGTCCTGCCTTATTAATTAAGTGTAGCCATCTTTTCCCCTCCCTCCACCCCAAATTCCAACAGCAGCAATTAGAAAGCAGATACTTCACGCAACACCTGTTTCATTTATACCCCACCAGCCAATTCATGTCTTCTTTCCCCATCTTTTCATTTGACAGAGACAAAGTGGTAAAATCAAGGGAATGAGGTGGCAAAAACAGCTGCAACAAACAACAATAAAATTAAAAACAATAATAAAATCATTTGATCCAACATTCAAAACTGTGGGGTCAATATGGTATGTCTGTGAACCAGGAATTGTAGGTTTCAACTAACATATGGGGAAAACAGCCCTCCCAGTGTACTGCATCCTCATTAAAAGGGGAACTGTATCACAGTAGGCAGCATATTTTCTCCACCACAGCCTGTTAGTGTCATAATAGCAAGGTCTCATTTTTATTTAATGTGAGAGTTAACAGTCACATAAAGTCTGCCCAGGTGAGAGGAGCAGGAATCATTAAGTTATGCAAAGGTACACTCTGGGAATGTTTCTGGACCCAACTGAACCAACTCCAGATCCTTTCCTGCCCGTACACACTATGGCCTCAGTCCTGTAATCTGACTGATGCCAACATCCAGATCCAATTTCAAGAGAAGTGCTTATTGTTTTAAACACGTAGTCATGAGATATAATGAAGGTTAAAAAAATTACATATAATTGAGGCAATGCTGAACAACAAAAGTAGACTTTCGTCCAAAATAAGGATTCTAGAAGGGAGTCTTCAGTTGAAGGCAGGTAGGGATTTTGTGAGATTTTATCCCTTCCAGATAAAGCGAGAGTCTGAACGTATTAGTGTCAATTCTCAAATATTAACATTTATCAGGATTCATTTATGTGAAACTTACATTCCAGATGCATGCACAATGGGGCCCGGATCCCAGCTGAGCACGCTGAATGTTACAGGGACAGAAACAATAAATAATGATAAAGAGGTGTAGCCCTTCTGCCCCTCTGAGTTGGCAGCAACAAGGGCCGGGTTCAGTATCCAGGGTTCCGTTTCATTAACACAATGCATAACCGGCTCGAGCCCCCACCCAGTAACCTGGGACACTCACATACCACACCCCCCTGGGTGCCTCTAGGAGGCAATACTTCCCCTCTCGCAAGCACGGAGTCTGAGTGTAGCAAAATCTTTTTAATAAAGGAAGGAATCAATGCGGCATCCCATTGGAGAAACACCACAAACAGGGTTATAACACAAACCATAAACAAAAACCCACCTCCAAGTATGTTTGGCAATGTCCTTTTTCCCCTTAGGGTTTTAAGTCCAATCACCCTAAAGTCCAACAACCCAAAAGTCTCTGATCAATGCCACCCCAGAGTTCGAGAGTTTATCTGTAGAGGTCCCTCCCCACAGCCTGGGTAGAAAGGGGCACCTTACATGGTCCAGGGCCAACTGCCCTGCCTCTCCGTGGGTTCTGCTTCTGCCTTCTCCACGAACTGCTCCGCTTTACCAGCCACTCCACTCTGCTCCTCCAGCCGTCCTCACAAACTGCTCCGCTCCACCAGCTGCTCTGCTCCATGAGCTGCTCCAGTTCTCCCTGCAAACTGCTCAGCTCCGCTCGCTCTGTGGGCCGCTCCACCCATCCCACAGCTACTCCGCTCTGCCAGCCGCTCCGCTGCCACCAGCTGTCCCGTGATCCGCTCCAGCCATCCCCACAAACTGCTCCACTCCGCCAGCTGCTCCGTTCCACAGTATAACTTCAGGCTCCCCCACTAGTTAGCACAGTACTCAGTGCTCTCAGCTCAGTAATTTCAGCTCTTTAGTGATTTCAACTCTTAGTGATCTCAGCTCATAGTAGGGGAGCTGCAGTGCTAGTGCACCATTAGCCCAAAGTGAGTTCAGCTCAGTCACCTGTATCTAGATTCTTAAGGGAATAAAAAAATCAACTCTGACATTCCACAGTGGAGAGAGGAGGGGGTGGAACTGGTGCTTCTGGCTCCACAAGGAGACTGCACCACCAGGCACAGATACCTGTCCCCAGCCTCTCTCAATTCACTGGGTTTTGGAACCCATGTCCCTTGTCTAGCAAGTACCACCCAACTGAGGTTGAGTCATTTCTGTCACAAAGCAGTCCCACAGCTCGGCAGCCTGGGATGGGGTAGGCGTGCCTATGCAAATACACTCTCTGAAATTCTTTCCACCAGATGTCAGGGTAGAGCTCATCTGACTCTGCTTACAGAGGAAAATCAAAGTGCCCTTTTGCTAGGCTACTCCCCCATAGCTACAAATCCTTTAGCCCTGCCCCATTACAGCTGGAAACATGCCGTTATTGCTAGCACAATTTCAATTGCAGTGTGGGGAGGAGTTCTGATGCCATTATAATCTCCATATTTGTGACTTGGATCACGTAACGTGAAAGTTCCTTTCTTCCCTCATAAAGGCTTTCAGACAGGGTGTAATAGGGGCCATCAACTCATAATGCTGTTCATTTTTATAGTCCCTTTTATCCAAAGATCTCAAAGTTCTTTAACAAGTTTTTCAGCACTCGGTGAGGCAGATATCTTAATACTCACTTTACAGAATGGGAAACAGAGGCACAGAGATTAAGCGATTTGCCCAAGATCTCACAAATAGTCAGTAGGAGAGGTGAGCATACAAGCCAGAACTCCTGACTTCCAGTCTTGTTTTGTAATAACTAGACATCTCTTTCCTGGTAAAATCAGTCTCCATAACACTGTCATCTAATAAAAACGGTAAAGAAGAAACTTTTACTCAAACAAAAAGATCAGCACTTGCTAGAATAGTATCAGAGATACCTAGTTAGGATGAGTAGTGTGTTATTGTTCCTGGCATACGCCAGAGGTTAAAATAAAAAAATCAAAAGAGAAGGGCATGTAAATTGCAGCCTGTTAAGGCTTCTGCTAATGAATGGAGTAACCATACTATCGTATTTTGGGGATTTTTTTCCATTAAACACTATTACTGAAAAAAATTTCAACAAATACTATGGGAAAATATTAGTGCTGTCTCAGAGCAAAATATAAACCTATAAAGCTCCAACTTTTTTAGAATTACAAAATGATTAACAGCCCAATTAAAGACATTTTTGTTTTGGACAGGATAAATTATGCTCGGTATATCTACACCTATAATGGATTACCCTATCCAGGGCTGTGAGCTGTAATAAAAAAGGGATACTCTACATTTTTGGCCCTACTCTCGTAGGGAAAAGAACACATGCTGTTGTTAATGACAGACAGCATCATTATGAAAAAATTCCATTTGCCACCAGGCAATACGATCTAGTTCCAGCAATTATTGTGTTAGTCAAGCTGTTAAGAAGTTTCATAAAGAGAGATTTTTCAAGCCGTATACTTTGTTATTTTGGCAAGTTTTGTGATGTAACAATTAAAAACATGCTTCGGGCCTCAAAATGTGCATGAGATTGCCAAAATCAGATAAAACCCCTGAGGGTCCCAGACTCACAAAGAAAGAAAAATCAAACTGTTTACATTTCGGATAAGACATTCATCAACATTTGGCTTTTGTTTCAGCCAATGTCAGCTAATAACAGCACTACATTCTGAATCAGTTTCTAGCAGAAGAAAATCTAAGGAGTTTGATGTCAGGTCTTCTGAGGGTTAACTATGGCATTTGCTTTGGGTGTTAGCTGGAGCGAACACGAAAAGCCTCACCACAAGAAGCTGATCTTATGGATAGCGATGACGCTACCAGCTTCTGTGCCGAGTACTCATGAATGCCCTTCAGGGTGAAATGGAGCCATTTTCCACCAGCAAACAGGAAATCACTGTTGGGGGATTGGAGGGCTTGATGCAAGTCATTCCTATCTCATGCTAGAGGGGCTGAGCCTGGCAGTTCCCCAGACTCTCATGGTTCTAAGGAGAAAACAGAAGCCTCCAGTCCACATGCATCCATTAAGCTGCCAAAAAGGCATTAACAAAGACATTGTCCTTCAAAATATGAGGGGAATATTGCTATTGAACCAATTTATGGGCAAATCTATGATCTATCCACTCCCACAATTTGATAGTATTAGGAAATAATGATTTATAACAGAAATGAAGATAGAATGCCATTATGCCAGGCCCCAACAGGGAGAAGGGGAGAGGCGTCGGATCCAAAAATGCAGGCTGTTCTACCTAGCAGGCAATATGAAGAACCACTTTAAGAACAAGGTTATTGGATCCCTGGGTCACCTCTCCCCACAAAACAAGTTGAAGACTACACAGATTCTCTGTTTTACTTGGACGATGACAGTAGTTCTCAGTGTGGATTCTTCCAAACAAGTGAGCTGTGGTCTGAGCACAGGACAGGGAACCAGGATGCCATGATTATTAGACATGTGAGTTCCATATTAGCAACAATATTCTACCAGTTTCCATTTGGAACATGCAGGACCTACTATGGGCAAGTGAAAGGATGTATTACAGCCTAGTCTGCTATGATATTTCATCAGAATAGCACCTCATCTAATCTGGAAAAAGCATATTTGCTATTTTTAGGACCCGGGGTCCTAATTTTTAAAGCTGGTGAGCACGGACAACTTCCATTGACTTTCAAAGGAATTGTGGTGCTCAGCAGCAAATCAGTCCTTTAGTCGATGATGATATCTCTAGAACATTTAATGACCACACAAATCCAGCAGCTACCTTTTGGGAAAAGCAGATCTGCATTTTGGTTTACTTTCTCTTATTGGCTGACTAGTTCTCTTTTGCAGAGACCAGTTTTCTTGTAACTAGGTAACCTAGAGCTCCAGTTTCAAATGAAGCATTTACAGTCATCACAAGAGTGTAGGTTGGTGATCTCTCAGTCTTGCATATAAATAATTTCAGATGTCACTGTTACATATTATCTGCATATGAGTTACTTCATTCAAGGTTAGACCATGTCAGACTACCAGATGAGGATTTATGAAGAGGTTTTTAATATGCATTCCTTATTCGTATTAAAATTTGATTGCAGAGAAATGAGATCACATATATGAATAAGACTAACTAAGCTAAAAAAAATTACCTTCCTCATGACCTACATTTTTAATATTCTCCATTAGGATCTTTTGACTTACAGGATCTTAGAACAGTGGAGGGAAGAGATTGCAAAGATCCAGAAATCAGCAGTGTAGCATTTCTCTTGATGGAGGAATAGGAGATGTTAATGCTTTGTAGCAATCCTATATATTACTGAGGACATGCAAGGACCACTTTAAAAAAAGTTTCACTTACATGTTAACTGTGAGGGGCTGTAAGTCTGGGTCTGTGAAGAGGTACTGGTTTTATGACTCAGCCAATTTCTCAAGAGGCACCACTACGGCAATGTGACGGGTAGTGGGATTTGGATTATAAACCCTGACCAGATTGCACCCTGGCACACCCTGCTTGAACAGCAACGAAGAGTCCTGTGGCACCTTATAGACTAACAGACGTATTGGAGGATGAGCTTTCATGGGTGAATTCCCACTTCGTCGGATGCTTGAAAGAATTCTAGTTTGTAAGCAATTGCGCCTTTCCAGTTACGTCCAGATGGCTAGTGGGCTATTTAAAACATTGCCAAATGGCAAGTGTACTAGCCAGTCAAGATGCTGGGTGGCCGATTTTCATAGGTACAAGTTTAATTTAAAATATATAATCTAAAAAAACTCCCAAAATGAGAAACATACACAGTACATGAAACAGTGAACAACTCCTGCTCCACTGTACTATTATCTAGAGCAAAGAAATGACCACATCTGCTAAAGACATCAGTGACTTGGTAATACCAAAGTGTATTGGCTAGTATTTGTGTGTACCACTGCCCCCTACTGAAATGAGCAAGGACTGCTCAACTGTGTCACAGACCCTATACTGCTACCAGTTTATGAAGGTTCAACCTTTTGGAGCACAAGACTTCAACTTCTGCACCTGCCACCACTGTGAATTTCTGAATGGTCATGGAGTGCAGCATAGAGAGAACCATGAAGTCCAAGGTGACTACAGACTTGTTATAGTATTATGGGGCATTGTCACATGATCAGTATGCTGCATTCTGGAAGTAAATCGGTTTGCACACGTACACATGGTGGTCATGAAAGGAGCTGGACTAACAGTCCCTGGAGCCTGAAGACAAACTTGAATTTCCCTGCTTTGCCTTGACCTTTATTTACAGTAAATGCCTTAGTTCCAGCCCAGCATTTTATCTAGGAAAGAGTCGACTATTTTCCTGTGACCGTGTTCCATCTCATTGGTGCACTGACATATTTACACCTGGGCCAAGGCCTGGGCAGTCATGAATAAGGGGCAATATATCAAGAGAGAAAAGGGATGCCAAGATGGATTTTATGAAATATTTTCAGTTTTCCTTTGACTCAGTCGTGCATTTCGTTACGGCTCATTGGATGCTTTCTCAGCACTTGGACACTCTGTGCAATGCAGTATAGCGTATACTTGAAATTGTGTCTATTTGCAAAACTCCATGCTTGGCAACCTGACAGGGGATAAGGCACATTTTTTATTTCCTGCCCTTAGGTGGAGTGGGCCACAGGGAAGGGAGCAACATCTTAAGATTCAGAGGTTTTAAGGCTAAATCATTTAGTTTGATCCCCCTTCATAACACAGGGCAAAGAATTTTACCCAGTGATTCCTGCAGTGGAGAGAATTATTCTTCCCTGCTCTGTCAGGGAACACTAGCTAATTCAAGCTGCGGTTTAACCAAATCATAAAATAGATTCTAAGGCCAGAAGAGGTCATTGTGATCATCCAGTCTGACCTATTGTATAACACAAGCCAGAGAACGTCCCCATAATAATCCCTAGACCAGATCTTTTAGAAAAACATCCAATCATAATTTAAAGATTGCCACTGATGGAGAATCCAGCATGACCCTTGATAAATTGGTCCAATGATTAATTTCCTCACTGTTGAAAAGTTACACCTCACTTCCAGGCTGAATTTGTCTAGCTTTGAGTTCCAGCCACTGGATTGCGTTATACTTTTCTCTGCTAGATTGAAGAGCCCATTATAAAATAATTATTCCTCATATAGGTACTTATAGACTGAAACCAAGTCACCGCTTAGCTAAACAAAGAGAAGGTTAAATAGATTGAGCTCCTTGAGTCGATTGCTCTAAGGCAGGAGTTCCCAAATTTGGTTTGCAGCTTATTCAGGGTAAGCCCCTGGCGGGCTGCAAGATGCTTTGTTTACTTAAGTGTTTGCAGGTACGGCCTCTCACCGCTCCCAGTGGCCGCGGTTCACCGCTCCCGGCCAATGGGAGCTGCGGGAAGCGGTGGCCCGGCCCGCGCTGGTTCCTGCAGCTCCCATTGGCCGGGAGCAGTGAACCGCGGCCACTGGGAGCTGCAAGCTGCCGTACCTGCAGACTCTCAGGTAAACAAAGCATCTCACGGCCCGCCAGGGGCTTACCCTGAACAAGCCATGAACCAATTTGGGGAACACCTGCTCTAAGGTATGTTTTCTAGTCATTCTTGTGGCTCTTCCCTCTCCAATTTATCAACATCCTTCTTGAATTGTGGACACCAGAACTGGACACCTCATTCCAGCAGTGATGGCACCAGCGCCAAATAAAGAGGTAAAATAACCCCTCTGCTCCGACTTGAGATTTCCCGGGTTATGCATCCAAGGATAGCATTAGGCCTTTTGGCCACACTGTTGCACTAAGAGTTCATATTCAGCTGATTCACCACCCCATCCCCCAAGCCTTTTTCAGAGTCACTGCTCCCCAGCAAAGAGTCCTCTATCATGTAGGTATGGCCTACATTGTTTGTTCTTAGATTATACATTTCCATTTAGCCATAATTATCAGCAGTGCTATGTTCTCGTTCAGATCATTGATAAAAAATGTTACATAACAAAGGACCAAGAACCAATCCCCGAAGGACCTCACTAGAAACACCCCAATTAAATGATGATTCCCTGTTTACAATTACATTTTGACACTTATCCGTTAGCCAGCTTTTAATCAATTTAACATGTGCTTTGTTAATGTTATATCATTCCATTTTGTTAATCAAAATGTTGTGTAGTACCAAGTCAAAGCCTTACAGTTGTCAAAGTGTATTACATCCACTCCATTACCTTTGTCAACCAAACTTGTAATCTGTCTCATCCTAGAAAGAGATCAAGTTGGAAAATCAGTTAATACAGAGGATGTCTTTTCCAACTTGATCTCTTTCTAGGATGAGATAGATTACAAGTTTGTTTGACAAAGGTAATGGAGTTGATCTCATTTACCCTTTGAAAATATTGGTTTAACATTAGCTTTTTTCTAATCTTCTGGAATTTCATATTTAGTCTTTTGTGAGACATGCATCCGACGAAGTGGGTATTCACCCACGAAAGTTCATGCTCCAATATGTCTGTTAGTCTATAAGGTGCCACAGGACTCTTTGCTGCTTAGTCTTTTCTGAGAGGCAGAAGGGGTTAATCTAGGATGGCATTGACTTTATCCCTTAATTCTTTCCTACGGTAGGTTGAGCAATGCACTGGGCGCATTGAGCATATTTAAACAGAGAAGCTTTGGACATAATAATTACATGTGATAGAACATTTAAAAAAAACAAACACAAAGACACCTGGGGATTCTGAAGGCATCTTCTGGCCTCTCTAACCTGGCAGCACATAGTGGCCCTCCAACATTTCCATGTGGAAAAACATTATCTAGCGAGGGAGAGTTTACTTTGAGTGACCCTATTGCCTTTCAAACAATGAGATGTCAGGGTCATTATGAAGCTGACGAGATGTTTAACTTGTCTCATAAGCACAGTTCATTGCTCAAACAGCTGAAGGGGAAAAAAAATTAAAAAGGAACCCAGAGAAACAATTGGAAAGAAAAACTGGATATTTGAATGGAACAACTTCTGGTGTCTTTCCTCTGCTGCTGACCTCCTAACAAAAGCTTTGGGAGGTTTTTCCTTTGTTATTTTTCTGAGCGTGAAGAAGAGAGCTCTTGGTGTATTTTGTATTAGGGTGAGTCTAGTACAAAAGGTCACTTGGTCCAGCTAACAAGGTGCTTAGTTTCACGCACTGTGGGTGAAAGTCACCCCTCTTCACAAAGCCCGCCTAAGGTTTGTGAGCTGGAGTCATGCGGCTGACGAAGTGAGTATTCACCCATGAAAACTTATGGTCCAATACATCTGTTAATCTATAAGGTGCCACAGGACTCTCTGTTGCTTTTTACAGATCCAGACTAACATAGCTACCCCTCTGATACAAGCTTCACTTAAGCCTTCAAAGGGCCTTGTGTGGTATCTAAGCTTTGTGCAAGCCCTACGCACAGGGTCAATTTCACTCTGTAAGAGGCCTGGCCTGCACAGTACCATAAATGTGAGATGAAATAAACTGAAACAGATCAAGGATGCCCTCCTTTTGCCCAATCGCAGGGTGCAATGGCAACTTGCTGGGAGCCCAAAGCCCACATAAATCTGTGTTTAAATAGAGGTGACTGTGGCCTAGCTCACCTTCAGTACAGAGCACGGGCCCTCAGAGACACAGGTCCAGCATGTCATGTTCCACCTTGCTTCAAGTCATTTGACAGCACCGATTCCAGATGGTCACCGTGGAGCATTCTTCTTTGGCTGGAATTTGGGGTCTTCAATGCAGGGACTTGGCAGAGAAAGGCAAGGAAATAAGTGAATGGAGATCCTCAGATGTGTCCCTCTGACAGAGTGGTGGATTCTGCCAGGGAAGCAAGAAATAGATCAATGTCATGAACAAGTAGTATTTATATATAGCTCTTATCACTGTAGTATCTGAGTGCTTCAGTCATTAACAGATTTTAGCCTGGCAACACCCCAAATGAAGAGGAGGATTATTATCCCCATGTCACAGACAGGGATCTGAGACAAAAGTTAGACTAAGTCAGTGGCTCTCAGCCTTTCCGGATGACTATGCCCCTTTCAGGAGTCTGATTTGTCTTGTGTACCCCCCGCCCCAGGTTCACCTCACTTAAAAACTACTTGCTTATAAAATTAGACATAAAAATACAAGAGCGTCACAGCACACTAGTACTGACAAATTGCTGACTCTCATTTTTACCATATATTTATAAAGTAAATCAATTGAAATATAAATATTGTGCTTACATATCAGTGTATAGTAATATAGAGCAGTATAAACAAGTCATTGTCTGTATGAAATGTTAATTTATACTGACTTCGCTAGTGCTTTTTATGTAGCCTGTTGTAAAACTAGGCAAATAGCTAGATGAGTTGCTGTACCCCCTGGAAGGCCTCTGTGTACCTCAGGTTGAGAACCACTGGCTTAAGTGACTTCCCCAAGATCACACAGAAAGTCTGTGGCTAAGTTGGGAACTGAACCCAGGTCTTCTGAGGTCCAGCCCTGTGCCTTAACCACAAACTCATCCATCCTACTCTGAGTAACCCTGGTGGCCTACCCTGTGCCTGAAATGCCTTTTTCATTTATAAATCAAGCAGTTTTGACTCAGATTGCCAGTAACCAAATGGTGAGCCTGTTAAATCTCTATTCAAAGTGGGCTAACATTTCATGTAAGGCGTTACATGTGTCAGGTGGTTACAATCATCTGCTGCACAAATAATTTAAGCTTGTTTGGTACATTTTATTCTGATTTAAGTTTTTATTGGAAATATAAATACCTGTGTCAGTCACCAAACCAAATAAAACAAACATATTGAGTAGGGTCTATTATAGACAAATATGGAAACAAATCATCCAAAAGTCTGGTTTTATTTATAAACTTATTTGAGAGGGGTTTTTTTTGTTTTCTTTTGTTTTAAAAATTTAAGTTCACATGAATTGGATTTGTGGTTTCCACATCTGGGCTGCTGATGCCCAGCTTAGAGAGCAGGCCAAGTTGGACCTGGGCATCCTCCAAGCACAAAATGGAAAAAACACCCACATATTTCAGCGCTAGCTACCTCAGTGCTAGCGGAGCTCTCACAAGCGTTCGCACTGCAGTGCAGCACAACTCAGAGGGGATTTCCAGGTGCCTGGTGAAAGGCAATTTGCTTCTTCCTCCTCACTCTGCCTGCTTCCTCCATGATTCCTCTGCACAGCCCCTCTTTTCCTACATTGGAACAAAGGAATTGTGACGTGGTCCATATCAGGGCCGGCTTTAGGCCTATTCCACCAATTCCCCTGAATCGGACCCCGCGCCCAAGAGGGCCCCGTGCCCAGTGCGAATCCCTTCCCTGGCTAGACGCACCTTTTTAATTTTTACTCACCTGAAGGCACTTCGGGTCTTCAGCGGCACTTTGGCGGCAGGTCCTTCGCTTGCTCTGGGTCTTCGGTGGCATTTCGGCGGCAGGTCCTTCAGTGCTGCCGAAGACCTGGAGCGAGTGAAGGACCCACCGCCGAAGTGCCGCCGAAGACTCAGAGCACCGCCCGGTGAGTACAAGCCCCATGTGTTTTTTAACATGTGGTTTTTTTTTTAAGTCATCCCTGCAAGGGCCACCTCGAAACTGTTCGAATTGGGCCCCGCACTTCCTAAAGCCGGCCCTGGTCCATATAGGCCAATATCCTGTCTCCAGTAGTGGCTAGTACCATGTGGAACAGAGAAAGATACAGTTGGTCTCTGTGACCTTCAGAACCCATAGCCCTGTATTAATCAGATCAGGAGTGTAGTAAGCCAAACCCAATTTAGAGATACAAATTTGGCTAATGAAGCTCCTTGAGCATCCAAAATGGATTTCAGAGAGCACCGTGGTGTAGTTCAATGCACATGAACATGAGAGAGACCGTTAGTGCAGCTGGGAGCCATCATGGGTCTTAGCTACACTAGTGCAAGAATCACTAATGTAGCTACATACCGGGGTAAGTTGCCCTGATACAAGCCCTGTTCTACAGTGGTGCAATATGTCTATCTTGGCTTTTGCACTAGTGTAGCTACTTTGGTGCAAAAATCCTTAACACAGACAAGCACATAACCTGGGCAGGGTGTTGCTTCCTTTTACAGATCTGGCTCTGTATTCCAAACCAGATCCACGACACCCTGGCCCTAGGCATCTCTTGCAGCAAGGACTGCCAATATGTGAAATTGTTCATCTCTAAGTACAGAGGATGGTGGTGAGGAAAGGAAGCAGAATTAATGGTGTGAACAATTGCCTGCTAGTAACTAGGCTTGGGTAATCACATTCATTTCCGCTGTGTCCTAGTCTGGTCATCACAGTGGAAAGCCTAAATGTATAAACCCACTGTGCCATCTCCAACAGTAAACTCCTTCCTAGCAATTTGATTTTGAGACATGAGTGACGCATGGTAATGCCATAAAACATGTTTTTTCGAGTTATTGTAACATAAGAACACAGTGATTCATTTAAAAAAAATCCCAGCATGGAAGAAGGAAAAAAAAGTGGCAAGATTTAAAATAAAAAAAGGGTTTCACACATCCTCGGTGCCCCAGCTGTGCCGAAGGAAATAATTTCAGTGCCATCCATCATCCTCCTTTTCAAGAGACTGTTCTGGCCAAGCATAACTGTTGCTGCTGTACTGGCTCCTATGCAGAGGCAATCGGTATGAAATTGAGATGGCAAAAGAAACATGGCTGATAGCACAGGAACAGATCTTTCATCGGCATTGACGGCAATAGTTAATTGTAGCTGGGGCTGGCTCAGGAGACAAGGAGATGAGATTAAAAAAATAGCTTTGGTAAGAGAAGAGGAAAGTCCTTGAAAACATAGTCCCTGCTGCAGAAAATCATGCTGCAGATTTAGGAGGCCATGGTTCCAAGTCTTGGGTCCTGCCTTGGTAGATGCAGTATGTATCATGAGATGAATACAAGAGTGAATTTCTCTCATCGTCCGTTTTGGCTGGCTAAGGGAGTGGAAGTTAGCTATGGAAAAAGGCCAATCTCTCACTGTTGCCAGCAAATGAATAAAGCTTTGTAGCAATGAATAAAGCTTTGTAGCAATAATGAACAAATCCAGCACACCTTGAGTTTTTGGTTTTTAATAGGCTCAGGTACAGAGCTTTTACTTCAAGAAATTAAGTGGAATTTAGTTGGGAATTGTTCCTGCTTTGAGCAGGGGGTTGGACTAGATGACCCCCTGAGGTCCCTTCCAACCCTGACATTCTATGATTCTATTGGCAAGACATATCCTCATGTGCAGGGCTTCAGGGTCCTCCAGCGTATTCCTCTTGTGTTGGAGCCCCTAGAGCCTGATACATACACAACTCCCACGTAACTTTAGGATACTTTGCTTTCATGTGCCTGAGGGTCAAATTTGACCATTAGGCAGCAGCCTCATTCACCCACTGAGCAGAACCACCACCTGATGAACAGTGCTGGGAAAGAGGAAGCAACAGAAATACAAGCATTAGAAAGGATAACTGGGCAGCACTTCTTCCTAGACACAGTCTGCTCCACAACCTCAGTCAAATCTGGTGAAACAACACAGTTGTCCCCTAAACCTGTTACAGCAGGTTCCAATTTATAGCACAGACTGGCCCTTAAAAATGGTTTATAACCAGGGCAATGACTTAGAAATGTCTCTTAGGAACTAATTCTGAAGTCAGTGACACTGGTGGAGATAGGGTATAAATCCACTTAGCCCTGTCTACACTATGGGGTTAGGTCGAATTTAGCCACGTTAGGTCAATTTTATAATGAATAAGTCTACACAACCAACCCAGTTCTGTCGACCTAAAGAGCTCTTAAAATCGACTTCTATACTCCTCCCCGGCGAGGGGAGTCGTGCTAAAAATTGACCTTGCGCGATCAAATTTGGGGTAGTGCAGATGCAATTCGACTTTATTGGCCTCCAGGAGCTATCCCAGAGTGCCCCAATTTGACCGCTCTGGACAGCACTTTCAACTCCGATGCACTAGCCAGGTTCACAGAAGAAGCCCCGGGAACTTTTGAATTTCATTTCCTGTTTGGTCAGTGTGACGAGCTCAGCACCACAGGTGACCATGCAGTCCCCCCCGAATCGCAAACGAGCTCCAGCATGGAGCGAACAGGAGACACTGGATCTGATTGCTGTATGGGGAGAAGAATCTGTGCAGGCAGAACTCAGATCAAAAAGAAGAAATGCTAATATAAAATCGCACAGGGCATGATGGACAGACGCTACAACAGGGACATACAGCAGTGCCGTGTGAAAGTTAAGGAGCTCAGGCAAGCCTACCAAAAGACAAAGAAGGCAAACAGTTGCTTGGGGTCAGAGCTCCATACATACTGCTTCTATGATCAGCTGCATGGCATTCTAGAGGGGGACCTTACCACTACCCCACCACTGTCCGTGGACAGCTGCAAGGAAGGACTCTCACACAACAGGGAGGAGGATTTTGTGGATGATGAAGAGGAGGAGGAGGAGGAGAATGTGTAGCAGGCAAGCGGTGGATCCGTTCTCCCTGGCAGCCAGAACCTTTTCATCACCCTGGAGCCAATATCCTCCCAAGGTGGGATCCCCGACCCTGAAGGCGGAGAAGGCACCTCTGGTGAGTGCAGATTTGTAACTACACTACAGGGGTTAAAAGCAATTGTGTTTCATGTTTGATTTGCCCTGAAGACTTGGGATGCATTCACGGCCAGTACAGCTATTGGAAAAGTCTGTTAATGTGTCTGGGGATGGAGCGGGAATCCTCCAGGGACATCTCCATGAAGCTCTCCTAGAGATCCTCTGAAAGCCTTTGCAGAAGGTTTCTGGAGAGGGCTGCCTTATTTCATCCTCCACGATAGGACACTTTACCACACCAAGCCAGTAGCAAGTAGTCTGGAATCATTGCAGCACAAAGCATGGCAGCGAATGGTCCTGGATTTTGGTCACATTCAAGTAACATTTGGTCTATATCTTTCTGTGTTAGCCTCAGGAAAGTGATATCATTCATGCTCACCTTGTTGAAACAGCGGAATTTTTATAAGGGAACAGTAAAAGGACCCCAGTTATGCTGGGCTGTTTGTGCTTGGCTAAAAGGATCATCCCTAAGAATAGCCATGCGGCAGGGGAAGGGGTGAAGGGATCATCCCAGAGAATAGCCACGTGGTGGGGTGGGGGGAAGTGTGTGCTGCACATCCTCCCGAAAACTGCAGCACCTCCTTTTAAATGGCAAACCCAACTGGCATTGCTTGCTATGGGAAAGGAGGGCGCTGCAGTTCGAAATCATTCCCACAGGTAATGAAGGCGTTAGAAGCCAGCCCCGCGTACCCTTTGGCTTACCATGGCTGCCTGGAAATTGAATTCTGTTGCCCAGCCATGGTTGATGTGTCACCATACTGGCAGGCGCTCAATATAAAAGGCAAAGCTGCGACCTTGTACCTAAAGCACATGTGCTGTCTGCTGTGAATTGCTTGATTCACTGTGAAAGAGTCTCCTTTTTGTTCTTAGAATTGTATCATCTTAAATTTTACTCTTCCTTTTTATCCCCCCGCAGGTGCAAATGTTCCTATGCTCCCCCATCATCTCTGTCCCTGAGGTTATCGCCGATTAGAAGGGAAAAAAAAACGCATTTGCAATGACATGTTTTCCGAGCTCATGCAGTTCTCCTGCACTGATAAGGCACAGCTGAATGCATGGAGGCATTCAGTGGCAGAGTCCAGGAAAGCATTAAGTGAGCGCGATGAGAAGAAGCACGATGTGATGCTGAGGCTAACTGGGGAGCAAACGGACGTGCTCAGGCATCTGGCGGAGCTGCAGGAAAGCCAACAAGAGCACAGACCCCACTGCATCCACTCTATAACCGCCTGCCCTCCTCTCCAAGTTCCATATCCTCCTCACCCAGACACCCAAGAATGCAGGTGGGAGACTCCAGGCACCCAGCCACTCCAGTCCAGAGGATGGCCCAAGCAACAGAAGGCTGTTATTCAAACAGTTTTGATTTGTAGTGTGGCTACAATAAACAATGTGGCCTTGTCCTTCCCTCCTACCCCACCCCACCCCATCCTGGCTACTTTGTCAGTTATCTCGCCTTTTTTTTTAATTAATAAAGAATGCATGGTTTCAAAATAATAGTGACTTTATTTCCTTTGCCAGCTGTGATTGAAGTGGGGAGGGTGGTTGGCTTACAAGGAATCTGGTGTCTGACTGCTCCAAATCAGCCACCAGACGATTTGCCTCAACCTCCCACCCCGCCATAAATGTCTCCCCTTACTATCACAGATATTATGGAGCACATAGCAAGCAGCAATAACAGTGGGAATATTGGTTGCACTGAGGTCTAACTTAGTCAGCAAACAGCACCAGCGAGCTTTTAAATGTTCAAAGACACATTCTACCACCATTCTGCACTTGCTCAGCCTATAGTTGAACTGCTTCTTACTACTCTCCAGGCTGCCTGTGTACGGCTTCATGAGCCATGGAAGCAAGGGGTAGGTTGGGTCTCCAAGGATAACTATTGGCATTTCAACATCCCCCACAGTAATTTTCTGGTCTGGGAAGTAAGTCCCTTCTTGCAGCTGTTCAAAACAGCACAGAGTTCTTAAACATGCAAGCGTCATGCACCTTTCCTGGCCATCCCACATTGATGTTGGTGAAATGTCCCTTGTGATCCACCAGTGCTTGCAGCACCATTGAGAAGTATCCCTGCAGTTTACCTACTGGTTGGCAAGGTGGTCCGGTGCCAAGATAGGGATATGGGTTCCATCTATCGCCCCACCACAGTTAGGGAACCCCATTGCAGCAAAGCCATCCACTATGACCTGCACATGTCCCAGAGTCACCACCCTTGATAGCAGAACATCAGTGATTGCACTGGCTACTTGGATCACAGCAGTCCCCACAGTAGATTTGCCCACTCCAAATTGATTCCCGACTGACCGGTAGCTGTCTGGCGTTGCAAGCTTCCAGAGGGCTATTGCCACTTGCTTCTCAACTGCCAGAGCAGCTCTCATCTTGGTATTCCTGCACTTCAAGGCGAGGGAAAGCAACTCACAGAGTTCCAGGAAAGTGGCCTTACACATGTGAAAGTTTCGCAGCCACTGGGAATCTGCACAGACTGCGCAAGGTGTTTACAATGCTCACAACAGCACCAGGCTTCGTGAGTCGATGCTAGCCACAGTAGTGAGGACGCACTCCGCTGACTTAATGCGCTTAGTTGGGACACACACAATCGACTGTATAAAAACAATTTGTAAAGATTGACATCTATAAAATTGACCTCATTTCTTAGTGTAGACATACCCTTAGACTGGTGTAAAATGGCTGTAGTATAATCCAAATCTGGCCCCCCTTAGCAAAGGCCAATCAATGTATGTATAGTCTGCACCATAAAAAAGATGAATTATGTGACTGTTCTCAATGAATTCTATTAATTGCAGATTTTGCCAGAGGAAAATAAAGAAACACCACATTCCCCTATAACCTCTCCCTTACAGTTGTCAGAATAACCACTGTTACTGTTGCTACACTAGCAGGTGGTAGCTGATGATAAAATGCTACAGAGAGTGTAGGATAGTGAGGCTAATGCCTCAGAAGGACACTGTTTCAGGTGAGAAGGCTTGGTTTGCTTACAAAAATATCTCTAAGGGGTACCTAAAAATGAAGGGCCAGCTACTCAGCTCATGTAAATCAGTTGTAGCTCCAATGGATTTACCCTATTGGGAGATGTGGCCCTACAGAACTAATATAAATTAGCTCTAAGACCTCTGCAAACATGTTATTTAAAAAAATAATAAAAAAATACAGTTAAAATTTTTGCATTGTAAGTGAAAGAATAATAGAAATATGCCCATGTAAAGTTTCCTGGCACTCATGCAGACACCAAACATATTCCCAACCATCTCTAACATTAATAAATCCCAGCAAACTGCCTTCCATGTTCAGCTTGGCCATGACGCGGTGTGGAGCAATAAAACAATGACCATAATGCCATACTCATGAGGAATGATCAGAGTCTAAGCGAGACTCCCTAACAGCCTGTTTCTAGCAGGTCCATAGCCGGAATTTTGAAAGTAAAGCAACTGGAAACTCAAGCATCCACTCAGAAACCCACAGTCTTATAGGAAGAAACCAAATATCCTGCTTTCCGTAGTGCATCCTCCACGGGTACAAGTCAGATTCCCAGGCAAAATACAATCATTGCATAGTTCAAGAAGGACTCTCACAGTTTGCAGCTGCAGGAGACCAAACCCAGCAAAGGACACAGGACTGTGGCCTGGCGCTGACTCCAGGGTTGTCATTAGCGCTCGGGAGAGTACTTGTATGTTCTCCATCACCCTCTGTCTCACACACTGGTCTCCCCTGTTGGCTTATGCTTATTCTTCCTGTGACCTCTTCCCCTCGTCTCCCCTCTTCGGCTGTGTTACATTTAACACAGGGTGGCTGAATCTATTTGTTCTTGGAATAATTTATTTCTTGAGTAAAACCTAATTTGACCCTAATAATGTCGGCTCCAAAGAGGCTAAAAGAGACAATTCCTTGTTGATCCAGACAACTTATCCTCCAAACACAATAAAAGAGAGGGCTTGTTATCAACAGGGAGATGCCCATTAGTATTTTCACAGGCATTCTAATGGAAGGAGCTCCCTTATCAAACCAGGAGACTTGGCATGCACTCCAGGCATGTGGGGGCCGGCAGACAGTGCTTTCGCTGCTTTCAGCCTGCAAGGCCACACAACGTGGGAAATGGCCATTTGAAAGAGGAGTGGGGAGAATGACAGACGATTTGTGTCTGGGTGTTTCTTGGGAGGACACTGTGTTCCTGCCATGGGAACAGGGTGGACAAGGAAGGCAACAACCAGACGTGAAGAGTGACAAAGCAAGTCAGCCACGGACAGCCCGTGGGAGGTCAGAGGAAATGCACCATTAGTCAAAGTTGGAGGAAAAATAAAACATGATGACAAGTGGGCCATTCATGTGCTTCCCCCTTCAAGCAATGGCCAGGCCCTTTGCAGCTCAAAAGACTCAAGTATCAGCTTCTTTTCTCTTCAGCCCGGCTAATGCAGTAACAGCACAGATGGAGAAACTCCCTTGTCGTTTATATAAACTCTTCTCACGTTGCTCTTGACAATGCTACGCTGAAGTACAGAGCTAGGAGAGAGCTTGGATCAGTAAAGCAAACTCAGGTGATCTCTTCTTTGCTATCTGGCGTTCAAGCCAATAGCTCGGGGAATGTTCACCTGCTTTTGTAAAACCAGCGATATTAACAATGCTTCCAAAACCACAAAGCAAGGTGACAAACCAGCATGAGAGAAGCATCAACGCCTCACACACACGCCAGCTCACTGAAGTCCACGGGAGCTGCATACTTGTATCTGAGAGTTTACTGCTCATCAGCATGAGACCCTGGGACCTAAGATGTCACAATAACCAAGGGGGCAGGTGAAGACAAGGACTTGTGCTTCAATGGAACAGAGCAAGATGGCTTGAGCTGATGTTTTGCTCTGCCACAGAGCAATAAAATCTCAAGGCACTTTTGTTAGTTGGTGAATCAGACACGTATTGGCTTTAGGGGACGCAGCAGTGCCATGCCCAAGGCCTGGCTTTCAGAGCTTCCTCTGGTCCCTTACACTTCAGGCAGGCAAGAGGCTGAGCATACTGCCTAGGGGGTCCATGCAGCTAATGGTGGGGAGGAAATGCTTAGCATGGTTTTAAAGCTGCCCCCTCTGCAGTTGCCACATTGCGGGGTTGTGGCAGGCGTCCCATTCAGGGCATAGTTGGAAATATGCAGCCACAGAGGCAAGGGACTTAGAAGAAGGAACAATAAGAGAATCCCTTAGTGTTCGGGGGGGGGGGGGGGGATGAAGAGGATCTCCCAGGCACTCACTGAACAGGGACAATGCTAACTGACATCAAACTGAGTGACTATATGTAACTATAGCGCTAGCCATGGGCTGGAGAACTGATGGACAAAAGAAGAAAGATACAGAATAAAAGGCAGTTCCTCCATTACTTCAAAGGCTGAGCTACGCTAAAGGAGGTGATTCTAAAGAACTAGAGTACATGTAAAACTCTAAGGAGAGTAGGACCCAACTACTAAGCTAATACTCCGGTTCAACCCAGCCACTCTTAGGGTATGTCTACATTACGGGATTATTCCGATTTTACATAGACCGGTTTTGTAAAACAGATAGTATAAAGTGGAGTGCATGCAGCCACATTAAGCACATTAATTCGGTGGTGTGCGTCCATGTACCGAGGCTAGAGTAGATTTCTGGAGCGTTGCACTGTGGGTAGCTATCCCATAGCTATCCCATAGTTCCAGCAGTCTCCCTCGCCCATTGGAATTCTGGGTTGAGATCCCAATGCAAAAACAGTGTTGAGGGTGATTCTGGGTAAATGTCGTCCCTCAATCCTTCCTCCGTGAAAGCAACAGCAGACAATCATTTCGCGCCCTTTTACCCTGGATTGCCCTGGCAGACGCCACAGCATGGCAACCATGGAGCCCGTTTTGCCTTGTCATTGTCACTGTATGTGTACTGGATGCTGCTGACAGACACGGTACTGCAGTGCTACACAGCAGCATTCATTTGCGTTTGCAAGGTAGCAGAGATGGTTACCATCCCTATTGCACCATCTGCCATTGTAAATCGGCGATGAGATGACGGTTATCAGTCGTTTTGTATCGTCTGCTGCTGTCATGGGTGCTCCTGGCTGGCCTCGCTGAGGTCGGCTGGGGGCGCATGGACAAAAATGGGAATGACTCCCCAGGTCATTCCCTTCTTTATGTTTTGTCTAAAAATAGAGTCAGTCCTGCCTAGAATATGGGGCAAGTGTACTAGAGAACCAGAGAGCACAGCCGCTCTGTGTCAGAGCCCCAAGGATCCCGCAGAAATGATGAGCTGCATGCCATTCTAGGGAGTGCCCCTACAACAACCCCACCTGTTGCTTCCCGCCTCCCCCAACCCTCCTGGGCTACCGTGGCAGTGTCCCCCCATTTGTATGATGAAGTAATAAAGAATGCAGGAATAAGAAACACTGACTTTTTAGTGAAATAAAATGAGGGGGAGGAAGACTCCAGCTGCTACGATAATCCAGGCAGGACTTTAAAGGGTGGCGGGGGAGAGGAGCGCAGCCTCCCACTGCTATGATAGTCCAGGCAGTACAGAATCTTTTCTTTAGACATGAAAGGGGGGTGGGGGCTGATAGAACTCAGCCTCCAGTTGCTATGATGAGGACAGTTACCAACCATTCTGTACCATCTGCCAGGAATGACCAGGAGTCATTCTCATTTTTATCCAGGCGCCCCCGGCCAACCTCACTGAGGCCAGCCAGGAGCACTCACGGGCTGATGATGATGATGGGTAGCAGTCATATTGTACCAGGAAGGGGATGCTGGTGTTCAGCGCTGCAGAACCCCATCTACCAGCAGCATGCAGTAGACATAGGGTGACATTGAAAAAAGGCAAGAAACGTTTTTTTCCCCTTTTCTTCCGGGAGGGGGGGAGGGTGTAAATTGACAACATATACTCTGAAACACCCGGGAAAATGTTTTTGACCCTTCAGGCATTGGGAGCTCAGCCAAGAATGCAAATACGTTTCGGAGACTGCGGGGACTGTGGGATAGCTGGCGTCCTCAGTACCCTCTCCCTCCCTCCATGAGCATCCATTTGATTCTTTGGCTTTCCATTACGCTTGTCACACAGCACTGTGCTGTGGACTCTGTATCATAGCCTGGAGATTTTTTCAAATGCTTTGGCATTTCATCTTCTGTAACGGAGCTCTGATAGAACAGATTTGTCTCCCCATACAGCGATCAGATCCAGTATCTCCTGTACGGTCCATGCTGGAGCTCTTTTTGGATTTGGGACTGCATCGCCACCCGTGCTGATCATAGCTCCACGCTGGGCAAACAGGAAATGAAATTCAAAAGTTCACAGGGCTTTTCCTGTCTACCTGGCCAGTGCATCCGAGTTCAGATTGCTTTCCAGAGTGATCACAATGGTGCACTGTGGGATACCGCCCAGAGGCCAATACCGTTGATTTGCGGCCACACTAATCCTAATCCGACATGGCGTTACCGATTTCAGCGCTACTCCCCTTGTCGGGGAGGAATACAGAAATTGGTTTAAAGAGCCCTTTATATCCATATAAAGGGCTTCATTGTGTGGACAGGTGCAGGGTTAAATCGGTTTAACGCTGCTAAATTCGGTTTAAACGCGTAGTGTAGACCGGGCCTTACAAATGGACACGACTAAATCAAAGAGAGCACAGTCCAAAGCCTCAAGAAAATCTTGCTCATTTTCATCCACAGGAGCTAGGTGTGTGGCATGAATTAGATGGGGAGATTGCGGAGGCAAAAATCAAAGTCTTTCAAGCTCTAGCTAGATCCAAGCCAAGTGCAAAATAAGTACTTAAAGAAAGAGATGGGCTTTGGCAATCTAAATTGCCATTTCTCAGGTCTCCAAAGTGTCTTGTGCTCTTTAAATTGCTTCCTGTTATAGGCTTTGTAATTGCTGCTTTATACATTACTGAAACCATTCATCTGGTCTAGCCAAAGCGAACAGACTAAGAATGGTAAGATTTCCAAACCACTGCATTTAAGAACAATGTCTTCCGGATTATTTAAGTCTTCTGCCAGAGCATTAGTTAGCTACATTTCTCTAAGGGAAAAAACCCTGGATTTCCTGATGTTTTCAGCTGTGTTTGCACAACTTGCCTTTGTGTGAAGGTGAAAACTAATGTATTTCCTCTTCATCTTTTGTAAGAAAGGGACAACGCAGTATGATCAAAGGTGATAAAAAGGGCTGAGTTGCAATTGTTTAGCCTCCTATTAAAAAAAATTTAAATAAATAGTCCAGATTCCTGTGTGTTCTGAGTTTCTTTAAAGATTCCAAACCCACATAAGACAATTCAACCGTCCGAATAAACCCAAAACAGCTCTGGGAACCGGGCACAAGTTACATAAGCTTGAACGGAAGCTTGACTCACTTCATTTAAGTCTGTTTACACTTTAATAAGAAACCACAATAAAGTAACTTACTTTCAATATACAGTCTGTGGCCATTAAGCAACATGTGCTAGGGCAAGGTAGCCAATAGGTTTGGACTTTGTCTCTTCTAGGTGGCCTGCAAAGGGGACAAATGTTTGTGCCCTTGTTTTTTTTTTCCTTTGAGTTTGATGTATTTTAAAGAAGCCTGAAAGTCTGCCCATCCCCGCTTATTTTTCTTACTTAAGAAGGAGGAGGTCTTTATTTCTGTGGTTTTGCTTGAGAGCTAGTGGGGTTTTAACACCACATGAGCTAAAGACGAGCAGTTGTGTGGGGGCAGAGCTCTGTAAAATCTTGGGATCTGGTTTGTGTTGCGTTTTGTTAACACCTATTTAACTCAAACACCTAGTGAAAAGTTGGGAGAAAAACCACTGCCTGCAAAAGATTTAAGAGCACTGCCATGATGCCTAAGCACTGGGCAAGCTCCCGCACTCCACACAGGGAAAGCCACACTGGATTTTGCTGTTGTTTCTAAGGTAGGAAAACAAGCAGAAAGTGAAACAAAATCTCTTAGGCCTTCATACACGATAAAGAAAAAAAAAAAGAAGAGGGGCACTGACATGTTTCAATCTGTTTTGTAGTTAGTGGACAGAATGCAAACAGTTGCCTTGAATGGGAGTATTACTACATTGGGTGATGTGCCGTTCCCCGCCACAACACACACACACACACACACAAAATTGCAAAGAGACAATGTAACAAAGTTTTCCTTGGAGATGCTGATTGTGACAGGCTGCAAACGTCAAATATCTCTGTCGAGTTAATACAGAGAACCTTGTTCAAACAAGACTGGTCTCCATTTTCACTCTTGCCCCAGGGAATAGCCAATTTTCCCATCATCCTGTAACTTTGACTGACGCAATCGGGTTCTGGAAACCTGCCTCGTTAGTTTACATCCCAGCCTTCCAGGGATGATGTTAATTTTCCACTTAGGACCAGCAGTTGAATGTGCTAGATCTTGCCTACAGTACTTAGAAGCCATGCTTAGAAATGCACGGTCGGGACCAGTACTGGATTGGAACTGAGGTAGATCAGATAATCTGAAAAGATCTGCCCATGATTCCAAAATAAGGTTATAGGATAATTCTCAAAAGGTGTATTTTTAAGAGCCTTTAACCAGTGATTTTATCCTGGATAATTATTATTGTAAAAGTTTTGTGTATCTTTAAATTTATAGTCATCAGGAGCAATAATCTGTCATAGGGGTTGTACTAAGCACCCATAAGAGTGGGTATAGGAGCAGTGTATCAAGGGGAGCTTTCTTGGCATCCTTTCAATGCCATTGAATTGTTACAGAAATCTAGGGTAGCAAGGAGTGACAAGCTAGGGCTAGAATATCTGTCCAACTCGTACAGTAACAATGGCATATTCTTATTTGATTGCCAGTTGGTTAAGGGTCTCATGACACTTTACGTACATTAAGCCTTCACACTATTATAGAGATGGTTAGAATGAAGCACAGACACATAAATGAGATGCCAGTGTCATAAACTAGAATTTTAACTAAAAATGCAGAGTCCTGACTCGCAGTCCAGTACTCGATCCACTTCACAAAACTGCCTCAGGCTACTGTCTGAGTTCCATGTGTATTGTATAGAAGGGTCTGAAATTCTTTTAATATAAAGCCCACTGTAAGACAGTGAAGTGTAACGGCTCTTGTCTTTATTATTACGTAGAATTTAGCATGTCAGGTCCATGCTGGACATACATAAACTGTCACAAAGATGGGGGTGTTCACCTCATGCTAGCCTGGAGAGGATGAATGAGACTGACAACGGCCTAGTTAACCAGATAGCTTAGGCCATTTAATTCCCTTAAGGTGTGGCCTAACTCGTGCTTGAGGATGGAGCCCAGCTGGGGAGGAACAGGCAGGGCTAGCATAAAGCCAGGAAGCTGGTAGTAGAAAGGGGGCTACAGCAAGGAAGCCTGCGTTCTCCACCAAATTGTCCCAGGATTCACTTGCTGCAGAGGCACCTCCTCCTGGCTGCTCTGGAGATTAGCTCCTTCCAGCTCCAACGTCCCCTTCCGTCGCTTGTGTGGCACTCCACAGCCAAACTCTCTGCGCAATTCAGGCTGCTCCCTCTTTGCGATTTGGGCCTCCAGCCAGGTTGCTATGTGTCTTCACCTTCTACGAGTATCAAAGTCCCACAGGACAAACTGTCCCAGGCAGTTCTCAAATCCACTGCCCTGCCTGAACCACTTCCCAGTGGTCAGCAGGGAAGCCCTGGCCCACCCTCTACTCCAGGTTCCAGCTCAAGGACCCTCTAATCAGCAACCAATGTCTGCAACATCCTATCTTGCTGCTGTTTCCCTGAGCCTCTTCCTACTCTGCCTCTCTCAAGCTTTCACGCCATCACCCTTCTAGCAAACCCTTCCCTCAGGGCCTGGCACCCCAGGGTTTCTACTCACCCTCTGGGTTTCCTTCTTTCTTTTGCTAATGCCCAGAGTCATCACGGCCCCCCTCTTTTCTACTGCCAGCTTCCTGGTTTTATACTAACTCCACCTGTTCCTTCTCAGATGGGTGCAATCATCATTCAGGGGATACCTGGGCCACCTCATTCCCCTCAGGTGTGGTCTATCAGTTAATTGGCTCCTTCCTCAGCCTCATTAACACTCTCTAGGCTGGTGTGCGGTGAACACCCCATCACAATGACACCGTTCCTTCCCCAAAGATCTTAGAATGTAAATAAAAAGAAAAAGAGTGTGGAAATGTATTATCCCCATTTACAGATGGGGATTCTGAGCAAGAGAATGATTAGGTGACTTGCCCAAGGTCCCACAGGAAAGTTCGTGGCACAGCCAGGAATTGAATCCAGGTCTGATGCCATCCGGTCCAGTGGCTCAACAATACCACAGTCCTTCATCTTTACGACTTAGGAAAAGCTCAAACTGACTAGTTTTATGCAAAGAGATTTCTTTAAATAGGAAGTTTTAGCATGCATATTATAGATTCATAGATTCCAAGGCCAGAAGGGACCATTATGCTCATCTAGTCTGACCTCCTGTAGAACACAGGCCAGAGAACTTCCCCAAAATAATTCCTAGATTTACAACCGCATGCTGCACAAACAGCTAGGAAATTACATTATTTTACTTGACAGTGTGGGATACAGTGCTCAGCTTTAGCATCTGTTTACTATCCTAACTCCTCCCTAGACTGGCAAGTTCACTATCCTGCCTGCATGCTGCCATGTCTTAAGGGTTTCATTATACCCATTAACAATTAGATCATTTTCCTTTGTTCCCCCAGCAAGTAGGGTCCCATCCAGGGCTACAGAGCACCAGTAGACTGAGTGATGTTTTCTTAAGGCATACACAAGATTAAAGACTGTTAAATCTGATGCATAATACCGCAACATTGCCAGGGCCGCCTTAATGTGCATGTTTCTCATGGCAAGATGACTGACAAGGGCTACAACAAGGTGCTGAAAGCAATATTTCACCTGGCCCATCAAACTTCAACATAGAGGATTAGAACTAAGAAGAGCTGACAATATTGACTGAGTGCTACGATGGAAATATAATTAGCTAGCTGACATTTAATGGACAGAAGTGCTCAAAATTTTTAACCAATTAAAGTAATTATACCAGAACCTGTATGTGCTGCCTTCCAAAAACAGCTGGTTTTTAATCTCCCCCCCCCCCCCGGATAAAATTTAAATTTGGCGCTAGAACCACTGCATGTGTGTATGTTGTGGCTTTTTGCTGGAGCACCATTAGGAAATTCTTGTATGCAAAGCTGAAAACAAAAGTTTTCTTAAAACAGCGAGCAGTGAGTCTGAAAGAGCAGGAGATGTGTTTGATACAACTAATGCAGTCAAGTGTGAAGTAAACTTGGAGAGAGGAGTCTGATTTCAAAAATCCCCACATTAGGCCAATATGGGCATATTTTGTTGCCAGCCTTCAGCTGGATGTCTGGCTGTCCATCGTGCTGCTTGTGTTTTTGAACATTAATTAAACGCCGCTCTTAAGCTTACGTCTATTCCTATTTAACACCATACTTAAGCGTGGGTTTAAATCCCATTGAAGTCAATGGTTAATGTTAACTTTATGTCTATTGGTTGCATTGAGACTTAAGCATGTGCTTAAGTGCGTTGCTGAATAGGGATGGACTGCTGAGTCCTAGATTAATACCTTCCAAGGCCATAGGGAACCACTGTGATCATCTAGTCTGACCTCCCATACAACACAAGCCATGAACTTTCACCAAAAGAATTCCTAGAAAAGATACCCCCTGAACAGGGACTTGAACCCTGGACCCTCCGATTAAAGGATCCTTTGTCAATTGAGCTAGCTGGGCTCATTTCCAAAAAAGAAGCCAATTTAGCTAGGATTTGAACCTGGGACCTCTCTTATTCTAAGCAAGATACACACACCTCTAGAGCAACGGCCAGGCCTCCATTGCTGCTACCTGTGTATCTTGGCTACACTGCTCTAGTCATGCTAGTACCACAGATGTGCATACCCAAGCAGGGGAATCACAACAATTGCTTGTTGTACAGAGGCAGTCTAAATAATGCAGTATACTGAATCCCCAGGTTTAAAAACTAGCCTAGGTGCATCAGGATGTGCCTGTTCTGTTATTCTTTTCTCTATTTTAATTTGACATAGGATTAAAATTTGATGTTGAAATTAAGACCAATGGGTCCAGAATGATGCTTGCCTTGCTGCTTTTGAGCCACTTGAATTCAAGTGGTGACAAAGGGAGTTGTTTGTTATCACTAAGTTAAGGCTACAGTGAAACCCCAGGAGATCAACTTTGTGAGAGTGAAAAGGCCTTTAATATAGCTAAGTGACAATATTCCTTTTCAAGGCCACACCAAGGGCAGAATCCATACAAGAATTAATTTCAAACTAACCAGTTAGAGGTCTGATCGTCAGGTAATACTTAAGTGGGAACTTCTCATCAAGGAGAAAGACTAAAGAGATAACAGGAAGTTGAGACTGAAGCCGGACAATGTGGTTCTTTCACCTCTGATGGACAGAAGTTCATCGCATGGGCTATAACTATGTTCTACTAAAGTTAATTCCTAATTTCCTTTGCAACATGTTTTCTCCTAACACTACCCATATCACCTAGTTAGTTTTGCCATAATGCAGTTTCACTATAATCCATTTTATTTCTGCCTTGTAAACAAGGTAAATAAATGCTTTGTTTAATCCTTTGACTTCCCAGTGTTTCAAGGGAGTTTCCTCTTAGCATGCTTCTTGAAGGCACATCATCATCAACACACAGCTGAGCCAATTTGGTAGCTCTCATTACCAGGCATGAGAACATTTGAAATCAGAGCTACAGCGCGTAAGGAGTTCGTTTTAAATCTAAAATAAAACAAGGTCACCCTGCTGTGCCGTAAAGCTAGACATCCATTCAAGTTTTCAGGAGCTAATAACTATAGAGATTGGGCAGCTGGGAGATATGTCTGTGACTCCATGTTCAAGGCATTTAAATTCGTTTGGTGATTGTTTTAGTTTCCTTACCAATCAGCCTCCCACCAAGAGAAACATTAGAATAAAAAGGCCCCATTTTTAACTGATGACCACTAGGATGAGGTTTTCGGTAAGCACAGACCGTGCATGTAAATTAAGTTAAGCAAAGACATTGCAATATATTCTTTAAGAAAATCATTTATTTGTCCATAATGTAACAATAAATATCAGGATTACATATATCTATATATCTATATCTATTTAATAGAGGTCCAGCAATCCTCAGACTTGTCTACTCCACTGTGTGGTTTGACACACAAGCCATCATTAGCTGGCACCTCGAGAAGACAGCCTGACTGCATGTATTCATTTAAACCTACATTTTCATTTACACACACACAGTAAATAAATTTGCAGCATCTATCAGACTTTTCACTTGACATTAGTCAGGCTGATTTTATTACAAAAGCCTATCCCTGGAGCACACAAGGAATCCACCAAGAAAATAATATCAATCCAAGTAGTTTTCAGTTACGCTGCCTCACTCTTGGTTCTGACACATCAGTGTTTTGTAGCTATGAATGTACATCAAGATTTACTTCAGTGGACAACACGTTGTAGTCAGTGAGGACCAGAGCCAGGATGCAATTTAGGATGCAAGATCAATTTTCATGGAGTCTATAAAAGCCCATACTGTGATTCTAAACTAGTGAAAATAAATTGTTGAAAACAAAAGAAGGCTCCATTAGATGCCTACTTTAGAGAGTGATGATGTGGATTAATTTCACACCCCACATAAAATCTTGGACACTTTCCCACCAGATCTCTTTACTGGTTGCAGTACAGCAAGTTGTTTTTTTCCAATGGCAGTCTCATGATAGAAATGAAATTAACTCGTCGCACCTCCTGGGCCCCTCTCTAATGGCACATAATGCATATAAACTCCGCAGGGAGGACTGAGTACAACAGCAACATGGCTGAACCAGTGGGTGCCTGAGTAATGCATGCAAAGGGAATGAGCAATGCCACAGCGCAACGCAGAGATCATTAGAAATGCTCACACACACACACCCCTTATAGCCAACTGAGGGCTGTTTCTCCTAGCAAGAGCTCTAAAGACCGAAATAGAGCAGCTGAGAAAGATCAAATGGGTTTTGCTCTGAAATGCTCAATATTTAAATCAACTGAAATATTTTGAAAGAATTTTAAAGTTTACTGTACATTTTTTTTTAATTGCTCAAAAATGTACAGAGGTGTTTTGGCTCCAATTATATTCCCGCAGGATGTCCTCTCTTATCAAGTGAGATAGGGACGTTTTGACTATGCGTGTGTGAACATGACACTTTCAAAACATTTTTTATGAAGGGAGTAGCAACAAAAAGGCAGCACACCAAATACATTTCAGTTCCCAAAATGTTTCCTTTCACCTGCAAGTCCATAGACTTGGTCTCAGTGATGAACCAAACACACCAACAGAGGTGATGAGAAATGCAGACTGCTATATTCGTTAGGCAACAGTGTTTGACTGAACCACTCCTCTCTTTTATGAACTATGCAATACAAATCCTGGTTTGAACATGGTACTCTAAAATCTGTAATGTTAGGAGCCACAGATGTGGGAAGCAACTTATCCATAATTTGTGTGTATGGTGGTTGTTTGTTTTTTTTTTTTGGGGGGGGGGGGTAGAGAGGAAGCCGCAATAGCTGTGAATTGTACCTTGAAATTCTAGCCTTGTGAAACCAACTCAGATATACTATAACCCATCATATGCAGCTTTTACTTTCATGTTTCTTGAATAGCAGTAGGAAACCTATTTGCTCTTTCTGCACTGCTAGGGTATATTATCTGCTTCCCCTACAGTATCAAGATTTAATACTTTTATAACAAATTTAAGTCTTACAGCAGGGGTCCCAACGCGGTACCAGTGCCCACGTCCTGGCCGGCGGTCGAGCATCCGCTGAAATGCCGCTGAAATTCAGCAGCATTTCGGTGGCGATGCCTCTGGATGACGCCGCTTGCTGCCAACAAGCGACGTCATCAAGAGGCGTCACCACTGAAATTTGGTGGCATTTCGGAGGATGCTCGACCGCCACTATGGTCCTTCGTCTGGCGCCCGCCAGACGAAAAGATTGTGGACCACTGATTTAGTGTCAAACTCTGGAAATGAGGCACTTAGAACCAGTGCAGGGCTGCGGGGTTTTGTTTTGTTTTTAAAGTCAGATCCCTGAAAGGAATTAATTGTAATACCACCTTGATGGCGTGTCGATAAGTACTATTACATTTGTTTTGATAATGTCTGCTGAAGCTTCAGAGTTTTTCAATAGCTTCTGGGGCACATGCTGTACAATTCTGGTGGCAAGATATGTTTTAAACTTAAATTAAATCTGCCACTTGTCTATAGTATAACTCTCAGCGAAATAGTAAACTAACAATGTCTTAAAATGGACGGTCTAAGAAAAAAGTTTCAAAGATGTGCATAGTCAGCAAACTATTCTTAAGAACTTTGCAGTTAACAAGACTAGGATGGCTAGGAAACTGTCAAAACTCATTTGCAAAAATACTGCTGTTTAACATACAGCATGAAAGACTGATTTTTATCATATCTTTCTAAAGAATTGTAACCAACCCCTCCCCTTCCCACATGCACTGTTGTAACGGGTCGTGAGTAACTATGTGATGCACTTCTCAAAATACAGTATGAGCAATAAATTGCTACTTCAAATGAAATTCTGAGGGTTTGGGTTTTTGTTTTGCCTTTGTCAGGCTATCTATTTAACAGTATTTGGCAAAAAGCAGCTGTGCTACTGGATTTCTATCTTATTTTTATATTGCTACATGTTAGTCAGGGTCTCCCCCTTCTGGCCAATATGAATAAGAAGCAACTCACACTAGGTGAATGCTTTCTTCCTACAGGAAGTTCGGGCAATATGCTGAAAGAACAGTTTGCAGACTGGTATCTTAAAGCTGAGCTCTGAACAGGTATATCTCCTTTCTGGTTTTAGATTCTGGTTTCAGATCCCAACTGCCATAAGTTAATTGTGAGAGTTACAGGAGTTTTAGTTTATCAATGAAAATCTATTTTAAAAAACCGTAGATCATATACACCACACTCCAATTCATGTCAAATATTTGCGCTATATGAACAGCACACACAACTTTCTATGTTCAATTCCAATTTTCAGTATTGCTTGCTATTTGGCACTGGAGCAGTAATCTGTGTGATCCGCCTATTCAATCTGGGCTGAAATTAATTGGCAATTTCAAAAATGCGCAGAGAAGTTCTTTCTGTAAGTGTTTAAATGGCAAAATGTCCTCATTGCTAAAGGAATTCTATGAGCTTCCACGATGACACACACTGCCTATGCCAACAGTGAACTCAACCAATAGTGTAACAACTCTAAATGGTCACTTTATATTTTCCTCTACTACCAATTCCTGTATATGGTACCTTTCCCTGAAACACTGAAGGCTGCTTACCTACTGCTATGTGCTTTGGGATCTGTTTTCTGTCCATGAGCCTTGACTTTGAACTCTTGTGATTACCACCAACAGGGAGCCATCTTGCCAGAGCTGAGAAGGAATTATTGCCCATGTTCTGAGCCCTTGGCTCAGTTCAGTGAGATTTGGACATCATTCCTCGTGGATGAATTCCTGGGGGAGGTCAGTAGCTAGGTGTTCTATTGGGAAAACCCTGGCTACGGAAGTCACGCATATACTGTCAGAGAGCTCCAGATATCTGGCATCCTCTTCACCTCTGTCTGAGGATGCATTTCTCTGTGGGATGAAATCCAAGAGGGATTAATTTGCCAGTGGGTGGGAATGGTTAGCAGTGTGATGGCCACTGTTCCTGTAACAAAGTGACATCCATTTACATTTTACATGGCTTTAGATGCCAAGTGATGGGCAAGAAACACATTCTGATGTACAGAAAATGATGATTTTTCTCTAGCTCCTAGCAAGACAAAGGACACAGGCACTTCAGAAGTGATGCTTTTTAACATAAATCCTATTTCTCTGAAGGTTAAGTACTGTGTTGATTTTAAAGATGTGTGAGGGCAGTTCTTTAGGTAGGTACGGTATGGCTAGGATTGTAAAATTCACTTTTTGATGTCTACTGAAGGAGTGATACCTAGGAAACCTTGAGCTACAGACTATGATTACCAAAACTGTGTCAGTTCAGAATGCTCTTTTTCCTTCTCAATTCTACTGTGTGCTTTTAACTTCTGTCCAGGGATTGGACTTAACCTCAGCAACCAGTAACCTTTGCATCCAAACCAGAGCGCTTTGTGATACGTAACTTGGTTACTTCCTCAGCACAGGTAGGGTGAATGCCAACTGTCTTCATCATCTGTGCATACGTAGCGCCACATCTACCAACAAGAGAATGAAGAAAACAAAGTCATACTCTGTGCACATAACACATCTGTAATGGCATAAAGCATCAGATTGGGTTTATCTTATTCTCTTTTTCTAGAGTAATCGCCAGTGGAGAAGTTGCATTTGAAGCTATTGTCCAAAAAGCAAAGCAGGGACAATTACCAACACAACCATAGTCTATGAAGGTATTTACATGGTAACCATTCAAGGATTTACCTTCACAGCATTGCGAGGTAGGGAAGGATTATTATTCTCATTTTTATAGATGAAGAGTTGAGGTACAGAGAGATTAACTCATGTGCCCAAGATCACATAGTGAGTGTGGTAAAGCAAGGAACTAAATCCAGATCTCATGAGTCAGAGTCCAGTTTCTTAACTACAAGACCATCCTTTCAGGTATTACAACATTTGCACATGGACATCAGGTTTTCCTACTGGAAGACATGTAGAAAAAAATCATAGTTTGGATTGCAGGCAAAAATCAACTGGAAGACAGATGAATACTAGACTGCCCTCTCAGGATATCAGAGGGTGTATGGTGCTTACACTTGTAATTTCCTATCATGCAAACAAGAGAAAACTTCTCCAAAAGGTATATAGCAGGTATCCGTGGTTTCCACTTCTGCACCTGCCAATCCTACTTGCTTAATTCCTTCAGTCTTCTGACCACAAGAGGCTTAGCCCTAGATGACCTTTAAGGGTTTGCCTACACTGCAGCTAGGAGCCTGGCTACCGAGACTCATGCTAGCTCTTTGCGAACTAGCACACTAAAATAGCAGTGTGGATGCTGCGGAGCAGACAGCAGCTCAGGCTTACCACCTGAGTTCAGACCAAGAGGGTCGGGTGGGCTTGGATTTGGATGGCTAGCTTGACCTGCCATGTCCACACTGCAATTTTTAGCATGATAGCATGAGCAAAGCTAGTGCCAGTCTATCTTTCCATGCTGAGAGGCATGCTCCCAGCTGCAGTGTAGTGAGACCCAAAATGTGTCACTATTCCTATCAGGTCATTTTCTGAGAATGCTGCAACATAATCAAAGGTCTAAATTTAAGAATCATTTCAGGCTGGAAAAATTAGATGCGTGAGAAAAGAGGAAGAAATCTTTAGTAGTATCTCGTATGCATCTGAGAATCCCTGTAGGATAAAAATCAGCATAGACCACACATTGCCAGAGCACAGATTATTTTGGCAGGGGACAGCCTTTTAAACGGGGGCTAAGATAAGAACTAGTATTTGACACAGTGAAAGGGCAGTTCAGACTTTCTACACCTGTATTGTACATTATCAGCCCAAGACTAGTGAAACACAACAGTGCACCAACATCAAGATTTGACCTTCTGAAAATCTGTGACTGTGGCTAGAGGCAAGGCAGAAAAGTGCTCCAGTTTCACGTACTTCCTTTGCATTGGTTATTTTGGATGAAACTTCAAAACAATGACCTCCTTAAAAATGCAATATTGTAATTTCTACCACTGGCAGCTCATGAACTACACACATATTGGAAAGATGCATACTTGGGGTATACAGCAGTCAACGATTTCCAAGATATTCCTCACATGATACTTGTGGTCCTGCTGCCTTAGTCCTTTCTGCTTTTCATTTATGCTAGTCACTCAGAAGTAAAAATCAACAACGCCATAATAATATGGTGATGACATTTAGGACAGCTAGCTGACATTATCCTTAGGAAAAAATTTCTCAGGGACCAGAGTTTGCCTTCTTCATAAAATAGTATGGCGTTCAGAACTCTACATTTAATCATAATAAACACTTCTGAAGATGAAAGTCAATGACAAAAGGAGGAATGAAAACAGCATTAGGGCACATCTGGGACCAAGCAGTGATGTTCTGCACTTACAGAGAGGACCCAGGATTGTTCCTCAAGCTAGGAGTGAAAGAAAGGCAGGGGACTCAACCCAAGAGGAGAAAGTGCCTCAGGATCAATGAAAACAAACCCTCATACTACATCAGACCGATGGTTCACCTAGTCCAGTATTCTGTCTGTCTCAGTGGCTGGTACCAAACATTTCAGAAGGTGTAAAATCTCCATTTAATGGGAAATTATGAAATGACTCCCCCCACTTAGGAGAAGCTTCTTCCTCACCTTCTTGCTTAGCAGTTGGCTTATGCCCTGAAGCATAAAAGCTCATATAGGGCTCCAGGCAATGAAGGAGTTGTCTAGTCTCATTTAAGTCAGATGGTGGCTAGACTTGAATCAGGATCTGGAAGGTCGCACATTTAAAGGCAAGAGAAATGGGTAGAGATCCTGAAGAGACCTGACTGGTATAAGAAGGCCTCTTATGAACAACACATCAAAGTGAACTTAAAAAAAAAAAAAAAAGAAAAAAAAAGGCTTGTGCAGATTTACAAAACCATTTCCTGCCTTGTGGGTGGAATGCTGGGAAAGGCTTCTCTGTCATTCTTTGAAGAAACCAAACTTAATAGGAGGACACTCAAGTTGACTTTTTGGTGTAACAAGGTCTGGCCAATCATACACTTTGCCTCAGTTGTTCCTTAACTATACCCATTATTTCTTTAACTAAATCCAGTATATTGTAACGAAGAACTACAGTGTTTTAGTGAAAATATGGGTAATACTACATAAAAGTTACATAAGACATCGATTCTTTATAGTGTTGCCAAAATTCAGCAGGTATCTTTTATCATCTTACAATAACTTAAAAAAGCAGGCTTTAAAAGTAGAGACATTCTTTTCTACTTACTTCATTCCAAGAGCAAATCCTTGAATCACTTCACCTGCATTTGGTCCAATGAAATGAAGGCCAAGGATCCGCTGCTCTTTTTTCCGCAGGCATACCATCTGAATGCAAAACATCACAGAGAGCTTTTCTTAGAAAGTCTGAAGGTAGGGCATGAAGCTGGGCTAAATGGAACTAGTCTTCCCCAAGGCACCAGTTCAGCCGCCTATCCCTATGGAGCAAAGCATTTAAGCACTGCTTAAATCCCACTGACTTCACTGGAATTTATGCATGGGCTTAAATGATTTGCTGAATTGAGGTTTTAATCTACATTCCCAATACTTCAGGCTTCTCTGTGGCACATCCTGCAGACTTTAGTGAGCCATTAGCAAACAATGATTTAAAGTAAGTGACATTCTTTGTGGTTTATCATTTGGATGACATCCTACAAATGTCCTTGGTGCTCCAATACCCATCCTAACCTCATTTTGACCCACATTGGCCAAGTTAGCCCTTTTCTGATTGAGATATAGGGTGGTCATATGGGAATTCTTGGCAGGATTAGCTGAACTTCCAAAGATGGTCACCATCGGCCGCAGGTCATCCTGTGCCATTATAATTCAATCAAAGAACATTTATGGCAGCCTGTCTGGCTAGGTACATTTACTATATATGCGAAATGACTTTTTTTTAAAGTTAGTCAAGCCCAGGAAGGAGCCAAGAGTGTTGAATCTGCTGTGGGCAATTAGAGTGTGGAGGCCTGACTCGCTTAATGCTCACCTGTGTTCCAGAACAACATTGGAAAGTGGATTATACAGGACAGTATCTTAGCACTTTCACTCTAAGAACAGTGACAATCTCCCTATGGAGCTGAGCATCTGTATCAGGCATTGAATCGCCACTGGTCCAAAAGGCTCTGCTGCATACGTCCGCCTGGCCTATTAAAGGCATAGGGACTGTGAATTCATTCATCACCGCTGTATAACAGCAGCACGCCTGATAAGACATGGCTTAATATTGGAAAGATTGTAACCAACCCTAACCCTAACCCTCACAGAGGTTCAAAGTCAACTGCAAGTTTAATGTTTATTCACTTGTTTTGTGAGAGAATTTATAAGCATTATCTGCAAAGTGACTCTCAGCAGATATAATATCACTGCCATCTTGTCCTCAAATACTGCACTACCATTACCTCTGTCTAAATGTAATGGCTGAGCAGAAGTAATGACACTTCAATTCTTACGCTGGACAGGACATTGATAAAAGCAACCTGTTTTTGCAGGTTCCATTGGACAAAATGCATAGAGGGAAATCCCTTCACCTATCAGTGTCTGGCACATTCTAGGCATAGGATGTTAGCAGCATAACATTTTGAGATGGACCTGTTAGGTCAATACATTCATCCTATTGCAAAAGCAGAAGTTAGTCCCCCCTCGACATAAAACGTACCAGTTATTCCACAGATACTATGCTTCATCCTAGCCAAGCTTCTTTGTGACAGTCAAGTGGGCCTGAAAACCTTCTTACAATCAGAGTAAATGCACTGTTTCAAAAAATGAGATTTGCTTCAGGTCTGAAGCTCTGGTGTAAAACAGGGAGGCCTTTGTGGCTTTTTTTATAAGGACAAGTGGGACGACAATTCAAAGATTACATTTAGCTGATGAAGAACTGACTCCCTTGTCTTACAGAAAAAAGAAGGCACAATAATATCCTGATCTGAATATTCAGAAATTCCCTAAGAACTGAACGTTTTGTCTGTGGACCGCTCTATCAGCAGTGAGAACTGCTAACTCGTTAACATTCATCAAGTGCTTTGAAGATGTAAAATGCTTTGTGAGGAATATCAGAAATGTGAGACTATGGCTAGAGAAAAAAGGCTGTAGATTGGGAAAAGAACCAATCAATTTTGAGAACGTTATTCTGCAATCTGACAAACGCTTCTTGCTCCTAAAGCAAAATATAGACCATATCACTTGTTTTAATAAAAGTTAAAAGTTCTGAACACTTACTTTTATGTAACACTGAGTTGCATCTCTTTCAGCCACTGTAAATTCCAAAGGTTTATAATATGCATGGTATACCTGATTGGGAAATATGAGTATTAAGATTCCTTGTTAGACCATCAGAGGGGTAGCCGTGTTAATCTGTATCCACAAAAACAATGAGGAGTCCGGTGGCACCGTAAAGACTAACAGATTTATTTGGGCATGAGCTTTTGTGGGCAAAAAACCCCACTTCTTCAGATGCATGGAGTGAAAATACAGATACAGGCATAAATATAAATTGGCACATGAAAAGAAGGGAGTTACCTTACAAGTGGAGAACCAACGTTGAAAGCCAATTTAGTCAGGGTGGACATAGTCCGCTCCCAAAAATTGATGAGGCGGTGTCAATACCAAGAGAGGGAAAATTGCTTTGGTAGTGAGCCAGCCACTCCCAGTCCCTATTGAAGCCCAATGATGGTGTTAAGTTTCCAAATGAATTGTAGCTCAGCTGTTTAATTCTATAACTACCAGACATATGACATGACAACATCATGATTATTATTATTGTACACAATTGGTAATATACACTAGTGCTGTATTAACAGAAAAATAGACCAAGATGGGTTTTTATAACAGCGTTAATTAGTGGGCTAGATTTCTTTTTAAAGCTTACTAGATATGCAGTTACTGTGATAAAAAGTACACATGGGAAGCAAGACCAAGAGCAGAAAATATCTTTTTTCACAGAAAGCTCAGCTATTTATACAGGATTACAACCCCCCCCCAAAAAAAAAAAAAAGAGGTCAGATTACTCATTTCTAGTGTCCTGAACTCAAAGTAATCATCTGACCTTAATTTGATTCAGACCTCTTCTGACCAAAAGGTTAGGGAATTCCTAAATTTTTGAGCATATAAAAAACTGTAAGCTCTCCATATCTGTAATCATGTACTGCAGGGGAAATTGAAAGGGTAATTTTTCCAGGCTGTCTAGTAAACAACTGTGTTATTTTTTAGCTGTTAATTTTGCCTGAGGTTCCAATTTAAGCCAACCAATCTCTTTCTTGCAGTATAATGAGGTTCACCTATAGCCATAGCTAAGCCAAATGCTGTATGCAAAAATCAACTGCTTGGAAAGAACAATTGCTTTGTGGCCATTTATGGTCCTTCAGCTGATGTTAAGACCTAGAAAGCAATGAATTACAGTAGAAGTGATAAAAGCATGAAAGCCTAACACAGATTTCAAAGCATAAATTGAATATCAAAGTAATCAAGAATGTATCAGTAACTGACTGCTCATGAACTATGGAGCAGCCAATTATTGAAGTTTCCATTTTCACAATATAAAGCATTACACCTAGATGACTTTTCTCTGAAGACTGAATAAAGAGAACCCAGCATTTCTTTTGCAAAGTGGCTAACTGGAATCTTGGTTTGTTATAACAGTGCAGCAGTTGATTAGAAACAACGATTCTGAACTTCCTCACCAGCAATGGTGCTTTGCAACTCACACGCAACTCATCATAGCTTGCGTGGATGTGAATGTATTCCTGAAGCAATTTTATTCCTCAGTGTGCAGTGCATAAGTATATCAGACCAGTGTATTTTCAATCAAACAAATGGAACTATAATATAATCCTGTTTATCTGAAAGTTCTAGGGGACATCAGAAACCTTTAGGTGAATAAGGCAGCTGGACAGCTAATTTTGAAGACTCAAATCTTTCTAACCATGTGGAGTAGTGGCTTGGGGATCTAGACCAATGGCTGTACAAAAATCACTTTTACATATTACCATAGTTTCCATAGGGAAAAGTTTCTCTCTCTCCATGCTGAAACTAAGTCCTAGTTACACAATTAAAAATTTTCATACCTCTATGTTATCCAGTCCATAATGTTCCACTGCCTTTTCTTCTGACAGTCCTACACAACCGTATTCCAGAGGAGTGAAAACTGTAGTGGGTACCTGGCACATCATAAAACAACCCCAAATGTTATTATTGAACCGTATGATGAAAGACACTAACTAGGCATTTAGCAGCTACAAAAATAGGTGATTTAATGGGGAGACTTTTGCAACAGCAAGAAGAGTTCTAGTTTCAGCGCACTCAGTCTGAAAAGCTGGATCCCAAATTACAAAAAATGATTCTTGCCTATTTAGTAGCGAGTTGAGTTTTGTTTTTAAACCATTATAAATAATATGGGGAAAAAAAAAGTAACAACTCACATTGTCATAATCCATCAATTCTGAAGACTGGCCAAACAGACGTTGAGCCAGCAGCTTTCCTGCAGCTATCGCTGTAGGCGTCAGTTCAGGGCGTCCCTGAGAAGAGATTAAAAAAAAAGTTTGCTTTGGCCAGAAGTTATGGTTTTCCCCAGTGATGGCAGTTAGAGAGGCGCAAGAGTTTGCGATCCCAACCCAGCAGTCTGAAGTTAAAACAAAGAAGCGAATACCCAAGGATTTATCCCATCTAGGATAAGAGGTTGTGTTAGAACATGTGAGCTAACAAGTCCTAACAACACACCTTTAGGTTCTAGTCAAGACAAGCCCCAAGAGTCCATTCAACGTCAAGGAATCCATGAATGGAAAGGGACCGGGACAGGAAGTAGTCTGCCTGGGGTGGGAAAGAGATCAAGAAGCTAAGTGGAGAAATGATGTGAGGAAGTGAAGAGGCAGTAGGGGGAGGTTTTTTGTGAGGTAGCGCTGATGTTTTATAAAGGACCATGGCTGGTGGATTTAGGCCCCACCTAGATGTCATACTTCTCAGATTCACTCAAAGCCATTAGGTGGCTGCCCCAATACTTTCGCAATCTAACTGTGTTTCCTTCCTGGTATTCCCAACTAACCACTACCTTAGAAACGGGATTCAGCAAATATCAAAACCAATATTTCCCACTCAACCCCCTCAAGCTTTTCAAACTTTTATTGACTAGTGTAAAACATTTGGGACACCTAATGACACTTCGATTAATTCCCACCTCCCAGCTTATCCATAAGATTTCTATGTATATGTTAGTAACTGTGAATCACTTCTGCTCACATGCACATATCAGCTGAACTGCAAATTTTCTTGTAGTTTTCCTTGGCTTTTATTGTCTCCTCCACCATTCGTTGCACCTCCTTTATACTTGGATTCTCTATGTTAATACTCACTGAGTAGTGAGGGAGTCACAGACTTCCATATCAAAAGTCAAATCCAAACAATTTAGTATTGTAAGCACTTATGTATACTGTACCTGATGCACATGCTTTATATGTTAAATGAAAACTAGCCTATTTTTCTCCACAACCCATGACAAATCATAGAACTGCAAACCAATGCTTTTTTTGTTTTTTTAAAAGATCCATCAAATAATGGCTTTTCAAACACAGCATTTTCGCTTCCAAGATCTGTAAATGTCATTTACCAGATGAAGTTTGCCATTTGTTTTTTCTTACACACATTTGCCTGAAAAATGTCTGCCAATCATTTCTGTAGCAGGAAATACAGATGTTGTTTTGGCATTCCAGAAATGAATAGAAGATTGGAACGAGAGATAAAGTTATGAAAGCACTGCCATGCATTCCACAAAACCCAACTAATTACTAAACCATCCATGCAGATAAAGCACAATTTCTCATAAAACAACAGCTTTAAGATGTTCCCTAGTAAATATTTGAAGTCAACACTCACTTTACAGTCATGAGTACAACTACTCAGTTGATTATCATTGATCTGAATTGTTCGTAAGAATCCTTTCAACATATTACACATTTAAGGCCTCCTAGGAGAATTTTAAAAGCTTTGAAGTGCTGTATATTTGTTCTAACATGACTAATTTTTTGGGTCTTGTTTCTATTCAGAACACCCCATCAAAGCAACATACTGTACCTTCCACTGTTACAGTTGCTACAACACCCTCAGAAAAAGACGGATTTACAGTGGCTCCTACATATGTTAAATATCACCACAACAATACTTCTCTGTAGCATGTAGTATGCTTCTTCAGTAAGAATGATACAGGAGAGAGGATTTTAACAAGCATAACATTTATACCAGACTTGCAAAACTGTCACATATATTTGCCAGCTCAGACATAACTCAGCCTCAACCCCTCTCACGATTACTGATAATGAAGAAACTAATGAGTTTTCACTTGTCAGTTAAAAAAAACCCAAACAAAACCACTATTCACTGAAAGGGTCCTGAGACCTTTTCAAGAGTACTGGATGCACCCCTGGAAAGTTTATACAAGTGAATAGTTCAGATAAATTTAGGGTCTAATTTTCCAGACAAGAGCACAACCATGCACACACAATTCCACATTTACACTAGCCAGGTGCCTCTCTCTGAAAAGTGACAATACTCATTCTGAATAGGTGAGTGGGGTTTAATTTGTGGATAAACCTCCCCATTCAACTCTTAATATTTAGCAGCAAGTTAGTGTCTGTGCAACAAGAGTTTGGGAAATGGGGTCCGAGAATGACTTTTAAGAGATAACAGCTGTCAAATGCACCCTGCATCTCGATGTCACGAACTATACACTTACAGCTGCAAACTATGTTTGGGGGGAGCAGACTGGCGGAAAACCAGTGTGCAAGACCCTGTACAAAAGCAGAGAGAGGGGCAAGCTGGACAAAGGACTCTGCGGCAAACCCTACCTTTATAGGCACGATGTGGGGATCACTGATGTCCACATACAGCAAGAAGGACTTTGTCATGGCTTTTTTCCCTTCTTTTAAAAGGTCTTATCCAAAGGATACATACACACAATAAAACACATGGTTCTCAATTAGTATATATGCTGAAGGGCCGAGCCGACCCGGCTGTGAACCAATGGTTTTAGAGTGCATGGGGATTTCAAACCTGGTATTTGATCTGCTAGAGAAATTCAATTAAGTTGGGAGTTTCACTTCATTGTCAGCTCGCTAAGCCAACAGCATTGCCAGTTTGCAATGATCTAAATGAATCCTTAAACAAACAATCTGGTATTCATGTAAAATGATTTATATCACTTAATTCAACCACAGAAAGGCACTTCAACACTGGATGAAATTCTCTGGCCTGTGTTATGCAGGAGGCCAGACTAGATGATCCTAATAGTCCCTTCTGGCCTTAAATTCTATGACTCTGTGAACAACATACCCTCTTATGTCTTGGGTTATAGGGAGCTACTTAAATCAGGGGTGGCCAACCTAAGCCTGAGAAGGAGCCAAAATTGACCAATGTACATTGCCAAAGAGCCACAGTAATACGCCAGCAGCCCCCTCCCATCAGCTCCCCTGCCCGCTCCCAGCCCCACTAATCAGAGCCTCCCCCTCCCTCCCCACACCTCCCAATCAGCTGTTTTGTGGCATGCAGGAGGCTTGGATGGGGAGAAGCGAGGGCATAGCAGGCTCTGGGGAGAGGGTGGGAGGGGTGGAGTGGGGGCAGGGCCTGTGGCAGAGCCAGGGGTTGAGCAGTGAGCACCCCGCAGCACATTGGAAAATTGGCGCCTGTAGCTCCAGCCCTGGAGTCGGTGCCTATACAAGGAGTCGCATATTAACTTCTGAGGAGCCACATGTGGCTCCAGAGCCAGAGGTTGGCCACCTCTGTACTTAAATGAAAGCACTGGGACTGTATAGAGAGGTACAGAAATATGAGCTTAACTGAGCATATCTGGAGAGTACTGATTAAACTCCCAGAGTGTTCGGCCCAAAGTGGGCTTGACACAGTGTAAAAATGAGAAAATCATTGTTAGTTCAGAGTCCCTACACCGAAGAGCCTACAACCTAAACGAGAGACACAGCATCAGAACAGGAAAAGGAGAGACAAGAGAGAACATGAGTCACAGTAGAACAGAATGAAGCTTTTAAGTGCTGACATTTCTGAACAGTGAGACTAAGGTAGAGGAAAAGGGGGGAAGCACTCAGCCCAGCAGGGTAAGTCACATGGGAAAGAAACAATGTGTGGAAGGGGAGTGAAGCAGAGAGAGCTGAAGCAGTTGCCCAAGGTCATACTGCAGATCAGCAGCAGCATCGTGAACAGAACCCAGTCCCCTGAGTCCCAGTCCAGTGCTCTACCCACACTGCCTCTAGCTTCTGAGTTGGAGAGATTCAAGAGAAGAAAGGTTTAAACCACAGAGTTTAGGGCCAGAAGGGATCACCCGATCATTTAGTCTGACCTCCTGCATATCACAGACAATCACTACCACCCGGCCACCCACACATGAAACCCAGCAACCAAAAGTAGACCAAAATATTACACGGCCCTCAGGAGACTAAAGTATTGTGAGCCACAGGCAGCAAATAGGAGTGACCAATGGCAGGGAATTAATTAAGATATACCCAGATGATCCAGGCAATTGACTTGCGCATCATGCTGCAAAGGAAGGCAATCCCCCTCACACCCTGGTCAATGCCAAGCTGACTTAGAAGAAAATTCCTTCCCAGCCCTATCCTGAGCATCTGAACAAGAACCAGCCAGCTGAGAGAGAGAACTCTCAGTAACACCTCAGAGCACAAGCACATCCCCTCCAGTGTCCCATCTCCAGCTGTGGCCATCCCTGATGGTTCAGAGGACAGAAGCAAACCCCCTCCAACCCAGAACACATTTGGAGTGTGGGAGGGGGAAGGAATCAGGAGGTCAGGAGAGACAACTATGGCATGAACCAGGATATGACAGAGGTACTGAGTGGAAGGGGCAAACTCCTAGAGAGGTCACAGAGGGAGAACTGATAAGATATGGTGAGAGTCTGGGTGTGGGAAATCAAAGATAACCCCTAAAGGTGTGAGTCTGAGTGGTGGGGGAAGGACAGTGAAGTTGTCAACAATAATGGAGAAAGGGGGAGAGAGAGGAGGGTTTAGGAGGAAAGGAGTAGTTCAGTTTTGACAGTTTAAAGGAAGTAACAGGTCATCCCAGAGAAGACATCAGACACACACAAACAGGAAGAGATGTGAGCCTAGATGGAGGAGAAGAGGTCAAAGATGGAGAGGTAGATTTATGAGATGTGTGTCTGGTTCCAGAATCCTAGTTAGGAATGTGGACGACTATCCTCAGAACATTATGTAACCTACCATACCTCTCGGAAGAGTTGGGACAACTGTATTGTTTAAAAGTGGCAGAATCACAAATCGTTTACAGATCTTTCAGTTTATACTGTACATACCCCTTGGATGTCATCACAGTATTTAAACCTTTTTGGAAAAAAAAAAGATGTCTCAAGGACCAATCCTGAAAAGCAATGATGCACTCAACTGCCACTGACTTCAGTGGTAGCAGAGGGAACGCTGTATCTCGCAAGACCAGGCCCATATATTACACATATTGTCTATCTCAAATACTTATAAGAGTGTGTGGGAATCAAAGCAATCTGATTTACTTGTAAGAGTACTTGCTATAACTGTAAGGCTTACAAGGCAGACACACACAATTATACATTTTAGAAAGACAACTCATTTCTAGATGGTCAGTTTATCCTGGACACTCCGAGTCTTTACGTGACTGAAAACATCTGGCCTTGTGCCTCAAAGTACACTCTGGCAGGTGCAAGAAACTGTTGTCATAGCATATTTCATAGATTATTATTAGAATTGGGTTAATGCTGCAAGAATCTGTGACTATTTGTTTTGCTCATTTCGTTTTTACTAATTATTGAGTGAATTTCAAGAATGCTTGTGCCCCTTTTATGTTCTCTTGTCATGAGCTTCTGAGCAATTGAGTTTTACTTGGCATGAATGTTCAGAGAAGCAGAATCACATGCAAATATTGGGGGCAATCAAATTTTAAAATTTGCAGATGCTGATTCTTGTGCCAGAAGCATTCCCTAGCGGAGAAGAGAAAGTGTCATATGATCAATCACAATTAATAATAAAACTCAATAAAAAAATGAAATATTCACTGAAATTTTCACTGTCATTCCACAGACATATTGAGAATTATTCATTCAGCTCCAGTAGTTATGTATATTTTAACTCAACATTCAGGGACTGAATGAAGACATTTATTTGAAGGGATAAAGCATTATTAAAGATATTCTTTTTACCTTCTGCCTGGTAATGCGGTTCCTGTAATCATCAGCAATAATCTAATACAGTGATACTGCAGAAGATTTTGATCAAGGAAATTACTGGTCCAGGTGGCTGACGTAACATTGTACGAAGTGAAAAAGACCAAAACACTGCATATATGCTAGAGCATGATGACATCTGGTCACTAGTTATAAGTCAGGAACAAAGTTAGGCTTCCTGTTATTGTAAAATAGTTTATGTAGACATTGTACCTCTGTTATGTCTCCAATTGCATAAATGTGAGGAACAGAAGTAGCTTCGCTGGCATCAACAATGATCTTTCCAGTTTCAGAGCTAATTTTCACCCCAATTGTCTCCAAATTCAGAGTTTTAGTGTCAGGTGCTCGGCCTTAAGGAAACGAAGAAACTTAAGTTAAAGAAATATTTTTATCAGCTTTAATCTAAAAAAACCCTGTCATTCTCCATCAAAGGTATCCAAGAACTTGGTGCTGTTCAATAACCTAACAAGAAAGAAAATAAAAACTGTGTTGGACAGCAGTAAAGCTCTCAGTGGAAATTACTGACATGAATTTCTCTTTGTGAAAGGAAAATACCATTACGAGTACCTTAGTTTAGATTATTTTCAAGAAAGTTATCCTCTAACAAAATGATAAGACCATTGCATTATATGCAGAAGCCAGGTTTAATGTTACATATTAAATGCAGTTATCAACACATTGTTTATAACTGAAGTGTCATCTTCTCTGAAAATTGGCATTCACGCAAAGTGAAAGAAACCTTCACAATCCTATTCCTCCCTCCACGGCCTCCCACCGCTTGACAATCTTTGTTTACCCTTTCATTTCTTTCAGCTTGGATAACAAAGAAAAGCAGTGAAGTTAACTTCACTTTCAAGTTTTTAGTGGTATAATGTTTGCATCTCATATATTATATCGGAATGTTTGTGCATTTTAAGACAACTGGTTTCCCTGCATTTTTTTAAATTTGTGGTAATGTTTCTCTTGGCCTTAAGTGCTACAACAGCTTCTTTTTACAAAGTTTTCATCTGGGAACAAATTTAAGTTGATGGTGTTCCTTTAAGTTACATAACCAATCAAATATGAACATGGCCTGGAATCTAAATGGCAAAGGACTGCAGAAAGTACCCTACTTGTCAATCAAAAGCTTGCCAACATTCCACTGAGCAGTCTGTACTATGCCTAGCACAACAGGCCCTGATCCTTGATGGGTGTTCCTAAGCTCTACTGTAATACAAATAATACATTATTGTAAAGGTAACATGCAGAGTCAAGTTATCCAGTGTCAGCAGAGTTTGCAAAGGCAAACGTGATCACATAGGATAAATTAGCAGAAGAAATCCAAACGCTGAAAGTTTCTTTCTATTAAAGTCGTATCCATTTTTGGAGACTCTAAAGGAAGGGAACAGGAGCATGTGCTCTTTGTGTGGGACCCACGGTTTTGTGTTTGATGTTAATGCAAAGCAAAACAAAAAGGGAAACGTGTTTGCATTATAAAAAACAAGATCTTTGATGTTAATGTAGGAAATTATTAAACAAAAGGAAAACCTGGCTTGTCAGTGCAGATCTAATTATATGTAAACATATGATTCACTGCTTTACACATCTGCCATATCACCAGGCCCCCCAAACAATGTCACATCTGAATGCCTCAGTAAGGACTTCTGTGTATTAATTTCATCTGGTGAAACCAACACTTCCTCTGGGAGTACTGACTGAAGCTGTCGGCACTTGGCTATCTGTCTGTCTTCCCTTCTGTTGTCCCCATGGGATGTTGATCTGCTGTTCCTTCTCTGCTCGTTGCTCCACAGTCCTGATGCTATCAGGCAACAAAAATAATAAACCTCCAGGACCTTATCTTGGCTCGGATGTGAAACAACTTCCTACCGTTGTATTTCTTTGTGTACTGAGAGTAAAGCCTGGATATTCTGCAAATGGACAGCTAATGGGGTTTTCTAGTTTCCCCTTTTTCCTGCCCAGGCAGAGCCAAGAGAAAGCTTAGCACGCAACAGCAGACATTTAAAAAAAGAAAACCACCCACGCCTAACCTCATCAATAGATTAGTTTGAGGCACTGTGACAAAAAAACAACAGAGTTTATCAAATCTGCAGGACAACACTTAGCTTTTCAATTCCAATCTACCTTAACATGTGCATTTTGTATTAGCAGCTAAAGAATTACATAAAGTATGCTTTGCTGGTCATTCTGAAACTCCCTTGCATTCCCAACTACATTGCCCAAGTGCAGTTATGAAAGCAGTAATAAAATATTCAACCTAGGTTGAATTTGTATTGGCTTCCAGCCCCAGTGGCTCACAGTCACAAACTAGAATTACATTTAATAATCTTACATCAGATCAACTGCATTAGCCTTTGGCTCATGAATTCTCTCACATGCAGCCAAATTCTAATTCTAATCCCAAATTTCGGAAGCCCTAACATTTTCCCACATTCACCCACCTGCAATATTAAAGCAGTCACTAACATGTCTTCCCAATGTTAGGTAGTAGGGCTAATTGTTTTTGATAAATTACTTTTAAGTTCTCAAAGTTGTTTCAACTTTTTTCAAAGTACAGTTTTAGGAAAGTATCAGTTTACAGCTTCTTCCCAGGAAGAGGAAACCTAAGCACACTCCAAACCCCACCAATCAAAGCAGAGAAATGGCCTCTCTTACAAGTCAGCACACATTCTTTTAATCACAGTTCCAAACACTGAAGATGACCACCGCCTTGAACTCTGAAAAACAAAGAGTCTATGAAAGCACATAGGGCACAGGGCTGGCTGTAGCTTCTTTTTTTTTTTCTTTTTTTAAAATCAGAACTACAACATATTGTGCCACCGTTCTAGAAAAAGAAAGATACAGACGCCAGTTCCACCTTTAAACAATGGCTAATTGACTCTTGCCTGCCATGATCCCACCCAACCCTTCAATAATTGTGAATGAACATGACAATAGCACTTTTAATAAACACATAGGGTAACTATGTCTTCTTGAAAACCAGATATATCCCTGGCCCTATTCCCCCGCTGTCTGTATAGAAAATAATGTTTTAGGTAAGCCTTGGCAGCGTGGCTTCCTGAAAGAACTTGTCAGTCAATTGAGCTAATGAAATCAACAGATAAACCACATATTCCCCTCTGGGCCAAACAACAGGTCAGTCATACACTAAATGTTGCCACCAGAACCTACATGTCGTCTCCCAGTGAGCAGCTCTTAGAGTGAACTTTCCTCAGACAATCAGATCCATCGGCACCAGTCACTGCTGTGACCAATGAGCCTACAGGCAGCCCAGGTGAACCATCCATAGGTGCCATCTTCCTCAGTTCCTAGGTGTTCAACCTCTGCCCTGCCCCAGGCCCCACCCCTGCCCCATTCCTTCTCCCAAGTCCTTACCCCTGCCCTGCCTCTCCTCCCCCTCGTGCCTCCTGCACACTGGTGAACAGCTGATTGTGACGGGAAGTGCTGGGATGGAGAGGGAGAAGCTGATAGGTGGGGCCATTGGTGGACGGGAGGTGCTGATCCATGGGTGCAGAGCACCCATTATTTTTTTAGCATCCACGGAGTTGGCGCCTATGGCACCATCATGTTGACAGTACCACCAACTACAGTCAGGAAAAGCCACAGTAACAGGCACAGACAAGGGAAAAAAAAACCACAACACAGGTCTGTGGGTATGCCTATAGCAGTCTATTCATTGAAGATTTCCTAGTAAAGATAAAGGGGGTTGTTTATATCACCTCAGTAGGACTTTATAATAGCTCCTTTACCGCTTCCTTGGAAATTGGAATTATTCTGCCCACTACCATTTCTTTGACAGCTTCACACCAGGGACTGCCAAAGCATTTTTGCAGTAAAGGAATCCTGTCTACCATGATCACACACCACTATGCATAGGACTGGTCAGAGAATTTTGAGGAGGGCTAGCAAGATGGTGTTCTGGCATATACATCAAGTTTAACTGCTCCTTCACAACCATGTCCCTCAATGTTCACCTGCTATGGGCTCTTACTGCGTTAACTCTCTACTCAACCAGTGATGCCTGTCTTGATCCCTCAATCGTCTACTTCTCCCACAGCTTGCATTTTCTTCCACACTGTCCCTTAATGCATCAACTACCCTTCCTGAATTCATTTTTAAGGCCACTACCCTCTTCTCCTTCAAATCCCTCCATCTACTATGATGCCTACAAGAAAGTAGCCAATAATGCCCAAGGAGAGCCAGCTGGCTATAACTGACATTTGAAAGGGGAGAAAATAGTAAAAAACGTTGATTGTGTGTCAGATTTTCAAAGCACCTAAATGATTTAGGAGTACGTCCCAACAAAAGCACTCATGTTTCAAAGGCACTTTTGAAAATATCACCCATGGAGACCTGTAAGTTCTTATCAGCTCTGCTTATGTGACTTGGCAAAGGCCACAGAGTCTGTGTCAGAGCTATGATTAGCCACTTGCTTGGTTTGCTATGCCTTACGGGGGTTTCTTGTGGTATTGAACTGCCCCGGCTTCTGGGGAAGATGATATTAGCTGCTCAGCACAGGAATTAGCTCAGCAGCTGTTAAGGAGCTTGCTGCTGTCCTCATGCCAACAAAAGTAGACTGTGCAGCACCATCCACTATAGCAGTGATGTGATCTACTGTCTTGCCAAAACCAACAACAAAAATCAAAGCATCTATGGCTTTGGTTCTGCTGGACACTGGAGTGCTGGGTAACTGTATAACTGGGTGGATAACCTGTGGTCTTTAGGAATAAAATCACAAACAAGCAGACCTAGAGAGTAGTTTACATAAGTTTAAAATTTAAGGTTCTTTGCATGTCTTCCAATTCAAGGGGGCCATGACCAAGGCTGGCTCTGATATTCATGTAAAGCAATGCTCTGACTGATCACTATTAATGATAGTCGCCAGCTTCTACCTTCACCATGGTAAGGAGAATAGACTCCTTTGTTTACTTATAAGAACTTTGAAGGAAAGGTAGCATTAGTTATAATGGTGGCATGGAATTACTTTGGAGCATTTTCCACCAAACAGTGTTTTCATACTGACATCCAAGTCATGAATGTATGGATGACATTGATAATTTGGATAATACAGTAGAGTATGCTTAGAAAATCTGCAGGTTAACAGCCTGCTGGGAGGGGTTACAAGCACTTTGGAGGACAGGATCAGAATTCAAAACAACCTTGACAAATTGGAGAGTGGATCTGAAATCACCAAGATGAAATTCAATAAAGACAAGTTCAAAGTACTTTGCATGTAGGAAGGAAAAAATCAAATGCACACCTACAAAATGGGGAATATCTGGAAAGGTGGTAGGACTGCTGAAAAGTGTCAGGTGGTTATCGTGGATCACAAATTGAATAGGAGTCGATAGTATGATGCAGTCATGAAAAGGCTAATATTCTGGGTGTATTAATAGGAGTTTCATTTGTAAAGACACCAGAAGTAATTGTCCCACTCCAGCTAGCACTGGAGGCTTCAGCTGAAATATTGGGTGACATGCTTTAGGAAAGATGTAGACAAATTGGAGAAATTCCAGATCAGAGGAAAGCAACAACAACAAAAAAGATAAAAGGTTTAGAAAACCTGACCTCTTAGGAAAGGTTAAAAGAACTGGGCATGTTTAGTCTTGAGAAAAGATAATGGGAGGGGAGGGAACGGGATACAGTGTTCAAATATGTTAAGGGCTATTATAAAGAGGGCAGTGAATTGTTCTCCATGTTCACTGAAGGTAGGACAAGACGTAATGGGCTTAAAACAGTAGTAGGGGAGATTTAGGCTAGATGTTAGGAAAACCTTTACAACTATAAGGGTAGTTAAACTCTGGAATAATCTTCCAAGGGAGGTTGTGGAATCCCCATCATTGATGACTTTTTAAAGAACAGTTTTGATAAACACCTGTCAGGGATGGTCTAGGTTTCCCTGGGTCTGTCTCAGAGTAGGGGACTGGCCTAGATGACCTCTCAAGGTCCCTTCCAGTCCTTTATTTCTGTGAGTCTACAAAGCTGGAAATTGCAAAGGGGGACTGCTCATCAACTCACATCTCAGCTGTTCAAAAATGCACTCTCACACACAGATCAAAGTGTAAATTACACTGAGTTTCCTAGCTTTGACAAAACACTAAGAAGCAATTGCCAGAGCCACATGATGATAAATGTAAGAAACATGCAACAAAATACAGATCCCTCATATCTGTGCATTAAACCAAGGGAAGAAACAACATACAGCACATCTAGCATCAGCCAATTCCCTCTCACAGCTGACAACAATAAATAAATGTCATTTTAAGAACAATCCTGTCTAAAAGAGTCTTGTTGCCATGTCACTGCAATGGGGCCTTGGGAAAACCCTAGAAAGACTCCATCTATGGCTAACATTTAATGGAAGTGACATAACTTTCCAGCAGGAGAATGTTGAAGTCACATCCTGCTGGGAGATTTAGGAATTAAAATAAGCAAGAAAGACAAACAAAATGTAATGGGAATTCAGAACAAAATATCCAGGCTCTCAACAAACTACACCACATTAGTGGTAACGGTTTTCTGAGATTAACAGAGATGCATTATTTCCCACTAAATAGTTCAAAGGTTAAGAATCCAATGGCCAGCCTAGTCCCTGAAGAGGATTCTCAAGATCATCCCTTTTGCACAGAGGCCTGGCAGGGTTATACCCAGAGGAGAGCAGGGCATTACTTCCACATATGGGAAGTATCAAAGGAAAGCTCCAAAGCAAAATCTGTTTTCTTGGTTAATCCAAACTGATGTGGTTGTAACATTTGAAGAAAACTGGTATAAAAACAATTCAGGCACGCTTAACCCTTTCTTAATATGGAAAGCCAATGATCTTTCTTCAGTCATACACACTAGGAAATAGATCACCTGATGCCCACAGTCAGAAGGAAGAGTGCTTGAAGAGCATATATAACAAGGACAACCTTTTCGCTTTTAAAGAGCTTAAGGCATAAATTATTTTTATAGTAAAGGTGATTTTATTTCAAAGACATGGTGCCCATATCCCAGTGTGGGGTAAGTGCAAACATAACAGCAAGCAGAGACTTGAAAATGCTTGCTCCACTGCATACATCTGGGAGCCAATGCTCTCTTGTGTGTGGCTAATCCATAAATTTCCCACTGCTCTTGGTGCTGGTTCTGTCTATGTTTCTCATTTTGCGTCGGCAGTTTACCAGAGCACCATCCTGCTTGGCCTATGAAAATAATTTTGAGATAGTCCATAAAGTCGGTTTGTCTTTATCGATGGATTGGAACTCAAGGCATACACTTCCATGTGTGTGTTGGCAGGAGCCACTCCATAGCACTTTCCAATAGATTTAAAGGAGATAGATAAAACCTGCTCCCTAACATTTCACTGAAGTTGCTAATGAACTAGGGGAATTCATGCAAGCCCCCTGGTGAGAAAGCAGGCCTCCGAGTGCATGAAAGAGAATCTCACCCAACCATCACTTCAGTAGGGGCACAGAGATTGCACAGCATAGCTCCTCCTCCCACAATGGCTCCTAGAGTAAAGATCAAAAAGGAGGCGATGGGAAAAAAATGTTATTACAGTGAGTTAAAATCTTGCAGCCACTGGCCCTCTCTTTGCCAGTGGCTCCATGATGGAGTTTGAACAGCTAGTGTTGGGAGAGAATATGGAGCTCTGTTTCCTCTGCCCTGCAACACTACTAGCCAAGGAAAGCCCATTCTGCAAGACTGTCACCAGGCAGGAGTAACCTATCCTCCCACTAGAAGTTCCCCAAGTCCCTCAATTAAGAGAGGTCACAAACAGACTATGCACCTCAGAAATCAAAGGGGATCCATTTTCCCTAACCAACCACCCAGCCCTCTACCAGAAAGGAGCCAACTCCTGATCTGACCAACTAGCTCATAGCTAGAGGCTGTTGGAAAAATCACCCACCATCACTGTGGGTGCAAGGAGCAGCCCCAAGACAATGGAGGAACCTCCATAAGACACTGTGAAAGGGGAAGGATTTATTTTGTGGTGGTTGTTAGTAGGGTTGGGGAGTAACGTACATAGAATGCCACTTGTCATTGATTAATGCAGACATTTCAAGGGAGCTGTTTCTTAAGACGTTGGCATCACAACATTAATTTGAATGGCCAAGAGGACTCAATACAATCTCCCCCCACACTTTAAAACTAAAGCTGTTTGGTTCTTTTTTCTCTGGTCTTCTCTCTTTCACTCTGAGAGTCTCTTGCCCATCGTAGGGTTTTATAGTGGCATACATCACCCTATTATCTGAGCGCCTTCCACATAAACTCACAGGACTAGTCAAGTGCCAGAGACTCAATGATCTACATACACACATGCTGGGCTCTTCTGTCGACCTCACCTATTAGCAGGAGGCATCTAATGCTACAGCCATCTCTGGGGTGGAACAGGTAAGCTCTTTAGCAGCACACAGGAACAAAAAATATTTCAGAACAGGAAGTGAATATTAGTCTCTCCAACAGAAGTTACAGGGGAAATTTAGGTAGGGAGAATTTGACATGCAACTAGTAATCCACAAAAATATATGTTCAACTATTGTTAAAGCTCTAACAGAGGCAAATAAATATTTGCCAGGGTCCTTAACTTACCCCGTTGCACCTAGGTTCTGTAGCATGATAATACATCACTATTACGAGGCCAATACAATAGTGAGTTAAAGATGGACTAGCAGCTCTTTAGCTCAAGGATTCCTTTCTTCTGTTTAATGTTTAATTCACAGTTTTCAATAGTATAAAGATGTCTACACTGACAAGTTGTTTTATATCAAGCTTTTAACAATATATGGTGGTTTATTTTTGAAAAGGGAGAGGGAGGCCTACAAAAATATTATCTCTTTAGCAGTCTGAATGGTGGACCCACCACTATACAGTGCAGCTCCCTCAACAGGGACCATAAACTTGGAAGAAAGTGTTTTTATCTTTTATAAACACATCTGGCATAGCTGACCTACATGATTATTAGCTCCCCACCAAGATCTGCAGTAATTAAATATCTCATAACACTTTTCACAGAAGTTGGGGTGTTATCCTTGATGACACAGGCAAACGTTCTGCCTTCTTAAATTCCTCTTGCAATTTCAAATAGATAATTATTCTTCACTTCCTGTTATAAATGGTTACGAAGTGTTGCTGTATGCTGCTAAACAGCTGCTGTAGTCATCCCACAGGTTACAGCATTTCTGTGTCTGGTAAAGTGATCTCAACATGTAGGATCCGATTCTCCAGAGCTTTTCACCTTGGATCATCATTTATGCATGTATACAGTAGATATAAATCATTTCCCTTTTGATTTGGCAGCATTTTACATGCAGGTGGTGCAAGTGTAAATTACTATCTAAGGCACAAAGTAGTGATGAATCAGGCCCATATGGCGCAAGTGCTTTGAAGTCTTTCAGGAAGAAAAGGTGAGATAGAACATGTAAAAGTTATTTGCATAATACCGTGGCAGATTTCAAAAGACTGTCTTCAGTAGAATTTCATTGTCTTCTGAGCTTGTGGAAATTCTTCTGAAAGAACAGTCTTTTGATGAATGTTCAGATACTATGATAATGAGCTCTATGTAACTGCCAACACAGGTAGAATATTAATCTTCCATATCACTGAAAGTCCTTAATGCATCTATTCAGCAATGTAATGTAGTCCTATTTGAGGCCTACAAGCAAAGATTTTGAGTTGAAGCTTTTAAGTGACATTATGGAAGTGAGACAAGGTGGGTGAGGTACTGTCTTTTATTGGACCAACTTCTGTTGTGTGAGTGAGCAGCTTTCGAGCCACACGGAGCCCTGAAAGAAAGTTGTGTGGCTCGAAAGCTTGTCTCTCTCACCCAACCAAAGTTGGTTAATGAAACAAAGATAAAAAGATATTACCTCACCTACCTTGTCTCTCTAATATCCTGGGACCCACATGGCTACAACCACACTGCATACAATTCTGGGAGTCCTACAAGACCTGCTGTCTACACTAGGGCAATTTCCCCAAATATTCTAACTTGTTTAAAAACCTGGTTCAGCTCCAACAGATTTAAAACAGTTTGGGGCATAATATAGACCACTTTTGGTGACTTGAGCCATAAAAGTGGAAAAGTTGAATAATTTCAAAAAACAGCTCTACCAGGAGTGGCGAATGACTATCTAGGACAGAGGAAATCTCGTTCTATAAATTTGCAAATTATACATTTTTAGCTAAGAGGATAAACTTCATGAACAGTGCTATCAAATTTCCCTTAATAAATAGGTAGCCAGTTTATTTACCAATGTTAACACTATAAAAGAATATATTTTCTATGATTGAATAGAATTAAATTAATAAATTAATTAATAAAATTCTAGCGTTGTTGTGCCACTCTATGTGTGTGTCAACATTAAACAGTGAAATGTTTACTATGATTCGGACCACAACTAGTTAACTGTAGAGGCTAATTTCTAACTAACTCTACAAGCTGACTTTTTTCAATCAGCATTGTAATTGGCACATCTGCAGACAGGAAATCCTCAACACTACTAAGTTTCCCAGTCTATTATCTGAGACACCTGGTGTGGGTGTGTTGATACAGAGAAAATACAATGAATCATACCCCAACTGCCCAGCAATTAACCAGCTTTAACTGTTAATGTGTTTAATTCTTAAAGGGTGGAGAGAAAAAGTGAACGCTGAGGAAACTTCAGTTGTTAGTTTCCAGAATATAAAACAAATTTAGTTATTCTAACATTGCTTTCTAATACTTAGCTTTACTTTGAATCAAAGCAGTGAACTGGATTTACATTTCAGCTGACCTGCAGTACTATATTAGTCAGCTTTAGAGATTATGGTTAAGGTTAAAGACAGGTTTCTTTTATCAGCTCAATTTTAAAACAGCTCCCACTTCCAACTTTGCCAAATGTAATTCAAGCCACCAGAAATTCACAGGTGTGACTATGCACCAGGGTAGAATTTTACTGGAAAGTCTGAAGCCAATCAGATAAGATGTTTGGGAAACATGCAGGTGTGAAAAATGAAATGATCTCAGTTCTTGAACATTTTTCTAAAGGTTTCAGGCTTGTCACAACTCTAAAACAGCATGAGCTTTTTGGTCTGCACAAATACTTGTACCTTTGTTCAGTTATGGGAGAAGGGAATTAGTTATTAAAATAGCTTTTAATGGACCTTAAAGAACCCCATTACTCTCAGATGGAGAGCCACAATAGTAGCGCAACAAAGCAAACGTTGATCAGGATTTATAACCTACATCCCTCTCTCTGCGTTATAAGGATACAAAAAAGTTAGTTTAACTCAGAAGAAAAGACAACTAGGATGGTACCTGTGGTTTATCCGACAGTCCACTGAGTGCTGTAAGGACATCCAGGTCCTATCAATGACCTACGTAGTAAGCTTAGGCAAATCACAGTCTCTTTGGTTCTGATGAAGTGGGTTCTAGCCCATGAAAACTTATGCCCAAATAAATGTTAGTCTCTAAGGTTCCACAAGGACTCCTCATTTTTGCTGATACAGACTAACACGGCTGCCACTCTGAAACCAACCATTATAATGCAATATCAAGAGAGGAAAGAGTATTATAATTAGAATAATAATGAAATCATGGCAAAACTGATTTTTTTTTCCAGTGTCAGAATTCTTGAGCAATACGTTTAAATCTTATCTGGTCTGTTAAATGCAATCCGTTAGCCAGATGTCTCCCCGCTTCAGCTGATATATCCTGCCATAGATATGAATGGAGCTTTATAAAAATCGAAGACAATAGGTCCTGTACTCCAAAAAGAGTACAATCTAAATAAGGGACCACAGCAAGTGAAGGCAAATTGATAACGATAGTGATGGCAGAATTAATGGGAGGTGAGGCAGAAAAAATGTTTTCCATTCCATGTACTGGAAGCCTTATATTATACATTACTCAATACTTTGGACTCTGCACGAATATGCTTGGTATTTTCTATAACATTTGATGTAACTGAAGTGGAAAACCTGTTTCATTCTTGACTATAAAGTTTTTGGTGACTAGTTTAATGGCCTGGAGGTTGCCATGCATTTCTGTATATAGGACTGATTCAGGAGTCAGCTCTCACGCCTCAGGCAAGAGCAGTTTCGGTGAGTGGAGGACAAACAGTTGAGCTCTTCACTGGGAGAGTCCGAGATACACAAATACCTCCAGCTACCAGATTTCCTGTGAGATGTTGGGGTTCTTAGAGAAGGCTGCTTCTCACTCTCTCCTAACTGGATGCTGAGCACTCCAGTGGAGGATGTGGAGTTTAGAGGCAGCTAGCAGAAATGGCAGCCCCCTTGAAAAATCAGGATAAAAGGGGACTTTTGGACTGTAACTGAATAAGTCAAGCATAGGAGAGTGAGAATCAATGGTCAGGTGCTAAGTCCTGTAGAGGGGCAGGCTGTTTGACACCACACAACACCAGGGGTGAGGGATTTCATTTCAAGAGTGGAAAGCATTTTTAAGAAGCAGTTATTTTAAAATGATCTAATTTACCTACTGCCCACATCACTGTGTCAAAGTCATCCATTTCTTCTTTGCCTGAGTCAGCATGTTTCCAGGTAACTTGCAGTTTGCCACTCTTCAGCTTTTCAACTTTACTTGGGGTGCATTTCTTTAAAAATCTTGTACCGCATGATTCCATGTAATCAGTTACTAAGAAGGACATTTGCTGTGAAGTAAAAAAACCTAAACATTTTTTTATTTAAAAAAAAAAGCAACTTTTAAGTCTTCTCAAAAATCCACAACTCATTCGTGCTCATTAAAACGTAGTGAATATATCACCCACGTCAAGCATACTTTGTTATTTCAAACCTATGCAACCTTGTAGCTTCCTAAAAAAATCTGATCATTTTGATTTAAACAGCTGTCCCCTGAGGACCTTTTTCTTTGTTTTGGCTGGCCTTGCCTTAGAATACACCACCTCTAGCCTCATTCAAATTGCATAGGAAATAGAGAATGTAAAATATCAGTGTGTAAAAATACAATTATAATTTTTTTTCTACCATTAACAGAAAACCTAAATGTTCATGCCCTGGGATTTCTCATGCTGTGCCAGAGAAATCCAGTGAACCTGACAGAACTTGGGGATTTCTCACATGACAGACAAACTCAGGTCCTGACAAACTACAGTGGCAGGATAAAGATTCACTATAATTTTAAGAATCAGTATATTTACATCCACTGCAAGTCAGTTCTTACAGCACAGGTCACACTTTGAAACCAGTGAAATCTGGCAAAACAGGACAACTACAAGTTAAGGCCAAAGACACATTCTGACCACAGCCCAAACACTGGGCTGATCACAAAGGTAAGTCTTTATATTTATCCATGGCAAGAGCTGGTTTTTCAACAAAGCATTGCATCAAATATTCCATAATCAATTAGCGATGTGGTACGCTGTGGTATAATTCCCTTGTATACAATCAGCTTGGGGGCCTTGCTACATTTTTTAACTCCAATGTGCTACACGCTACAAGGGGCCTTAAAAGTCACCAAGGGGACTGAAAGGGCTGGAATGCAAGATCATTTTGCTATTAATCGAGACCATCTCAAATAAGATGACAAAAATGCTAGAAAATTCCTTTTAATTTCAGTTTTGCCATTTGGTGTTTACATACCTGTGTTTTTTCATTACCCGCTACAGATCTTTTGATGCATCTTTGGCCCAGTATATTACCAGTTAGGTGGTAGACATGTCATAATCCTTACTGACATGAGTGTGCACATACCAGTATGTGTCTTTTATATACAGGGTACGATTCCCAAACTCCAGTCTTGTTTACTGTCTGTACCCTCTATTTTGTTTTGTAGGACATCTATGACTACTATCTCTCTTTAATAAAGCTGCTCTTAGACAGCATTGCTTCTGCAGAAGATGACTAATGACACATTATCCTACATACACCACTCCCCTCTGGGCAAGCATCGAGGAAAAAACAAATGTCTCAAACTGGAGAACCACAGATGTGTGAGTGGACTGAATTATGTTGCTGCTTACTTTCAGATAAAGAACAATGTGTATGACAGCTCTGATGTCCTATTTACAAGCAACTATTCAGAATAGTCAGACTGGGATTTTAAAACTGTTCAGTATTGTGTAGACAGCCAACATCATCTACTGTACTGAACATGGCCAGTAAGTCCCAAGATGCAATCCTTATTCCATCAACAGACCTATTGCATAGCCTTGTGATAGCCACTTAGCCTCTGTGTGTCAGCTTCTCCATCTATAAAAAGGAAGTAAGTTACTTACCTGCCTCCCAGAATGTTAAGCGGATTCAAGCGTGTAGGCCACTTTTAAAAATGTAAAGCAAGGAGTGCTAGGTTGGTTGTTTTCCACATCATTTGATATATATCAAAAGGTTATAAAGAATCATTTAATTCAACTTAACATTGTCAGAATTTCAGTTTTTCTAGTTGTCTGAAAATTGGAAACCTTTACATAACCCAACTGGCACAGAGCTTCCTGCGGCCCCTACACCTATCATACGTTTCTGCAATCAACGTGAATCATTAAGGTATCCTGAAAAGCTTTACTACAAAAGGAAATGGTGGTTTTTCAGGAGACACCTTTGATAAATGTGTTTGAATCAATGCCACATCGCTGGCAAGCAGTGAACTGTCCCACAGACAGGTTTATTCAAAGACGTCATTGCTCTTGACAGCAGTGAGTCAGGTTGTACTTTATCATATGAGTTATTTATTACTTACAAACAAGGATATTATCACAAAACCACCCACACAGAAGAAATGCTCACTTTTGGCTTATATGTTAACATTTTATTTTCAAGCTAAGTTGTGGCTGGCAATACGGTAAAGCAAATGCCAATGTTATTTCTCTTCTGAAACCTGGTATATCAATATCATCAGTCTCTATCAGGCTCAGCCGAGTTACAGTCTGACTACACCTATCTCCAGACCTGTTTTGACTCCACTCCTACTCGTGTTTAAACTGTTATCCCATGTGTTGTTTCTATCCACATAAAACAAAAGTTCCACAGGGAAAGGATATTCTCTTAACTGTTTTGTAAAGGGCTCACACATTCATGGCACTCTATGAATACCCTAAGATTTTATGGATTTACAGGTGTAGATCTCATAGCAAGATGAGAATAAACCACAGAATATTAGCAAGTTTAGGCTATATTTTGTGCCTTCTTTCACATTCTTGAGATGTAGCCATATTTTAAAATCATCTGCCCCATTCCATTTCCACAGAAATATGGAAAATATTATTTTTAAAAAGTTTATACTTCCAAAACAAACCATAATAATATTTAACATGCAGCGATTATGCACATCTACTATATACAACTGTTTACAAAAATGCAACTAATTACAGTGAGAATGACAGCTGTAGCTAGTGTTGCATATTGGTTTCAATTCTAAGCCTCTGTTTTCAGATGATTAACTTTCCAAAGGCTTCACCTTTCCAGCTGCAATTTTTTAGGCTTGTTATCTGAATGAGAGAGAATTACTTGGAAAGTTTAAGCAAGAATGGTTCAGCCAGTACAAGAGTGGAAATTAAGCTAATTTTGGAGAGAGGGTCTTTGATGCTTTGAGCCATGGGACAATCAGAGCAAATCAAATTGGTCACTTTCCTCTTGCTTGAATTAAGCAGAAGAAAAAAAGAAGTACGGTCTAGCGGTCTGACTACAAGACTGAGTCAGGAAGAACCAAGTTCTAATGTCAGTTCTGATCCAGTTCCCTTTGTAGTCTTGGGCAAGTCACTAGACCTCCCCTCCACACATCCCCCTTTGTAAAACTGAGTTAATATTTATAACACACCTACAAGGTAATATTTTGTGAAGGAAAGTGCTGCTATTTACAGAGAAAACAAAAACACCCGACACATCTGAAAAGATTTAAGCTATACTGATGGTTACCTGATCAAACCCTCGAAGTGGGATACTTCTGACCATGACCGTGGTATCCTGTCCAATGCCTGTGAGAAAACCGGCACACTCAAGGGACACATCTTTTGAATAATCAGTTAAAGGAATATAGATTACATGATTTCAAATGAAAAACAACCAAAACAAGGATATTGCCACAACGAGACTTGGGTTATTCTAATCAATGAAATATCCATGGCAATGATGTTGCTGTTGTATAAAAGAAAGAATGAAAGCAAATTAGAGTTCATGTTACAGGAAACTTCATAGATAAATGTTTGCAAGACCCTCAGACTGCACCATCATCTGATCTGAATTCTTGTGACTGTACTGCTCAAAATGCAATTAATGTAGTTTAATCACTGATGCAGGTAAACAGTTTAAGAGTGGGGGAATTTAGACAATTGAGCTTTCACAGAAAAGACAAAATATGCCAATTGTAATCATAAATCATTACAGCTTTTACAAAGGATACAGCTGGCTCCAACCACCAACCTGTTACAGAAAAAAATATAGCAGTGGAATGAGCTTGTGCATATTTTCACACAATTGATACAAAATTATTTTCTGGTGTGTAGTATGATTATAAGATTACAGGTTTGAGCTGCACATTTGACATTGTTAGATGGAAACAGAGTGTGGTTTTCAAATTCCAACAGAAAGACAAACACGCAAAAAAGTGTCAGATTTCATTCCGAACCTATTTTATTAATGAAAAAAATGGATAGGTTTATAAAAAATGGAGTTGTTTTTATCTTGTGAAATAAAAGATCTAAAACATGTTCTGAGAAACAAAACAGATAAAAGCACACACACGCAAAGTGGGAATAACGAGGGGTTAATATGAATCATGACTAAATTCATTTATTGGGTTGCAAATTGCAGGTGAAAGCTGGCTAATAGGAGCAAAACTGCTTTTTTGCTTATGTTCCAGCATAGATGTTGATGTTAAGTTAGACTGTAAGCTTTCGGGACAGGGACCATCACTTACTGTGTATTTGTACATAGTGCAGTGGGGTCCTGATCCATACTGGGGACTCTAGGTGCTATCACAATATAATTAATAAATAGACACACAAAATGGGATTGCAACAAAAGTAGAGGATCTGACGCTCTTCTAGGCACGGATTTTGTAGGCCTCTATCATATCCCCTTTTAGTAGTCTCTTTTCTAAGCTGAACAGCCACAGTCTTTTTAATCTTTCCTCATATGGTAGCTGTTCCATATCCCTAATCATTTTTGTTGCCCTTGTCTGTACTTTTTCCAATTCTAGTATAACTTTTTTGAGATGGGGTGATGAGAACTGTCTGCAGTATTCAAAGTGTGGCCGCACCATGGATTTAGATAGGGCATTGTGAGATCTGCTGTCTTAACAACTATCATTTTCCTATTGGTTCCTACCATTCTGTTAGCTTTTTGACTGCCACTGCATGCTGAGCAAATGTTTTCAGAGAACTATCCAAAATTACTCCAAGAGCTCTTCCTTAACAGTTTATTTAGACCCCAGCATTTCGTATGTTTTTCAATGTGCATTACCCTGAACTTATCAACATTCAATTTCAGCTGTCCTTTTGTTGCCTGGTCAGCCAGTTTTGAGAGATCCCTTTGTAACTCTTTGCACTTGACTTTGAACATAACTATCTTGAGTAATTTTATACTGTCCACACTCTTTGCCACCTCACTGTTTACATCTTTTCCCAGATTCTTTAAAACACATTTTTGAGGTTGGGGGAGAGAGGAGGGAGGGATAGCTCAGTGGTTTGAGCATTGGCCTGCTAAACCCAGGGTTGTGAGCTCAATCCATGAGGGGGGTCTGGGGCAAAAATTAGTAGTTGATCCTGCTAGTGAAGGCAGGGGGCTGGACTCAATGACCTTTTGAGGACCCTTCCAGTTCTAGGAGATATACCTATCTCCAATTATATTATAGAAGATGCTGAACAGCACTGGTCCCAGTACAGCTACTTGGGGGATCCTGCTATTTATCTCTTTCCATTATAAAAACTGACTATTTCTTCCTACCCTTTGTTTATTCTCTCTTAACCAATTACTGGACCCAGGAGAGAACCTTTCCTCACCTACTTCGCTTAAGAACCTTTGGTGCGGGATCTTGTCAAAGGCTTTCTGAAAGCCAATGGATTACCATCATCCACATTTGTGGGCACCCTCAAAGAATTATAAGAGACAGGTGAGGCACAATTTTCCTTCACAAAATCCATGTTGACTCTTCCCCAACAAATCATGTTCAGCTATGTATTCGATAAGTCTGTTCTTTACTATAGTTTCAACCCATTTGCCGGCTTACTGGCCTGTTATTGCCAGGATTGCCTCTGACGTCTTTTATAAAATCAGTGTCACATTAGCCACTCTCCAGTCTTTTAGTATAGAGGGTGATTTAGGTGGTTACATAACTCAGTTAATGTTTTGCAATTTCATATTTCAGTTCCTTCAGAATTCTTGGGTGAATATTATCTGGTCCTGGAGAGTTAATACTTTTCAATTTATCTATTTGTTCCAAAATCTCCTCCACTGACATCTCAGTCTAGGACAGTTTCTCAGATTTGTCACCTAAAAGAATGGCTCAGGTGTGGGACTCTCCCACATATCATCTACAGTAAAGACCGATGTAAAGAATTCATTTAGCTCCTCCGTAATGACCTTATCTTACTTGAGTGCTCCATTAGCACCTCGATTGTCCAGTGGCCGGGATGATTGTTTGGCAGGCTTCCTGTTTGTGATGTACTTACTTTTTTTTTTTCCGTTAGTTTGTGTGTCTTTTGCTAGTTGCTCTTCAACTTCTTTCTTGGCCTGACTTACTAAACTTTTACACTTGACTTGCCAGAGTTTTTATTCCTTTTTATTTCCCTCAGCAAGATTTGACTTCCAATTTTAAAAAATGTCTGTTTGCCTTTAACTGCCTCTTTTACTCTGTTTAACCATGGTGGCATTTTTTTGGTCTTTTTTTTTTTTTTAATTTGGGGTATACATATAGTTTGAGCCTCTATTATGTTGTTTTTAAAAAGTTTCCATGAAGTTTGCAGGCATTTCATTCTTGTGACCATCCCTTTTAATTTCTGTTTAACTAGCCTCCTCATTTTTGTGTAGTTCCCCTTTTTGAAATTAAATGCTACTGTGGTGCATGTCTCTGGTATTTTCCCCCCTGCAAGGATGGTCTAACACATAGAGGTCTATACAACCATGAATGGTGCGGAGAACATGAATAAGGAAGTATTGTTTACCACTTCACATAACACAAGAACCAGGGGTCACCCAATTAAATTAATAGGCACCAGGTTTAATACAAACATAAGGAAGTACTTCTTCACATAATGCACAGTCAACCTTTGGAACTTGTTGCCAGGGGATGTTAAGGCCAAAATTATAACTGGATTCAAAAACGAAATAGATAAGTTCATGGAGTATAGATCCAGCAAAGGCTATTAGCCAGGATGGCCAGGGATGCATCCACACTCTAGGTATCCCTGTTTTTACAAATGCCTGTAACAGCACCTCATTCAGTGCAGCCCTAATCCTGACAGAGAGATACTAGCAACAGAGGGGCTGTGTCAAGGACACAGATTCCTTGCTCCATTGACAATGTTCAATGGGGAACATTTGGTACTGTACTTCGAACTCAGAATTCACAAATGCAGCTGGAAGAGCACTACGGTTTTCCATCTTCAGGGAAGATTCCCACCACCAATTCAGAGGTTAATAGTCCCCAGCCTAGAACAGCTATTTCATGCCTCACAGCAACCACAGACTGAAAAAAAAGAAAATCTTGTCTGTTTGACAAGCATGCTAAATCCTTTACTTAGAACACAGTATTTCATCCTCCTTTAATGAAGAAGGTACTGTTTAAGGATTGTTTGTGGAGCATATATCTCTGAAAGAAGTCACTCTACTACCTGTGATGTCCCTGGTCTTGAACTCTACCCTGGGAGTCCCTGGCCTCCACCCAATGGCTACTGAAACTAGGTGGGCTAGGACTAGAACTATCGCCCCAGCCAGGCCCCCATCCACGGGAACTCTGATTGGAGGATTGCCCAGCTCCACCAATTGGTCCAGCTACACTATCTAAGCCAGGAGGAGGAGCAGGAAGTTTGTCCGAGCGCTTAGATAGTTTCCTGTTATGGCTGCATTGGACCTTGCACCCAGTCTCATTCCAGCTCTGCTCCTGACTCCTCTCTTACCTGCACCTTAGCTCCTGTTCCCACCTTGCTTCTGCTCCATTCTTGATCATTGCCTTCTTCTCCCCTCCACTCATCGGAGACCAGACCCGGCTCTGACCCCAGCCTCTACCTTCTGATCCTAATCCTTAGCTCTGGTATTTGGCATCTGACCTCAGCTTTGATTCCTGGTTCTGACTCTGGCTTAAACCCTGGCTGTAATAACTGGCAGTTGACTCTGATGTGGATCCATGCCTTCATTCCCCAACCTGGACTGCTGTTCTGCCCACTAGATCTGACTCCTGCTATAACTACTAGGCAAGACTGCCTACATCCTGGTCCATAAGAGCACCTTGACAGTAGAAAACTGATAAATAGCGTAACTGTGTTTGGATTTAAGAAATAAAGTAACATAAATCCTCTCAAATAAAATTGAAAAAACCCTGCTCAACATCAGTCAAATATTGTACAGTAAATGACAAATCCTAGACAGGGAAAATTTAGTTGCGGGTGGCCTAGTGAAATTAGCTCTTTGGGGTTTTTTTTGGAAGAGGCAAGGTGATGCTAGAATGGATAATTCTAATGACAGAGCTAATCCCTACAAGTACAAATAATTTAATTACATTTTTTAAAAATGGCTACTCTAAGAATAACTTTCTGGGTGCCGTGCAGAAGAAACTCATGTTCACCAAAATCATCAGAGCTGGGTGACAGGAATGTGCCTGGAGTTATCATCTGAAACAACATGGATAAATCTTGTGAAGACAGTTGAAGCTTGCAACTGTCCAGTTAATGTAAAGTATTACTTAACTTCTATAAATAGATGGGCTCAGGGGATCAGACCAAGATTTGGTTAACTAAAAAAATCTGAAAAGGATAGACTATCCAGTCCAGGAGACTTGCAAAGCATAGGCTTCTTTTAGTTTCCCATTTAGTACATTAATAAGCACTTCTGCACCCCTAGCAACAAGCTTAATAAACTGTCGATGAGAAAATGACTGACACTCTTAAATCTCCCTTGAAAACCTGCATTAGTTACAGAATCTGGAATTTAAAATTCAGGCCATTATTCTAACACAAACAAAAAATGTAGACTAGCAGAAGTTATACCAGGGGCGAGGGGTTTCCTTAATTTGAATGCTAAGAACCTATCCGCATTCAAAATGCAGACAGGACAAAATAGAAGCACTAATTGAGCTTATAAATATTATTCAAAAGCTCTTTAAGGAGCTCATGTTTATTGAATTAGTGATTTTTATTTTTAATAAAACAGTTAATACAATACAACTGTATTGTACCACTGATTCTATAGGAGCTATTAGCTCTTTTTTATTGTTTAACTATTGTTAAAATTTTAGATTTATATATATTTTGGCTTTTACCACATTATATTTAGGTAACACTCAAATATGTAGTCTGTCTGTCTCTGAAGACTATATATATCAGGATTTTCTTGCTTTAGCTTATTATAAAGAGTTTGGATAATCATGGATTTACGCAAGCTGCCATCTATTAAACCACATCCCTTTTAGAACATGGGAGTGAAATCTGGTACTACACTCTGTTGTTGTTTTTATACTCTTAAATCCCATTGTTTGGCAATAAATTCAACCAACTCCTATAATTTAACAAAAACTATATTTAAAGAATAAAAGTTCACTTATTAAGGAAATTCCCCATTAAGGATCAAAATACCTAGATAGGTATTATATGGGATTCAATAAGGAGGCATTCAGGTAGTCTCCATTTTTTACATTGATCTTTGGCTTTACATCCAGGCTTTTAAAAGAAATTTAATGGTATCTGAAGCAGGGGTCAGAGGTATTTTTAAACATCTGGTTTGGCTTTTTTAACACCCACCCACCTTTTCTTCTTTCTGTTTCTAGAAAGATAAGGCTTTTAGAATGTAAGGAGCAATGCCACCACAGAGAAGGCAGAAGGAGGCAACAGCTGCCTGAACATAATCCATTGAATAGAGGTATTCTTCCACCAATGGTTTTCCTCAATTAACTCTAAAGCTTCAAGTGCCAGCAGAACGCTCCCTTGCTGCAAACTGTACAGACGCAACATTTAAAGAGATGGGATCATAAGACGGCCAATACATTTCCAAGATCAACCTGCAATAAAAACATCTGTATTGTTTTTTTCTTTTGCATTTTGCCTAACTGTTGGTTTAAGCAGAATTTCCCAGGATGGTGCTTGATGCAGCATATTTGACATGGAAATAAGATATTGTATTTTGCCTTAATATTAAAGATACATGTAATATAAAATGCTGGATGTAGATATACATTTTTGCATTAAAAGGTATAACTGGTTTTAAAATACTTTGAAAACTGGCAGAGCCATTAGCCCTCATGAAAACGTACTGGTTTGAATGTTTCAAAACACTAACACAAGAAAGCCTTTAAAAAAATAAAAAAAACTGAATACACATTGCCATTAAAAACAATTAAACTTTAGTGAGACAGTGTGGTCCAGTGGAGAGGGCATCAAAGTGAGGGTCAAGGAATCAGGGGCTCTGCCACTGACTTGCTATGTGGCCCTGGGCAAGTCCCATCCCTATTATCTGAGGCCACGAGGGAAACTCAGGTTTGATAGGTGCAACTCCTTCCACTTCAGGGTTTTTGTTATGGCATGAGCAAGGGTGATGCAGAACTGGCAAGGGAAAGTACATCTGATGACACCCAGGAGCCACATCTCAGGCTAACTAAAGGGCACTATCATCTGGCGAGTGGAGCTAGAGCACATAGTGTGCAAGAAAGATGGAAGCTACGAAATGGTCCTGAAGAACATCTACCTAATCCCAACTACAATTTAAACAGCAGTAAGAGGTTGCGGGAACAGGTGGCGCTAAAAGGGAAACTCAAAGTGGCACATGTCAAAGTTCAGTAAATAATTTATCACTCTCAGAGATAAATTTGCCCAATGCTAGGGCACCTGGATTTATCTCTGAATGGAAGGTGCACCTTCCTTCTCTAGCACACAATGGGCCAACATTGCCTACAGCAATTGCAAACGCTGAAAAACACAACACCGTTTCTATAAGGAAATATCACAAGGAGTAGAACTAGAACTTGTGCATACATTTGCTCCCCTCTTTTATTAGATGAGAAGTAGATGCAAGTCAGTGGCCATATATAACATCAGCAGTTAATCTAATTTACAGCCTCTCCTACCAACCAACAGGTTCCTTGACATCTTCAGTGTCAAAAAGCCAGAACACAGCCCCTTCACACCTGCCAAGTCTCTCTCATTTGGAGGAAGACTCCTTCAGTTTGGATTGATTTTATGGCAGTTTTTCAGTTCTAGCTATTGGTGTGAAGGATTTTATTGTGTGTATATATCAGGGGATTTTTAAGACTCGTTGGTTGGTTGGTTGCTGGTCTGGTTTGGTCTGGTCGTTTTTAAGTCTCCCTTAGAAAAATAATTGAAGACTGACAGCCCTGTAATTTATATGTTGCTAAATACAAGAGATATGTAAAAAATAGCAGAATAATTAGAACCCAGATCAGAATGCAAACAAAAGGCGTTAAACTGAACCTTGGGAATATTTATAAGGGAAATAAATTGGACAGAAAAAACCCTTCTGAACGTGAACAGCTCCCTCCTTCATCAGTTTCACCACAGGCTGATAAAGTACAGAAATGCTACTGTAGCCCCTCAAGGCTTATTTTGACTAAAGCTTAGGAATGCAACATATAAACACTAGACTCCCACATTACACTGTTACAACTTGCATTAACAGCGACTGGACAAAAGCCACATTTTCATAGAAACATCTTACAGGGATAAATCTTGTGTTTAGTTTTTTTTAAAAAACAATTTCCTCACATAAATCATGCTCTCCCAATTCAAGAGGTGACTGATATACTGCAAACAACTGCAGATTTAGTTTCCTTTTAAACTGTACTGAAGGGTTCTGTTTATCTGTTGATGTTTAACTGAAGACACACTGCATTTCTGAATTCAAAGTAGCCAGAACTGTGAATGGCACCTACATTTTGTTTCAAAATAGCAATTTCAGGTTCCTCAGGTGATAGAGATCTATTTAGTTCCTGAAATCAGCTCACTAGAGAAAGTTAAAAAATATAAACATCTTTATTTGGCTAGCGCACTGGCAATCACTTACTTCCTATTGTTATTTGTATTGTGGAGTCCCAGGCACAAATCAAGACCCCACTGTGCCAGATGCTATACAAACAGAGAATAAAAAGACAGTGCCTGTCCCAAAGAGCTTATAATTTAGTAGAGCAGAAACCTTTGCTACTAGTTATTTCACCCACACACATACAATTACACCATAAAGCGTTTTCTGTAACTGCCACATTGTTGTGCATTGAAATGTTGGGGTTTTCTTTATGAACACATTTTTACTATTTTCACTAATTAGTTTGCAATGTATAGATGAGTTTTGTCTAACAATGTTGTATTAAGTTACATATATCAAACTAGTATTTCTAGTCTGAAGTAGCCAAAAAGAGCAGATTAAGAGAATGAAAAACATGACGACATCATGTTCTGTGTTCTTTGATTTGCTGTCAAAGTAGCAGTACCAGTTAAGAGTAAACACTAGCAAAAAGAAACTGGACTGTGTTTTACCAACTTATTTCAAACATACACAAAAGAGTCACAGCAAAGAATAACAATACAGCATTAAATTCTAAGCACTTGCTGCCCTCTTGTGGTTTCTCTTTATAACTGCTATAAATTAAAAAAAAAAAGCTACATGCTACCTCTATATAACATCACCCGATAGAACACGATTTTGGATATAATGCGGTAAAGTAGAGCTCTGGGGAGAGGGGCAGGGCTGCACACTCCGGTGGATCATAGTAAGTTCAATATAACACTGTTTCACCTATAACACAGTAAGATTTTTTGGCTCCCAAAGAGCATTATATCGAGGTAGAGGTGTACCTTCACCTAGGACAGGGATAGGCAACCTATGGCATGCGTGCCGAAGGCGGTACACAAGCTGATTTTCAGTGGCAATCACACTGCCTGGGTCCTGACCACTGGTCCAGGGGGCTCTGCATTTTAACTGAATTTTACATGAAGCTTCTTAAACATTTAAAAAACCTTATTTACTTTACATACAACAATAGTTTAGTTATATATTATAGACTTATAAAAAAAAGACCTTCTAAAAATGCTAAAATGTATTACTGGCATGCAAAACCTTAAATTAGAGTGAATGAATGAAGACCTGGCACATCCCTTCTGAAAAGTTGCCGAGGGATAGCTCAGTGGTTTGAGCATTGGCCTGCTAAACTCAGGGTTGTGAGTTCAGTCCTTGAGGGGGCCGTGTAGGGATCTGGGGCAAAAATCTGTCTGGGGATCCATCCTGCTTTGAGCAGGGGCTTGGGCTAGATGACCTCCTGAAGTCCCTTCCAACCCCGCTATTCTATGAAATAGAATTCCAAAGACTCCTGATTGATGATGCTGAAAATTCAATTTGCTTTTCAGAGGTGTTTCTTGTGCAAAACATTCCTGTGGTAGGCACAGAAATAAAGCCACAAAATTAGGTACAGCAGTATTCAGGAAAAAAATTCAGAGGTGAAACAGAATGATAGTGAAAGCTAGAATGCAAAAGCAGTAATTTAGACCATTATTTTGCCTTATTGTAGCAAGGTAAGAATGCAAGGAACAGTGTATATTAAAGTCTTACGTTTTTCCAGGAGATTCTTTCAACCAGAATATATCATCACTTGTAATTCCATATTCCAATGCACCTGCAATCTATGAATAAAATGTATAGATAATTTTAGCGCTGACAGAACACAGGAAATAAATGAAAAATTGAACTTGAGCATTACAAGACACTATACTGTTTCCATTAGTTGAATTTCTGATTTTCTGAAAAATAAAACCCACAAAGCTAAAGAATTACGTAGATGTGCTAATAAACATTTTAGAATTTTACTATATTTGTACATGTCCAGTGGTTTAAAAAGAACCCAACAGACCTATCATATACTGAACACCCCTAAAATTCCCATTGCTTCTGTGTGGAATCAACCCTAAGTTCTCCATTGCGTGCGGTAACTTTTTAGAATGTTTAGACTCCGATCTATAATACTGGTCACCCATAGAATTGCCAATGTTATCTATAGAAAGGTAGCTGCAGTCAGCTCTTGTACTTTCCTATGTTCACTAGTGGAACAGTGGTTAACACAGATTGAAACAGAAGGGGGAACTCTTATTACAGCAGCCAAGAAGTGGAGTGCATGCTGCTTACCCAAACCAAGCACAAGAGGGGACGTTTTCTTCTTCTTTTTTCAAAGGAGTGCGAGCTGTGGTGTGCCTCTCCCCCCATTTACTTTAACACACGTGCAGGGAAAACTGCCGAATGCTTCAAAGAGTAATATTAAAGAATAATTTATCTAAGGCAATCAGCAAGTTTTTAGGTGTGATCCAGAAGCTGAAGTTCTATCCAAATCAGGACTGTGAAGCTGGGACTCTGAATTTTTCTATTCTAGTCTATGTAGGTTTTTATACCATGCTCAACAACACAGTATGGAGTACCTTCCTCTAGTGCATTAAGCCACATGACTATACACCTGTCAAGTGTTTGTTCTCTCATCCTCTCCCCAGAGGAAGAAGCATGTGCAATGGAGTTTATGGTTTTGGTAATGTGGTGCTTTTTTTGTTTTTAAATATAAATATTGATTGCTCTGTGTTTATGTTAGAGAATACAAGGTTGAAGAAATGTGCCCTGCACTTGGAGAAGGTGGTGAGGTCTGTGATTGTCCTAGTTCCTGGGGGAGTTCATATCACAGTCTTGGACCACCCCTGGAGAGAGTTCGGTCTCCCACACAGACAAGCTTTACTGGTTTTGTGGAGAGTCCCATTGTGCCAGAGGAACATAGTTGTTGATCACAGTCATCATCCTTAAGCTTTAGATGATCTTTTACATATCCTGGGCCCAAGCCATGGAGCACTTTGAAGATAAGGACTGAGACTTTACCTTGATTCAAAATTCTATGGAACGCTAGCGTAGAGAGTGAAGGACAGATCTGATGTGTTCATGGCAGGACACACACTGGAGTGTACTGCACTAGTTGGAGTTTCCAAAGAGCTGAAGGTTTTCATACTCTGATATATCAGCTTGCAGCTATCCAGGTGAGAGGTGAAGAAGGCATGAATAACTGAGGCCAGGTCTTTGTCTGCCAGGATGGGATGGGAGTTTCGTAGCCAAGAGGAGATGGTAGAAAGCATTACTTGTAGATGCTGCTATGTGATAGCTCAGCATCAGCAAGGAATCCAAGAGTATTCCTAGACTACAAACTGAACTGCCCAATTAGGGGATGTGCATCGTCAACCAACAGAGACTGCACCTTGTCTGCAAGCTCTTCAGAATACTTTTCTCTGTCCACAAGCATCGCCGCTGCCTTGCTTCAGCCAACTGTTCTTCATCTAAGAGCTGATCTCATTCAAGCACTGGGCCATCGTGTGATATGCTTGCACGTGGTGACGGATAAGTAGATCTGTAGATTATCTGCATATTGCTGGAACTTGAGTCCATGCCACCTGAACACTTCACATAGAGGTTATAAGTAGGGGTTGAAAAGGAATAGACAGAATTGATTCTAGTGGTAGAGGTGCTCACTATTCATTGTGAGCATCCTTTCAGAAAGACCTCTAACCATTTTAGCACGTATTATCCTAGGAGCCTGCCGCCTCTCTCAGGCAAGATAGCAGATTCTACAGCATTCAACACTGTTGACCATGAGAGAGTTACACCAGGATGAAAATGGATGACTGTCTTGTATCCATTGACAGGAGGAGATCATCCATCAGTGCCACTGAAGCAGCTGCCACTAAAACTTTGACAATGATGTTCATCATATCAGAGCACCAAAATCCCAGTAACCATCCATGACAAGAGAAGGAAATGGGCAGACACCTCTGACCTGGCTTACTGAACGAACATAGACCATAGGAACAGCAATGTCTACACAAAAGGATGTTCAATATCACCTCCACAACTCTTATGGAGAAACTCATTTCTTTTTTCTCCTTGCAAGAGCTATAACCATTTTTAGACATGACTATGTTATGCTTTCACCCTTGTTTCACATAGGCATTACACAATAAGGGATGAGGGAATTACACCTGCAGAAAAACATGCAGGAAGCTTATTTTTGGTTTTTACACTCTGTCAAAGGAATTTACATTATGTGCCAGCTAGTTCTGAGAGGCTTAATGTTCAGTGAGATCAGCCTTTGGTAAACAACACAGATGGGCTGCAAAATAACTAACTGCTATGGACCTTTTACCACCAGGTCATTGGTTAGAACCCTTCCCTGGTTGATAGCAACTTAATTTGAGAAAAGACCAATGGCTTATATGAAATGAGTTCAGACATCTCAATTCAGTTTCCAGTGGACAGGTATTTACCTCTCAAAGTCACCATCACAATTAAAACTAATTGGCATTTTCAGGAGAGTCCAATGAAAGTAAATCACCCTGATCCTCAGAGGTGGTCCCTCCCAATCAAGGTAAATATACATGGTCAGGACAGTCTGGGAAAAGATGCATGGCGAGTTCCCATACTTAACAGTCTGTAAAAGCAGCAAAGAATCCTGTGGCACCTTATAGACTAACAGACGTTTTGGAGCATGAGCTTTCGTGGGTGAATACCCACTTCTTCAGATGCATGTGGTGGAAATATCCAGGGGCAGGTATATATATGCTAGCAAGCAAGCTAGAGATAACGAGGTCAGTTCAATCAGGGAGGATGAGGCCCTGTTCTAGCAGTTGAGGTGTGAAAACCAAGAGAGGAGAAACCGCATCTGCTCTAACCCCTCAGACAGAGACCAATACCTACAAAATCTCCACCAAGCATTCTCAAAACTACAATACCCGCACGAGGAAATAAGGAAACAGATCAACAGAGCCAGACGTGTACCCAGAAGCCTCCTACTGCAAAGACAAACCCAAGAAAGAAACCAACAGGACTCCACTGGCCATCACATACAGCCCCCAGCTAAAACCCCTCTAACGCATCATCAAGGATCTACAACCCATCCTGGACAATGATCCCACACTTTCACAGGCCTTGGGTGGCAGGCCAGTCCTTGCCCACAGGCAACCTGCCAACCTGAAACATATTCTCACCAGTAACTGCACACCGCACCATAATAACTCTAGCTCAGGAACCAATCCATGCAACAAACCTCGATGCCAACTCTGCCCACATATCTACACCAGCGACACCATCACAGGACCTAACCAGATCAGCCATACCATCACTGGTTCATTCACCTGCACATCCACCAATGTAATATACGCCATCATATGCCAGCAATGCCCCTCTGCTATGTACATCGGCCAAACTGGACAGTCTCTACGGAAAAGGATAAATGGACACAAATCAGACATTAGGAATGGCAATATACAAAAACCTGTAGGAGAGCACTTCAACCTCCCTGGCCACACTATAGCAGACCTTAAGGTGGCCATCCTGCAGCAAAAAAACTTCAGGACCAGACTTCAAAGAGAAACTGCTGAGTTTCAGTTCATCTGCAAATTTGACACCATCAGCTCAGGATTGAACAAAGACTGTGAATGGCTTGCCAGCTACAGAACCAGTTTCTCCTCTCTTGGTTTTCACACCTCAACTGCTAGAACAGGGCCTCATCTTCCCTGATTGAACTGACCTCATTATCTCTAGCTTGCTTGCTAGCATATATATACCTGCCCCTGGATATTTCCACCACTTGCATCTGAAGAAGTGGGTATTCACCCACGAAAGCTCATGCTCCAAAACGTCTGTTAGTCTATAAGGCGCCACAGGATTCTTTGCTGCTTTTACAGATCCAGACTAACACGGCTACCCCTCTGATACTTAACAGTCTGTTGCATAAGATGACGACTCCAGTTTTAAGAACTGTTAGTCTGTCACCTTTCACCAGCACTAAGAACACTTTTCAAAAAGAAAGCTGGACCTGCCTGTTGCTCTCCAACTTCAGATGCATGGCCCTGAGATATCTCATAAAACTGGTTACGGTCTGATTAAAAAACGGGTCTTATATTTTAATTTTTGCTAGAAAGCTCACATATTATATTAAAGACAAATGTTCCAGCTCACACTCTCACAAAAGTTAATCATTTGTATCTTTATCTGTGCATTTATGTCCTTGGTAAGTCCTCCAAACATTTAGTGTGAGCTAAAGCAGAAAAAGTAAAGCTATTGGAGATGTCACATGGCAGACATGACTTACGTGTGCGGGATATTTTGGCCTCCCTCCAGTGGCAATGACGATGTTTTCTGCAGTAATGATAGTCTGCAAATAAATACACAGAGTTAGGATCATCATGATCAACAACCTCTGCAAGAATCGCCGGCTTTATTCTGAGACAACCTTATTGTCTGTCATTAACTTTTAATGACATACACATGGGTATTAAGAACTCAGAAAAACTGGTATTAGCACACGCTATTTGTGTAAACTCGTGCACAAACCAGCACTATGTTAACAAAGGTTGCATTCATCTAAAAGTGACAAATGATTTTGGGTACTAGAATCAAGACATCTTATAATGAGCGATTTTCAGAAAGTGCTGAGCATCTGCTATTTGAAAGTCAGGCCTCTTTAAAGTACCTCAAGTAATCACTTCTGAAAATTTTGGTACATTTACATAGTTTTATTCAAGATCTTTTGCTAATGGGGCAGAAGTGATTACCAACCATGACTCCACTCAGGTGCTTGAAGTTAAACTGCAATATATCTGCATTAAAAAAAAAAGATGCAATGTTTTTCCAATTTTGCAAATGGAGGAAAAGCATCTCTTAGATGACCCAGGAGACAACATAAGGAGGAAGAGTTTCGTTTAGTGGTTACAGCATAACAGAGTGAGGAGATCTGGGTTCTATTTAAACCTCTGCCATTGATCTTGGCTCTGCCAATACTATGGGACTTTGGCCAAGACAATTAACCTTCTTGTGCCTCAGTTTTCCCATCTGTAAAGTGGAAATAATAATACAAGCTAACTCAATGTTGGGAGTGGGGTTTATTATGATCAATTATCAATATTTTGATGTTTATTTAAGCACTTTGAGATCCTTGGACAGAGTACTTTACAATTGCAAAGCCCTATTAATTTCCATGTGCAGGAGGTTCTGGTTTGATAATTGCAAACTAAATTTGCAAAACAAAACCTAGATCCCAGTATATTTGACAGCTAAGAACAGACTTGAGGCTAGAGTTTCTGAGGTTCAACCAGATGAGGCTATAATAACCAGCCATGTAGCTCACCTCTTTACCTGCATTTGTCAAACCACGGACTGTGTGTGCATCCATCAAACTGCCTGTGAGGTTGAAATACTTCACTTTTCTGTTTAAAAAAATTACACCTGCTTAGTGAACAAAAATCCAAGACACGTACAATCAGCTAGCCCACTCTTTCAAGAGCATCAGGCCTAAAGTGACAAAGAGGCAGGCAGTAAATAGCAGCAAAACAGGAAAGTAAATGGAAGGGGAGCATCAGCATTCCATAGATCTATTTGTGGCTTCACCACTGACTTATGTGACCTTAGGCAAGTCACTTAAGTAAACTATGGCACAAAAGTTATCTATACAATGGGAACAACACCTATTGTAAAAGATGCTGCAAGATTTAGTGCTTAAAAAAACCCACTGACCTCCTAGATGACAGGTACCAAATAAGTGCACAGTATTACTATTTCTCTAAAGTGCATACTTAGGAACATTAGCTTTGTGACTCCCTCTGAAGTTAGCTACGCACCTCCTAAATTACCCATTAACTTCATCTTCACCACAAAGGAAACATTGCCAAATGATCTAGACAACCTTGAGAAGGCCTGAGGGCTGAAAAGTTTGTCTGTTCTTTAAATGATGTTAACTATGCATTCATTTCTATAGTTCAGCAATGTTATTTACAGGCTCACTGGTGCTGTGCGAAAATTCTACCACAGGAACCTCAGATTTAGTCTATTTTATATTAATGTCAACCCTCCTGCACACCAGAGCGAAGGTTTTCTGGTCCTGAAGAACCATCCCATTCACTCACACTCATCCTTAAAGTTACTGCAGTGCCCCTTCCAGAAGAGGCTGGGCACAGTTCCTTCCAAAGCTTATCAATATTACTTTGAGTCATCCCAGCAGAAAGATTTCTATTCACAGCCCTAACTTAAGCTCCGTGGCACTCCAAAACTAAATCTCTGGGATGACAAAACCTCACAGGACAGCTTTTGTCTAACAGTCACTCCCAATCACTTTGCACATAAGTAGGGTCCTACCAAATTAGTGGCCAAGAAAAACGCATCACGGACCATGAAATCTGTGTGTGCTTTAACCCTATACTATACAGATTTCATGGGAGGGGAGACCAAAGTTTCTCAAATTGGGAGTCCTGACATAAAAGGGAGTTGCAGGGGGGTTGCAAGGTTATTTTAGGGTGGCAGCAGTATTGCCATCCTTACTTCTGTGCTGCCTTCAGAGCTGAGTGGCCAGAAAGCAGTGGTTGATGGCCAGGCACCCAGCTCTGAAGGCAGTACCTTCCCAGCGGCAGTGCAGAAGTAAGGATGGCATGGTATTGTATTGTATGGTACCACCTTTAGAGCTGGGTGCCTGGCCATCAGCTGCTGCTTTCCAGCCACCCAGCTCTGAAGGCAGCACAGACCCTCTGCAATAACCTTATGACACCCCCTACCCCTCCACAACTCCTTTTTCAGTCAGGACCCCTATAATTACATGAAATTTAAGATTAACATAGCTGAAATCATGAAATTTACAATTTAAAAAATCCTATGACTGTGAAATTGACCAAAACGGACTGTGAATTCGGTAAGGCCCTACACATAAGAAGGAAAAAGTGGCAACATTTTTCACTCATTTAGCTGACATTAAGAAACAGATCAATAGTCTTTGATGGAGAGTTTCAGTACTTGCAAAAATGCAGCAAATGCCAAAGCTGAAACAGCAGTTCTACAAAGAGGAGAAAAGCTGACTATATGAGGGAAGATCAAATGTAGAGTTTCATTTACTTGTCCTGTAGCTGCACTCTGTGTCCCCAGTTCAAGGATTTGACATAATTTTGAATGGCTTCTGCCATCACAGGCCTATCAAGAAACAAGACACAAAGTATTAAATCATCATATTACAGATACTGAAAATGCAACTCAAAGATTGATGCACAGGTAATTGATGGAAGTTATTTATATTACAAAAATATTCTTGACACTAGAACAAAGTGCTAAATCAAAACTCTCACACAATATCTTCCTTGTAAAACTAGCAAGCCTGATTTTTTCCAAAGAGTGGCCAAAGAATAGTCCAAGTGAAATTCAATTCTGTTGCTGTCTCAGAGTGAAAAGCAGTGGGGAAAATTTTGGTACTTTTAATACACATCTACGGAAACACAAAATGCATAGGTACAATATTCTTTACCAGTCATGGCGAACAGGGTGGGATATATTCCAGCCATAATGTTGGGCATCTTTAAGAGCGCTCCCTAAAAGAGCTGCTTGATGCATAAGCTTTTTAGGAATACAGCCAACGTTCACACAAGTGCCACCAAGTCCCCATTTGGTTCCTAAAGAGAAGGTACAAAAAATCCAAACAGATAATTTTAAACTAATGCAGTTAGTTTGGAAATCACAGATGCCATTTACACAATCTGCTGCAGATGAACTTCTAACTCTTCTTATGGTATTTATGGAAGTAACTTTTTAAGTTTAAAATTAGTACTGAAAATACCTTAGATCTTTTGTGCATTGAGAAGTGTAAGACTGAAAGCACAGCAACACCAACTATATACAATCCCATTGAAATGTCTGTGTTCCTACCTCCTCATTTACATAATACACTACAGGAAAAATTCAAGATAATAAACACAAGCTGAATTGTAAGTTACATTTGCTAACAGTCATGTTTTAACCGAGGCAATGATTTTAAACTTTATCCAAATTCTGCTCCCACTGAAGTCAAGGGGAGTTATGCTATTGATTTCTTGAGGGCAAAGACTGACTCACAGTGTACTTCTACAATGCCAAACACCACCGACACCACACTGGCACTAATGTGTTTAGAAACAGACCTATTTAAAATTTCGTTGATATAAAAAGTGATCATGGCTTACTTTCATACCTTTAGGTGAAGGCTCCACATAATCAAGAACAGCCACCTTCTTTCCAAACTGAGCAGCTTCAAAACAAAAAACAAGGAGAGCAATCATATTTAGCAAAGAGGAAAACACATGAAGGAAAAACCTCATTATAGTGCTGCAGTTCTGGAGGAAAAAAATATAAGGTTATTAAACATATTAAATACAGTTAGTAAAGACAGCAATTTCCCTGACAATTCCAACAGCTGTTTGGCGCTTCTAGTTTCAGCAACTGTTTTTACTGTGTGTAAACATGCAGAAGGCAGGGCCGGCTCCAGGCCCCAGTGCGCCAAGAGCGAGCTTGGAGCGGCATGCCGCGGGGGGCGCTCTGCCGGTTGCCGGGAGGGCGGCAGCGGCTTCGGTGGACCTCCCGCAGGCGTGCCTGCGGAGGGTCCGCTGGTCCCGTGGCTCTGGTGGAGCATCCGCAGGCACACCTGTGGGAGGTCCACTGGAGCCACGGGACCGGCGAGCAGCAGAGTGCCCCCCGCGGCGTGCCGCCTTGCTTGGGGCAGTGAAATGGCTAGAGCCGGCCCTGGCAGAAGGTATAATAAAGAGTAAAGGAAAAAAGGATACCATCTACTGAAGCATTCAGTGTAACTTAGCCCTTACTTCACTGTTGTAGTGTGCTAAACGTCCAGATGGCAATGAAGGCAGAGTTTAAAGAAAGATAAGGGGAAGAAAAAAAACCCACCATACAGGACTGTCCTGTTCCTGTCTATGAATGACTCCTCAAATATAAGTGAATTAATGATTTTAAAAAAACATTCTTTGTAAGGACTGAATGTTTTAAGGAGACTAGCAGAGACAGCAATGAGGTAACTAATATAGTCATAATTTAAACAAAAAATTGAACTTTTTATTATTATTTCTTTACAGCTCCAAACCTTCTTTTGCACAAGCAAGGCCTCCAGAACCTCCACCAATCACCAGAAGATCATACTCATTTTTTCCTATGAAAAGAACATATAAAAAACAGAAGAAGAAATTAGAAAGATGGCAGAGGTACATTACGAGGTGTCAGGTTTGGGGGTTTTTAAATTAAAACAGTGTCCTATCAGTGTCCCATAACACTCTATTGTACCCACTAAAACATTCTACCCTCTAAAAAAACAATGTGCTAGTGCATGAAAACCAGCAGATAAAACTAACTAGTTTGTTTTCAGAAATTAAACAAAAAACAAACAATAAATAGCAAAAAAGTGAAAATAAATTAGATATTGTACTGACAATGTCCACCAAAAAGTGGATTGACACAATAAGTCATAATGCCTCTAGCTTACTAGATCATTATGAAATAGATTATTCTACTTATCTGCCATAACAGGGGGGCAAGTTTGTCACGTATACATAGGAGAAACGGACAGGAATTTCCACAACAATTATAACTGGAACTCTAATGCATATTTCATTGACAAGAGAGTAACAGGTCCTATACTGTGGCTGAAGTTTTCATGCATGCAGTCTCCAAAGCAACATGTTAAAGAGTCTTATGAAACTTTGGTTGAAAAAAAGTTGTTCCAGAAGTAGACATTTTTCTACCCAGACTATTTAATTTTTGTTCTCAAGCAAGCAGAAGCAGCAATCTAAATTACGAACTAGTAGTCTGCAACAACTCACTTTAATACAAAAGGTAAAAAGTGATTTCTATCACAAAGAGCCAGACCATCTGGTTTGCTAACAGCCTGATTTGTCAAGCTACCGAGGGTCATCAATTTGTAGTTAAATAAATAAGAAGAGATAGCCCTCAACAACTTGCAGGATAGGAGAAAATCACATTCCCAAGCTGTATCACCAGTTTCAACCTGGGCAGGGGTTGGCAACCTTTCAGAAGTGCTGTGCCGAGTCTTCATTTATTTACTCTAATTTAAGGTTTCGCGTGCCGGTAATACATTTTAACATTTTTAGAAGCTCTCTTTCTATAAGTCTATAATATATAACTAAACTATTGTTGTAGGTAAAGTAAATAAGGTTTTTTAAATGTTTAAGAAGTTTCATTTAAAATTAAATTAAAATGCAGAGCAACCCCAGCCCGGTGGCCAGGACCTGGGCACTGTGATTACCACTGAAAATCAGCTCATGTGCCTCCTTTGGCAGGTGTGCCATAAATTGCCTACCGTGACCTAGGGAGTTTCCTTGGTAGATGTGTATATTTCAGAATAGAGAGAGGTTGTGCACAGAACCACTGATCTCCCTCTATAATATAATGGTTGTGCTTAAAAAGTTGTTAGGTGCCTTCAGATAAGATGTCACCGCAAGTCGGGGTGTCTCAGAGCTGGAAATGGGCGGCAGAGTCCTCCCCACCCCCCAACCCAACATTTCCAGGGCAGGGGGAAATGGCCACCTACTTGCCCCTCCCCCACCAGCTTCCTAGAGAAGGGAGCCCCACCAAGAACCAGGAGCTCTCTCCCCCTCCCCCCACCCCAGAAAGGTCTCAATCACCTCCCCCAGCGGCCACTGCTGCTGCCCCCCAGTCTGAGGCCGGGTGGGGAGGCCGCCCCTCGTCCCCGCAGCAGCTCCCCCGACAGGGAGACCCCCTCCCGTCCCCCCTGCAGCAGCTCGCCAAGAGACAGAAGGCGGAAGCCATCCCCACCGCCGCTCTGGCAGAGGGCAACTGGCAAGGGGGTGGGGGCCGCCGTACCTGACAGGACCCGAGCCGTACGGCAAAGCACAGGCTCCCATTGAAAGCGCTTCCGCCCCCGGCACAGCGCCGCCATGTTGTACGGCAAAGTTACCGCTGCGCCCCCCGCCCAGGCAGGACCCCAGATGCCCGGCCTGTCTTGCTCAACGCCTGACTGAAAAGCACAGATGAGCCGCTGCTCTCATGCGCGCCTCAGGGACAGCCTGGGGCGGAGAGGGTCGGCTCGGGGCTCTGCCATTTCCCGGAGGCGGCGGCGGCTCTGCAGGGAGGCTGCACTAGGTTAGTTGGGGGCTGAGCGAGTCAGGCGGAGGGCAGCGCCCGGTGGGGAAGTACAGGCTGGAGGGCGGGCTGAGCAATAGGGCAGGAGGCTGTTGGGCGCCGCCGCCGTGACCCTAGGCTAGGGGAGGGACTGGGGTTCGAGTCCTTGCTCCGTCTGAGGCGCTGTGCCCTTGGTCAAGTCACTTAGCCTCTCTGTGCCCTGGGCACCAGTGCCCAGAGCCTGTGGGTGGGGCTCAGCTCCTGCATGAGCCATCACCCCACAAACTCCATTTACCCTGCCTTTCCCATGGAGCAGAGGGTTTGGGGGCTGAGCTCCTCCCCATGATGTGCTCACACATCTTTCCAGTCTCATGCCAACTTAGCTTTAAGACGTGGTGCTTTGTGAGGGGGTTAAACAGGCCCTCTGGTGACATAGGAATTTACTTTGTTTCAAGTAGCAGGGTTTCTTTTTTTTGGAATTGGCACACATCCCTCAGCAACCCCTCTGATAAAGAAATGGGGGGAAGGTCTCTGCAAAAAGGGGGCAGATTGAAAAAAGAAGACCACGGTACTCAGTTTGAGCAAAGAATACCTCTTAAGAGCAAAACTCATTTTGTCCAAAAGTTGACCTTTGATAGTCTGGGGGTGACTGGCGGTGTGAAGATTTCCTTCTGCTTTCCAGAGGCTGTAAAACTAGCGTATCGACACTACTGCAGATGAATGACTGGAATATTTACTGTAGCATTAGCACACCACCTCTTCAAGATGAGGAGGAGCTATGCAACATGTGCACCCCACCTTTCCTCCCATATCATGCCCCTTGGCATGGCAGCACTACACCAGTGTTACCAGTGGGACTGCCACAGTCGCACAAGTGAAGGCAGGAGAGCCTCTAAGGAACCAATCTAGTGGTTGGAGTAGGATCTAATCCTGATCTTACCACCGACTGACTATACAGTTTTGGGTAGCACTTCACCTATGTGCCTCCTGTTACCCATCTGTAAATTAACAATAATTATATTATATAATAATCCCCCTTTTCACACAGGAATTATATGATTTAATTATTGTTTGTAAAGTCTTCTGTGATCCTCTGATAAAAGATGCTATAGAAATACAAACCAGACATTAATCAAGATTATGCCAGAGGGATCAGCAAACTTTTATTCATTCAAAAGTTCTGGCTATTGTCCAGTTCTGTGGCATAACTGTAGACTAACATGTTACAATGCGGGAATCTAGATACTTTGGTGATTCATCTTGGGACTTTAAGCCCTTGGCCCTGTGGAGGAGCAGCCCTAAAAAGGGACCATCTTAGTCATTCTCTAGTGCCTCCTTAGAATAGCTCAGGAACAGCACTCATTGGCTCATGAGAAAATTGCATCCAGACATCTTGTGCTTCAAATGTGGACAGTCCCATGCAGGGCTGAGGGGTCACTGGGTGGGGGGAGAAGCAGGATGGAGGGGAACTAAAACGGGAAAAAGAAAGATTTGAGGGACTAAAGACACCACCTAGCATGGACAGAAATGCTCTGCATACACAGTAACTTTCTTTGCTCATTGTTAATTGTTGTTTCACACCCCATGAAATGAAAACTGCAACACTTTGATAAAAGGATTGAAAAGCTGTCTGGTATCATGATGAACACCTCTTTGGTATGTTGCCTGTTGAATGCTGGATAGGTGATGTGCACAAAACTAAAGATAAGAGTTCAATATGTCCAAAAGGTGGAGCAAGTTTTCTTTGTTGTGGATTTATCTTATTGGTTGTTTTCCATGGGAAAATATTGCTAGACCATTACATTCTTTCACTATTGGGAAAATACTTCTAAGTAGCAAGACACTACCGATAGCATGTCCCATAGCTAAGAATCCTTAGTAAAAAATGCTCTGATCCTCAGCCCTGGAAAAATGTGCTCTTAGGACTATCAATAGCATTTCTTTCAGTATCAGCTGCAGAGATGGGTCATGATGTGATTGGAGAACTTGTCCCACTGATCCTAGTATGATAGTTATGACTGCTGAACAAATATTAGAAAACGAACCTGAAATCACGTTCAGAAATGTCTTTTATGCTCATAGATGAATGCACATATCTCCTACTCCCAAGCTGCTTTGGTATGGAGCTGTGAAAGAACACACTCTAAGAAATCGGGGATGCAAACCAATTTCTTAAATGACATGTTATTGGACTCAGCTTCATGATTTCTGAATGTTGTCGATTGTAGCAAGACAGTTAAATGTTTTACAGTTTTATACTCTGGATGGAATTTAGTTGATTTTGCGGGGAGATTTGTTCAATACATTGTAAACAATGTATTATGAAAATGGAAAAAGGAATGACAATGTATGGTGTTTCACAAATACTTTAAAATAAATTCTACAAGAAACCAACCCATATATATAACCTCCGTATTTGTAAGACAATAATAGACCTGCCAAGAAGGAAACTTTCATTTGGGATTAATTTTCAGGACAGTTTTAAAAGTCTGTGCCTCTTTGTCATGACGGATTGTATGTCTGTGTTTTTCCAATGAAACTTTTAAAGTCTCCTTCATGGAGAGAACCAGTTTGAGATGCACACTGTGAAAAATGGTTTTGTAACTTTCTGATTGGTACGATGTTGTGTTGTTGTAGTGGTGTTGGTTCCAGGATCTTAGAGAGAGGCTGTGGGTGAAGTAGTTATCTTTTATTGGACCAACTTCTGACACACAGTCTTTTGAGCTCTATGTAAGCTGCTCTCTCTCACCCACTGAAGTTTGTCCAGTTAAAGATATCGCCATGCCCATGTTGTGTCTCTGATTGGTACAACTCATTATCTTGACTTTCCTGTTTGTTGTGGCTCTCTTCTCCTTACACCTAAGTAGTGCTTTCCAACTCGCTAGAAAGAGAAGAGGAAGAGAACAGCCGTAGTGGGTAGCTACTGTTTTTTAAAGTTACTACACTATTATTCTGTTTTGCAAAGGGGGAAGTGGGGGAATTAAAGCAATTGTATCTTACTGCAGTCATATTGAATATCCTATGAGGGTGTGGCTGGAACTGGGTTAACTGCAGTCATATTGAATGTCCTATGAGGGTGTGGCTGGAACTGGGTTAACTGGTGGAGCTAAACAGCCTTCTATACAGGACTCACAGTTGCTTTCCACATACATTGCTTTCTGTGGTCAGTTGCCAGTGTGGGTCCTGATTTTGGCATAAAGGAGGGGGTGAGGGAGAACTGGAATCTGCTGGTGACCTTGAGAAAGAGATCAAGGTAGGATATGTGATATAAGTGAAATGAATAGGATTGTCTATGGAACTGACTTGACCAGTAAGGCAGGAGTACAAAGCCAGAGCTGCAGTGGGACAGAAAGAACTAGTGACATCAGGACTGAGGTGACTGGTGGTCCTCCTGGCTGAAATCAGAAAGCTTTGGGAACAGTTAAACCAGCTAAGTGTGTGGGAAATACCTCAGTGTGGGGGCTAGCCTCATATCTACTCACCTAACAGAGATAAAAGCTATGGAAAACCAGTTAAAATGTCTTGTATCACTTTTGCACGAGACTTTTCAGTGGAAAATAATGTGGCAATAATTTTCAAGCTCCAATTCTTTGCTTTGGAGATTGCAGAAATAGAAAATTATACTCTTTTTTATAGGTGTATTGCTTTGCAGTGGTAGAAACAGAACTTTAGCTAATTTGCAGCTGAAAACTGTCCAGTATCTTCAAATTTAAAAAAATGGCCTGGATGTTAAAACTCTTGCAACAAATGGCTTGTGGAGGTTTTTTAAAAGCAGATTATCTCTGAAAGATGTCTAAATCTAAATGAAAGTGAATTCAAATTCTTAATCTTGGTTTCAGAGAGTGCTATAGTAATCAGATTTCACCATAAAGCTTCCGTAGATTCCAGGACATTGTTAAAATCTGGGAACTTTTCTGCATTGAAATGTTAGGATTTAATATGTAAGATCTGAAGATGCATCTAAAGGAATGGAATTTCACTCCAGAAAAATTTCCAGAGGAGGGTGGGAGACACACAGAATTACTCTCTTCTAAACTGGATCATAAATTAATTTCACCTGTTTTTTAAAAGAAAGTCAGCCACTCTAATGTGGCTAAGTACCCCAACAAGGGGTACTTTTGTAACTTGGGACACTTTCTTTGCTAATGATGTTTTCTGCTCTTTTGCTGCTTACAGCTTGTGGAAAAATAATTGTTTTATTTAGAAACCTTCCAGCAAAGTTTCTGGTTTTTCAGAACTTCTTTCCTTTTTTTAATACTAGAATGTTTTGGCATGTTAGCAGGGTCTTTTCGTTGTTCAGAAGTTCATTTGTTTTTTCTCTTTATTCCTTCCTTATTTGTTATTTTATGTTTGTGGCATCTCCTCAACAGTTAATTGATTTAAAAGTGAGGAAGCAGAATCAGATGGGATTGTAAGCAGCAAAGTTCTTCATTTTATGCAAATAAGTCGTTATATTAAAAAAGGGAGGGGGAGAGAAGTATATAGAAGCATGGGAACTTAACTACTTCTGAATGTTTGTTACTTTCTATGACAAATCAGTATGTATGTGTTAAAACCACTCTAAATAACTTTTTAAAATGGAGACAATTGGTTTGTAAAGCAAACACTGAATGGTTTTTTACTCTCACTAACTACTGTACTCTGCCTGTATTTCCCTGTTAAACTTTAGAGTTTGATTTTGCCGGCCATCTTGCTTGTTTGTTAACTATTATATGCATTAAGACATCTTCAGGCACTTTTCTGGTACAAATATGGCCCATTCTTACTTTCTCAAAGAACTCATATCACTTTTCTCAGCAAAGGAAATTAATGTGACTCTGAAAAAATAGAAAATACACATACAAAATAAATAAATAAAAATCCCCTGGTACTACTCTGGAAGTAGAAGGCTTGAAAGAATTGACTGGAGGAAAAATATTTCACTTGATTTGTAGGTGGCTGTAGTAATGTTCCAGCTCTTTCCTTCATTTCTCTTTGTTTAGGGTTTAAAAATCAAGTTTTGGCCAGAGTTATTAGGAAAAGAGAATGTGCTGCTGCTGTAATCTGCGTATGTGCCATCCATTGACTAACTCATCTTCTAGTGCTGTGATTCTCAAGATATTTACCATTGTGGTATGCATATGCAGCTCTCTGTGTTACGTGGGCCACATCCACACACACTAATATATATCTATATCTATCTATCTATCTCTGTATAACCAGCATGGCCCTGAGGATGTCCCATGGGCCGCAGCTGACTGAACCACAAGCAGCCCGCAGGCCATGGGTGGAGAACCACTGTTCTAGTGCCTTGTCTACACAGCAAAGTTGTACATCCAATTAAACTGGTGTATTTAAAGCTATATGCAACCCCTAGGTTGGCCACAGTAGAAGTGGTATAAATGTGTTGATATTGTCATATCTGACACTGATATAGCTTAGTCCTGTTTTCTGTAATAAGTAATCTTTTTACTGGTATAAAAGTGTGTCCATATTTAAGGGTATAATTTTTACCAGTATATTTGTACTAGTACAGTCCTAAGTGACAGTTATAATGGCACAAACGGTGGACAGAACAGGTCTCAGAGTGGAATCAGAGCAAAAGGCATTGTAAACATTTCCCAAAGCTAAAGAAATGTGTTAGAGCTTATTAGGATTTTTTAATAATATAAGGATTAGATATTTATATGGACAATAAGAACATCCCTCACGACATTAGACTGATTAAACAATTTATAATAGATGTAAACCATCAGGGCATAAGCCATTACCTCACAGTTTGGGGTCAGGAAGAAGACTTCTCGTATAGGCAAGTTATTCCATAATAGCTCATTACAGTGTTTCTTGCACCTTCCTCTGAAGCAGATGGTATTGACCACTGTCAAAGATAGAGGGCTAAACTAGTTGAACCTCTGCTCTGATTCAGCGTTGCAGATTCTATGCTTTTACATATGCAATGGAACACGTCAAGAACAGAAGGGGTTACAAGTTGTCTTACCTCATATGACATCACAGATTATCTTGATGCCTACAGTAGGGGATGACAGTAAGATCAATGTGTGGCATGAGTTCTTGTTTGACTGAGCCATGCAGTCTGAAAGTCATGCATCCGACGAAGTGGGTATTCACCCATGAAAGCTCATGCTCCAATACATCTGTTAGTCTATAAGGTGCCACAGGACTCTTTGCTGCTTAAACAGTTAGAAACTCTTCTCACCATAAATAAGGGGAAATATATTCCCCTTTAAGATAATCAACAGTGCCAACTGTAAAAGCAGCAAAGAATCCTGTGGCACCTTATAGACTAACAGACGTTTTGGAGCATGTTAGTCTGTTAGTCTATAAGGTGCCACAGGATTCTTTGCTGCTTTTACAGATCCAGACTAACACGGCTACCCTCTGATAAGTGCCAACTGTAGTTATTCCTGCTGGCACGGACCATCTTGCCTTTAGAAGAGACCATAAACCAGATTTAGTGCTGGTGTCAATGTTAAGAAATCTTTAATAGTGGAATCATGTTTAATTTTGTAAACAGGTTTTTTTCAGATACAAATGGGCAATTATTGCTGGTGAAATGAGTTTGTCATTGCTTTTTACTGGTTCTCTTTGGTGTCTGGAATATAGGATAAGATTTATTAAGCTGAAGCTCTAACACGTGGAGGGGGGACTTTTAAAGTTATTCTATATCAAAATAACGTATTGTTGTTTGTTGTGCTACGTGCCAAAGTATTCATTTACTTTTTGCTTAAAGAGGTACAAAACCACCACAGTCCTCACACATTACCCCGACCTCTCACAGTTCCTTGTTCATTTCATCCACTTGCTCTTATATTTTTTTCTTCTCCTTAAGCTCTGTGAATTAGCCCCAGTCTACTTCATAGAGCTGCATTTGCTGCCTTGTCATCTATCATAAACCCTTTCTTTGTCCCTCCACAGCATTTGGCCACTGTTGGGGTGAGAGGGTTTTCAGTTTCTGTGATAGCATTATAGAAATTTGCTCACTCCTACTTTTGCTAAGCTTCCCAGAGAGGATAAAGGGGAAGAAAACGATCCACAGTCATGTCTATTTATAGCTATATGCTGAAATGGCTTTTGTTTCTTTTCTTCCGCTATCTGAGTGAGTTGCAGTTTAACTATCTTCAGTATTCCTGCTGTGAAAGGGACAGACAGGCTTTGGATTTTATTTTAGAGCATGACCTCGCTCTCATATTCAGCCCGAAAGAAGAAGTTTGTTAGAGTGTGGCTCTTCTGATCTGTGTCTTGCAGAATTCTTTCTAAACGTAAGCTTTGAATGTTATCATATTTGATTTTCTGTAATGCACTGATCACTTCTCCCTCATTTTCCTCATGGTGTTAATGCAATTTATTATACGAAAGCCCCCAGCAGCGCTACAGTATATGGATGTGCCTGGGGCTTGTATCTCTCATTTATACATTGGTTATAATGTGATACGTCTTAACTGGAAAAAAAATATGGGCCATATTCATCCCTGGTGTAACTCCACTGAGCACAGTGGACTAACCTACCCTGAGAATGAATTTGGCTCATGAATTCACTGTGCAGTAACTAAGTAACAAGAACAGTGTCACTAGAATGTAGAGCCAGCATATATTGTGCAAGGAAGAATGGGGGAAAAGGACTCGTCTCCTTTTAGAATCTCTGTATATCAGAATGTGTAAGCGGGGCCAGTGATATGATCAAAGGAGATTGAGACTACGGCAGGCTCTTGGACTGGTATCCTGTAAAATCCATATCACTACAGCACAGGAAAAATCAGAAGGAACAGCTTCTGTTCTGTGCATGAAGGTACATGTTAATATTTTCCTATTTTTTAGACATGATATCTGATATGCTGTGCTTTCTTAGAGGCTGCCACTATTTCAGATGGTGCTGGGTAGGAGGAGGAAGTTTTTTGTCAGGTTTCTGACTGCCAGGCACTTTAGTGATGCTAATTTGTGGGCAGAAACAAGTCTTCAAAGAAGAGTAGGACATATTATATGTAATGCTTTCATATTGTATTGTCCACCACAACAGCTGATAATCCTGATTAGGTTGAAAATGTTAATGATGGATAACTATGCTGGCATTAGAATTACCTTTCAAGAAAAAGCTGAACATAAGTCAAGCTTGTATTCAGTGATGTTTGCAATGATGAACAGTGGCTCTGATAAATGTGTATCTGTAGCTATATTTTACCCTGGTTTGTATTTTGATAGGGAGTTCTCCCACAAAATGCCTTTCTTCCCTCTGAAAAGGAACTGCAACTGGCACTGTTGCTGCTCACAGGGTATCTGCTTGTTGCCCCTGGTTACCTTCCCTTAAAGGGACATTGTAAAAAAATCAAAACCCCATCTTTCTTTACCAGGCTTACGAACAACACTTCTGATTAAAAGCTATATAATGTTTAATATCAAATTTTCTTCAAGATTTCTGCATTTTAGGTTTGCTTTTTGCACTTGCTCAGCCAGGGATTACAATAATAGACTGCTTAACTTTGATTTCTAGTTTTCATGCACTAGCGCAGTGCTGCAGTATTTATCGTATACTACAACCACCATCTGGTTAATGGCTTTTGTCTGCATCCCCAGAAGCGTGCTGGTCATATTGAGCACTAACACTGTCAGCAATATGAGTGAGGTCATTCAGGTTTATTCGGTATTTTCTGTTTCATCATACTTCAGCAACCTACGGCCAGCAATCTAGTTTTACCTTTTCATTGTTGGTCCGACAGCCAGCTGCTATTGTCCGTCGACATTCTATCAAAGTCCATGTTGGAGTAAACATCGTACATTCAACAGCCAAGCAGGTCATGTATTTGACCTGCAGTGTCCAGCCATGCCTGCTAATAGCTCAAAACAGTAGCACAAAATTGTAAACAATTATGAAACAGAAATAAGGACACTTTAGAGTTTAATTGTTTTAATGATTTCTAACTTATACTTCTAAACAATTAGAAAAATGATGTCCCATTAAAGCTATTGCCATTCAGGGCATACTATAATAGATATTTCTTACATTTAAAAAGCATTTTTTTAAACAACAAACTAAGGCCCTAATACTGCAATGTGATCCCTGTGTGTGGACCCTGACACCTACCTGTATTGGATTGCTGGATGGGTGAGGCCTGGGGGAGAATGATCAACCACAGACAATCAGAATCTGTTTTATAGAGCACATGGCCACTACATAGCTTTTTTAGGCCAGGGAGTGCAGAAGAATATAGTAAAGCCAATAGAAACTACAGCAGGAGTTTTAGGAGGGCGGAATATAATTATCTTAATTGAAATCTGTCCAGTGCAATGGAGATAAACACCCCTCTGAAGTCTAATGAATGGGGATTCTAGTTCATAAAAGACATTTATTATTTTCTCTCCTCTTCTTGCCATCCAGAAAAATGAGAAGAAACCTATCTTTCTTTCCACTGAACCTGGAAAAAGGCAGAATAAAAGACAAAAGAAACAGATTCTTAAAACCCTGAAATCAGCAGAATTTTGCATTTATTGAAGATTGACATTTACGTAGTCACAGTAACCAAACTGAATTATAATACTAGGCGAGTATGAAGAGCCAGAGATTTAGATTTTAAGTGCGGAAATCCTCAGTGGAAAAAAGATGAAAAGGTCCTTTAGCTTGATAACAAGATGTTGATGGAAAAACTAATTACAGTTGTACTTTTGTACTTAACAAAAGCGAACAAAGCCAAGAAAGCATAATCTGGACATCTGATTTCTTCATACTTAGCAATACACTGGCTTTCTGACAGTAAAAGATTAAAAAAACATCGTGTTTGACTTTCAGCCTTATTTTACATCTGTCATAAAACGAAAGAGTAAAAATATTCTTTCTATTTTAAAATACCAGATTGAGGGTTGTTTGGTTGGGGTTTTTTTCCTTTAAATGTTTTTTTTTTTAATTTTGTGATTGCTGTGGCAGTCTTTGGCAATCTTATCTATGGCAGAGACTTACTTGGATGTTCTAGCCAAACTCCTTTGCTGGTCTTGCTCCATGAAAAAGACTGAAAATAAGCACCCACTGAACGCCATAGAAAGAGAGGTAGTTTTAGTCAGCTTAGTGTAGGACAGGGAGGCAGGAATTTGAATTTAATCCTGGCTTTGACACAGATTCCCTGTCCTTTGGAAAAGTAATTAACCCAGATTTTAAAAGTATGTGCAAAAGCATGCAAGTGCTTGTGCATGTGAACAAAATGCAGATGTAAAATGCCTGCCACGTGAGCCAGGCTTGCAAACACGTGCATATCCTTGACTTTCACTAGTGCAACAGGTGTTGTGCTGCACAGTTTGGGCATGAACTTTTAAAAATTTCAAACATAACCTCTCTGAGGTTATGTCTACACTATGAAATTAGGTCGAATTTATAGATTTTCTAGAAATCAATTTTATACAGTCGATTTATGGGTCCCCCCCACTTAAGAGCATTAACTCGGCAGAGTGCGTCCACAGTACTGAGGCTAGCGTCGACTTTTGGAGTGTTGCAGTGTGGGTAGCTATCCCACCGTTCCTGCAGTCTCTGCCGACCATTGGAATTCTGGATTGAGATTCCAATGCCTGATGGGTCAAAAACATTGTCACGGGTGGTTCTGGGTACATGTTGTCAGCTCCCCCCCTCCGTGAAGACAATGGCAAACAATCATTTCTCACCTTTTTTTCCTGGGTTACCTGTGCAGATGCCATATCACAGCAAGCATGGAGCCTGCTAACCTCACCGTCACTGTACATCTCCTGGGTGCTGGCAGACGTGGTACTGCATTGCTACACAGCAGCAGCTCATTGCCTTTTGGCAGCATATGGTGCATTACGACTGGTAGCTATCATCATCGTCTCCTGGGTGCTCTTTTAGCCAACCTTGGTGAGGTCGGTCAGGGGCGCCTAGGCAGACATGGCTGCTCCTGGCAGACCTCAGTGAGGTCTGTCAGGGGCATGTGGACATAAATGGGAATGACTCCAGGTCATTCTCTTTTTAAGTTTCGTCTCCTGGAGATTCAGTCCTGCCTGCAGTCGTACTGCACCGTCTTCTGGCGAGCAGCCAGGAGACAATGATGGCGAGCAGTCGTACTGCACCGTCTGCTGCCAGCCTAAGATGTATAAGAGAGATGGAGTGGATCAAAACAAGAAAGAGACCAGATTTGTTTTGTATTCATTTGCTCCCCCCACCTTCCCTTCCTCCATGAAATCAACGGCTGACAATCACTTCAGTGAGTTCTGTCACGGGCACCTTGAAAAGTTTAATGGAGATTCAGTCCTGTCTGGCATAACAGAGGAGGGATAGCTCAGTGGTTTGAGCATTGGCCCGCTAAACCCAGGGCTTTGAGTTCGATCCTTGAGGGGGCCATTCTGTGTGACAGTTGTGTTTCTCTCCTTAATGCAAACCCACTCCCTTTTGTTGATTTTAATTCCATGTAAGCCATGTCGTCAGTCGACCCTTCCACGGCGCTGCTGTAGGTCCCTGTTTTAGCCTCTGTTCTTCATGCCCTTGGAGATTTTTTTTCAAATGTTTGGGCATTTTATCTTTTGGAACGGAGTTTTGATAGCACGGATTTTTCTCCCCATACAGCGATCAGATCCCGTACCTCCCCTTCGGTCCATGCTGGAGCTCTTTTGCGATTCTGGGACTCCATCATGGTCACCTCTGCTGATGAGATCTGCACTCACCTGCAGATTTCCTGTTTGGCCAGTGTGGCAATGAGATTAAAAAGTTTGTGGGCCTTTTCCTGTCTACCTGGCCAGTGCATTTTAGTTGAGAGCGCAGTCTGGAGCGGTCACAATGGAGCACTCTGGGATAGCTCCTGGAAGCCAATACTGTCGAATTGCGACAACACTACCCCAAATTCGACCCAGCAAGGTCGATTTCAGCACTAATCCCCTGATTGGGAGAGGAGCACAGAAATCCATTTGAAGAGCCCTTTAAGTCGAAAAAACCAGCTTCATCATGTGGACAAGTGCAGGGTTAAATCAATGCAACGCTGCTAAATTCGACCTAAACTTGTAGTGTCGACCAGGGCTGAATCTCAGTTTTATCACCTGAAAGACTGGGATAATACTACTTACCTACCTCACAGGGGTGAGAGGAGGGTTAGTCAGTTAATGTGCAAGGCCTTTCGAAGAAAAACACTACGTAATTGCTTAGCATTATTACATTCTCCTCTGATGGATGCTGGCTATTAGCAGCAGTCTTTCTGCAATGAGTTCAGGCTCCATTGTCCCTGGGCACTCTTCTATTGCAGTCTGTTCATCAATACCATCAGGCCAGTGGACAGATTCTTTTGTGAACAAAGGTTGAAAGGTATAAATTTACCAAGCATTCTCCATTCACACCAGGTTATGTGAGCTAATAAAATCTAGATTGGATTATAAACCCCCTGTATTGTAACACCGCAGTACCAACTAGCTACTCAGAGACTAATAATAAACTCAGAACAACCACCCAAGCAACTGGCAGTTAGATTAAATGTATGAAAGATGATAGCAAAATTGGAGGTAATATCATCATCTTCCCACAAAGGGATGATTTATCAGTGGGACAAAATCGATTAAGGAAAGCATTTGAAGCACTGTTTGCATCCATATTTTTACCAGTTATTCATAACATCGAGAATATGAATGTGTCACCTTGGTGTTTGCTATCAAGGTGTTCCAAAATGGATCGCTTTAGTAAATATAGATAAAAAGACTGTCTTTCTCAGGTGCCATCTGTCCAAAACATATTAGTGTACCTTCCAGACCTGGATTAATTTAGCTTTACAATACCCTTTTCTGTGAATTAGAAAAGTAGCATTTTACTCATGCGTAATGGAGGCCCCCAACGGTTAAGTGACTTCCCCAAGGTCACAGGTAATCTGCTGCTAAAATGAGAATAAAACCTAGGTCCTCCTGAAGGACCACGAGGCCATCTCTCATGGAAAACAGCAGCCTAAGGGCATATAATGCCTTTGCAGCATAGGCAGTTTTGTGAGTGTTTCCAGACAGGACTACAGCAAAGCTGTGTAGTTTTATCTTGGATAAACTGATGATAAACTAGGAATCAGTTTGTATTTTGTTTTTAAATATTAACAGAGACCCGACATTTATTTCCAAGTATTTTTTTATTATCAACTCATTTCTGCAGCAGCAGATGAGGACATAATTATTCAAAATGTTATCACTACAGAACTCAACCTTCCTAAAATTTAAATAATCCTATTTTAATCTCATTTAATCATTACGTTTTTAATGTTTCATTATTAAGCATAATTAAATCCTGAGTTTCTTGTGCCAAAGCCACTAAGGCACACACTTGTATGAGCTCTCAAACAATATTTGTAAAACAAGTTGTTTACTTTTCTTCTTAGCAAATTTCAGTTTGCAGCAAATGGAGATCCTTTTTGGGGGCTGAAATGGGAAATAGATGATTACCACTGTTCACCACTTTACATCAAATCCCCCCACACCTTTCCATGATACATTTATTGTGAAGCATAGAAATTTGACAACTTTAAAAACTAATCTAATCATTTCTAGTTACCAATCTCAAAGAACTCTAAGTGCACAACATATGTTAACTGATGCAGTCTGATTGGAGAAACACCCCTAGAAAACTGGTAAATAATATTAATAAAAGGCACCTTGATTAAGGAAGTAAGAGTCACCTGTAGTTGAGTAAAATCACAGGTTAGGATGAATTGTTTTGACTGCACCTTGTACATGCAGCTATTTCCGTGTTAAAATGTGTGCAATCCCAGAGGCCTTTTTGCTTTGTTTTTATGAAACCAGTTGATCATATGGTTTATTCAGTTAATCCCAAACACAACATTTACTCTTCTTTAAAACTATAATTGTGTTACTGGATTTTGCATTGTAAAAAAGCACAGTAAAAGTCTAGATGAAAAGTTGAGTTGCATTACCAAATCAGGGTGTGATCTCATGAGATCTTTCAAACTGAGCAGGGTCAGGTGCTTAAGGAAAACCCAGATACTGCAGAAAGTATAGTAAATGATTTAATACCTAAGCCAGCACTGACTAAATGTCACAGTGTGGTTGAAGGGTGCACTGTATGTGTGGAGGTGCCATTTTTAGGATAAGAGAAATTGATGACATTGTCATTAAATGTTCCATGGTACTTTGCATACAAGCATGTTACCCTGATGTCCTTGCCCAATATGAAACTGAACAACAAATTGCCTCTAGTCTACATACCATCATTCTCAAATCAGGGAAGGTGTTCACTGCCTGTCCTAAATGAGCCCTCGTCCAGACTAACCCGCGGCATCGGCGGGTTAAAATCGATTGCTCGGGGATCGATATATCGCGTCTAGTCTGGACGCGGTGTATCGATCCCCGAGCGCGCTTACATCGATTCCGGAACTCCATCAATCCGAACGGAGTTCCGGAATCGACACGGAGAGCCGCGGACATCGATGCAGCGCCGTCCAGACTGGTGAGTACCTCGATTTTAGAAATTCGACTTCAGCTACGTTATTCACGTAGCTGAAGTTGCGTATCTAAAATCGATTTTAATTCCTAGTCTGGACGTGGCCTCTGAGTGTGGAGTGTGAATGAGTACTTCTATTCAATTTCCACCTTTCACCCTAGAAATGGCTGCACTTCAGTGTTTGGTGAAGTATTCTTTATACTGCGTAAATTCATTGGCAGGATTTGGGAAGTGCTAAAGAATGCTTCTGTACAAGATCATTATAAAGCCAAACGGTGTCAGATCTTCACTATTACTTCTTTGGTTTTAATACTTCATTTTGTCTCAACACCTTCATTATTTATTGTGGCGTTTCCGAATATCATAACTGAATAGGCTGGAAGCATTTACCTGTAATACCCTACCTGGCTAGCAGATGCTGCTGATCCTCTGTATCAAGGATAAGTGGGTATGGGCTGAGCAATCATGAGGGAGGAACTCTAGGAATAGCTACACCTGGGGAGAAAGGTTAATCTGATCTTTGGCTTTTCAAACTACAGTAGGATAAACTCAAAAAGAAAGGGCTACGTTTGCACTTTATATACTCCATGAGCTGTGTTTGTCGAGCAGATTGGGAAAAGCATCTGCTCTCACACACCAAAACTGTAAACATTACCCAGTAGGGCCAAACCTTTGCTTTATGAAGGTTTGGGAACAAAGATGAAATGAAACCTATGTGGTAAAATCTGATGAGAAACTAGTCATTTATGTATACTCTCAGATTACAAGCAAAAGAGACAGCCAATATATTGTAAATTTAGGGATACACAAGACAAGTCATATGAATGAAAGGATATGATATACTCCATGTAAAAGGATGAGTTATTTATACAGTATAATCTAAACAGGCAAGATTCTGCATCTATACCATAACATATATGAAGAAAGATTGTCAGTGCTCTGACATGCTGGGACATTTAATATCTGGTGTCCTTGAATAATCTGCTTTCCTGAATGTAGATATGGTGACAAAACTGGTTCATCATTTTACTATGATATCCCTCCAGGGTTGTGGGGTTTGCTGGTTTGTTTAATTCCCTTGCTAACATTTTATATGTTGTCTGTTATTGTTTGTCTTCTCTGTTTAGATTTTAAGTTCTTTAGGCAGGGACCATATCTTCCAAATACATTTCTAACTCAGAGGTTCTAATGCAGGGATGTCAAACTCAAATCACCATGAGGGCCATATGAGGACTAGTACATTGGCCTGAGGGCTGCATCACTGAAACCTTTTCATACAACGATACAAAAGTATAGTCAACAATGAAAAAACCAAAGAGTAATATAATATGCTATTAAAAGTCAATATATTAACTTTTTTAAAACTGTAAGGCGAAAAGTCAGTGCTAATTTTGACATCATTTCATTTTTGGCCATTTAGCTGGCAGCGTTTTGTATCAGCCAGAGCATCAATATTAGATTTGATATCCTGAGACTAAGCCAGTCTCAGTGTTGCCTGCAAATTGTACCACATTCCATACAAAAAACTACCCATAGAGAATGTTAAGCACACGTGCCAAAATTAAGGTTGCGCACACAACTTTTTCTCTGCCCCTTTGAGACTGTGTTATTTTGTGATCTTTTAATTACAGGGTCATGTACTGTTTCTCATATAATATATACCTTTTTTTCCTACACCCTTAAATTGTATAGCATCTTAGTAGAAAAATCACTGTGACCTTTATTGTGTTGTCACAGTAGCCCAAGATATGCTTACTAGCAAAGGATTTGCCACTTAGCCATGGTAAGCATGAGTGAGGGTGGTGATGAATGTGTGTTGTGATGGGAAGCTGTGTTGATTTGTGCCTGGGTTGTGTTGTGCTGGGAGATTTTGTTTGATTTGTGTTGGTGGCAAATAAGGGGTGTGTGCTGGGGTGAGGGGCTATCTGCATTTGGACTTGCTGGTTGTGTTGTTGTGTAGGTGGTTGTGCTGATATGTGAGGTGGCAGCTAGGCACAAGGCTGTGGCAGTCAGGCCAAGTAATCCACCTTCAAAATTGGTTGGTAACAGACTGCAAAACCCCCACTCCACCTCTTCCATGAGGCCCTGCCCCTGCCCTGCCTTTTCCCACCCCTTCCCTACCCCCATTCCAAACCCTTCTCCAAAGTCCCCACCCCAGTCCTGCCTCTTCTCCGCCTCCTCCCCTGAGTGTGCCACATCTCTGCTTCTCCCCCCTCCATCCTGGAAAGTCCTAAGCACTGGGAGGTAGGCGGAAGAGCAGGGATGCAGCACGCTTGGGGGGGAGTGAAGGGCTGGGGGGAGTGGGTCGTCACCTATGGCGGCTGCAGGACATACCTCCATGGCCATGTGTTTGTCAGCTGGGGCCACTGGGTCCTACTGTAATACAAGTATTTAATAATAACAGTAGCTATCTTCTAATTCTATTATGTGATGTGAGATGCACATCAGTGATTTATTTCAGTTTCTCTATAAATTTTGTGTGTTCTATGAATCCATATTAAAGCTGCAATTATAGCTGCATTTTCTAATAATGTCATAATGAACTCAGGAATAAATCTGTCCTCTTGTGCAGTGCTGGTTTTAAGTTGGTTGAATTACATTTTTAACCTTGCACATCATATATTTGTTAGCTAATGAAAAAAACAAGCTGCCTGTTATTTTGGTATGGGACTATACCATTTTAGTTTGGGGGCACAGTCAACATTTATGCACCTAACACTCTTGAAAATAAGTTGCTTTTATTGCTGAATTGATATTGCAAAGATTTTTCTTTCACACATCCCAGCAAAATAGAGTGGGTGTTTTGAGATTTCCCAAAGGAGAAAAAGAAATTAAGGTTTTTACAGAAAGCTGGTTTGCTTCTTTTAAAACCCACTTGCTCTGGAATGCAGATTTCAGGATAATGTCTTGCAAGGGAACTCAGTTAATAACTTTATATTGCCAGCTTGCCAAGGTCCCTTGGGTGGTGTACAACAATAAAAATACCCATTTGAAGTTTAGAAGTGCTTCTAAACAAAACAAATAAATCCCAAAGCAAACAGCAAGTGTGCTAGATGGCCTAAGACTAAGAGGTTTATATTCTATATAAGCTCTGGCCAGCAATCCCCTACATTTTAACTCTAGGGATGTAGAGGAAAGGATTTCTAGTCTTTAACCACTTGTAACCCTCAGGTAAGGCATTTACGCATGTAGACGTCAAACTAAAATACTATAAGAGACAAATTCTTCAAAACCCTTAATGATGTGAAGCAAGTAAAGACGAATAGTTACTCAGCAGATTGAGGTTGAGGGGTCAGGCTTTTAACACCATCCCAAAATAATAGGCCCTTTGAATTATATTAGATTTTCCTGCCAAATCTAAAACATAAAAAGAAACCATTGTTAAAAGCACAGAACAGTTTTTTACCCTAGGTTCATTATAGCAATGTGAGACAATAGAGTTATAATTTAGCTTCAAATCCAGAGTCATGGGTGAAATCTGCAGTGAAATAAGATATTACTCCTAGCCTTGATTCAGGAATTTGCTTCCCAACTTCAGGGCAAGCCTTCGGGACAAATGGAAAGTTCTGTCTGTTCATTCAACCTTCTGTTTAAGGGGTGGCTGGAGAGGATTTGAGGTTGGGTTATTTGTCGTTCAGAGAGTTTTCCTTAGTCTGACAAAAAGTAAGAACTACGTATGTTTTAACATACGAGGTATAAAATTGATGTTAGGCACCACGTGTGGCAATAGTGAGGCCAACAGGGATCAAAACAAAACACCTGCTTTTGGAAAAGAAAAGTTCTCAGTGTCTCTTAGATAGTTTCACATCACAGGGCCCACCAGCTATAAAGATATGATCACCTGCCAAGCTGAGCCACAAGAGCAGAATGCCTAAATAGAAACTGATGTCTGAATGCAAATATCCATCTGCAGGGGGCCCAGGGAGGAGGTGTTTGCATACACAGAGACTAAGTCTATATAATTAAATATATAAAAACCAGCAGAGATACTGTAAAATGAATTCACCACTTTCTAGGCAGTGAGTGTAATCTGATTTCACCCATTGATTGATTGTGCTTCCCCCAGCTTCAGGCAGCGAAGAAGCACTGTTTGAAGACCTCCTTGAAGGAACAGCACATAATAATTTCATGACAACCTTGCCAATAAACAAGGATAACGGCGTAAGAAAAGTGCACCACTGAAAACCACTTACCACCATGACCTTTCCCATTGAAAGCCTGAGGTGAATGTGGTATGAAAAGGATGCAAAGGTTCTTACCTTGGCTCGTTACCTCCAAGTAGTGCTTTGTGAAGGCAGAAGAGAGGAAAAAGCAGCCTCCTCTCCTTTTTACTTAATATGTAAATGATATAAATCAGATGAATCCAGCTGTGCAAGCATTCCTCCAGGGCAGAGATTCAAAGACTGAGTTAACAGGGTGCATGAGGCAATAGGTGTACAGCAGCTGTGTCTCATCAGCATACAGATGCTGTTTCAGCCTGTGTTTAGCAATGATCTCACCAAAAGGTCTCTCACATATGGTGAGCACCCCAGGAGAATGCTTGCATTTCTTAAAGATACAACCTAGTACTCTTCAGTTACTATCCATCCTAAGTTCCAGATGTGACTGGATCCTTCGAAGGACAGTCCTAACCATACTGGCAAAATCCATTTGTTGCGAAATCAACAGCCAATGGTTAATCTTATTGGAAGGTCCAGTGTAAACAAAATGACCATCTCTGGCAGTGATCGTGACAGTGACAAATGCATTCGCTGATCCAAAAAAGGCCTCAATGCAGACTGGATGCTACCCAGAATGTCACTGGTATCCAGATGCACCTAGATCAGCTTCTCTAGTAAAAGGGAAGGTTAGGCATTCAGTGGTAATTAGTGAGCAGTCTGGCATCAATAAATAGTTTCTTGAGGAGGGGCCATATGGCCACACCCATTGAAGAATGTTTAGTGCCTCTACAACCACTTGATAATTAGTCCACCAATGACAACCACACCACTCACTTTAAGCCACTAGAATAAGTAAGGTGGTCAAATCAAAAGAGGTCTTTGTAAACCAGTGACATGCTCAAAGGCCAAGCCAAGCTCCACCAGTGGAAAACATGAGGCTTCTTCATTCAGGTTTGGAAAGACCAGCCCAAAAGTGCACATTCTCTTCTATGAAGAATGTAGCAAACTGGCCAGAATGATCAACAGAATTACTTGTGCATGGGGGAGAATGGGTCAGATTGGTATGCATGCCTCTGGAAAACATGAGAGAAGCTTCTTGCTATCTAGGTTAAATGGCTAAGAAACATGATTTCCTCCTGCCAAATGATGCCCTCAGGCCTTAAAAAGCAGCAGCTCGGGTCAGTTCCTTGCAATGGGCATATTAGAATGTTACAAACGTGAGCGTTAACATTGCTAACTACTGGAAGCCAAAGGAAACAGACGGTAAATGTTCCAAACAAATTATATGTGCTCTGCAACTGAGATAAGTGGATGAGTGAACAAACATCAACTGTACCGTGAGTTGAGCACATCTCCATGGCAACCCAATCGTCTTCTGAACTCAAAATATGTCCTGCATGGTAATTTAAAGTTTTGAAAGTGGATTTTTCCACATGAACCATACTTATGAAGAGCAGACTAAAGAAAGAAAATGTAGGGACCCTTAAAATGTAAGAGTAATCTCAAAAGGTTCATTTTGGGAAAATGACCAGAAGTGGGACTGTGTGTGGGGCAGAGGGTTGTCAGGCTAACCCCACTCCTTCACATCTGTGAATTTAGACCAAGCCTTGGAGGATCCACTCGTAGTGGCACATCAGAGGCATGTAGGACTTTAATACAGCAGCAGCCAGAGCTGGGTGGAGTTCTTAAAGGGCCCTGAGGTAAGGGTGACTGAGCCAGAGCTGTTGGGCCTGGCTCGGAAGATTGGACATGAAGGGGTCTGATGGAAGGAATCAGCACCCTCTCAAGTTGTGAGCCATTTCTCTTCTTCCCAACTTCCCCCTGGCGTTTTAGTCTGTGAGGAGCTCTGTGAGTTCAGTGGGACCTGAGGAAATTCAGCACTTTGCAGGACAGAGCCCTCTCAAGGGGTTGCTGGCTCCTTTTAGATCACCCAGGGTGAGCTAATTTAAGGAGAGAGCCTGTCCAGGCAGCTAATTGAATAATGAACAGCAGAGCCTGACAAAAGGCCAACAGGGCTCAGTTGCAGGAAGGTGGTCAGAGAGAGCAGCTCTCCTAAGGGAGAGGAGGTCCCAGAGACCACAGGTCCCAAGGAGGAGGGTTCTGTCACCCCTGAGCCAAGGGGAGACACTATTTCCAGTTTATTTTGGGATTTAATAAAATAGAACCTCTGTAGGGGAATTTTGTCTGACACCCCTTTAGACTGGGTGGAGTTCTTAAAGGGCCCTGAGGGAAGGGTGACCGAGGCAGGGTGACCTGCAGCACCACAGTTGGTCAGGAGAGGGTGCAGGCAGGGCAGGCAGCCCTGCAACAGGCCTTTTGAGTGGAGTTTATTGGATTGAGGGGAGGGAATAGAAAGGGTTAAACAACAGAGGCTGGTAAACCATTCGTATTAAAAATGGCTTAGAGAACATTGTACTTTCCCGTGCAGAACTGTGGGGTGTGGTGGGAAAGGAAAGGAGCCTCTGAATTCCATAGATCTGTGTGCAAATCCCAAATAAAATTGCAAGGGAAAACGATTCTGGCATTCACTCAGCCTTGTCCTGACTTGTGCACATTCCAACTCCCCCATGCAATTGTCAGCCCCAGCTGAAGTGGAGGCACAGAAGTAGAGCAGCAGAGGCGTTACAGGCTGCATCACCAGGTGCCCTGGCAGTGTTGCATGGGAGAAGCTTATACAGAGCCTTGTGCAGTCAGTGTTGTTAGTTCTGCACTTCCATAAAGACTAAATTAATTCTTCATTTAAAGAAACAGTCAATAGCAGCTCTTTGGGGCTACAGTCGATTCAAAATCAATGAGTCATTCCCTACCATAATAAATATACTTTTCTGTAGAGAGTTGTCTGTGCAGGTAAATGGCTTTGGAGGGATTTATCGCTTGAGCTGTACAGGGTGACGTGCATCCCATCTGTTGAGTTTCAAGTCCTAATGCCCTACACTTGAAGAGACACATGTCTAGATAACGTACACATAGGCACCTTCAGCAAAGAAACCAAGTTTCTTGGAACAATAGGCACAGTGTCATGAGGTGGCTGCAAAACCAACCTGTCAGTGAAATACAATGTACCCTTTTGTTACATCCCCTGAATTCCTCTGCTCTGGCACAGGGATTCAGCTTTGTATTTTGTAACTGGAGAGGGGAAAAAAGAATCCATGCTTTCAAATACAAAGTGAAGTGAATTTTATGTTAGCAAAAGGTGCCCGATTGATGGCTCAGATATCCAAGGCTTTGTTAGCACAGACAGAGATTGTGGTGCCAGTTTCCTTTGACCACTCCAGGCAAGTGCCTCAATTGTGACCTTGAAGTGGGAGGGGTTAGTTCAGTCCTTCACTTCTCTGCAGAGCATACCAGCAAGGCAGGGGCTAGCTGTGCTGGTTTTTGTGGTGTGTTTCCTGGAGACCAGTATGCCTTCATTAATGTTCATTTCACATAGGACTTTGCATAATCACCTCTGATCTCTACAGATCACAGTGCTCAGAACTAAAGGTGAAAAGCTCCATATTTCTTCACCAATCTCAGCTCAACCACACTCCCGCCTAACCCAAACAAGAGAGGATGAAAATCACACCTAATACAATTATTTAGGATTTTAAAGATCACAGCCAGTCTGTGCAATGGTGTTTTGGGGTGGAGTCAGAACTGAATGGCTATGCAAGGGAGGGGAGTATGGAATGAATAAAGCCACTTGTTAACTGCCTATGAAATTTGCCTCTAAAGGAACTCCCAGACCAGTGTCTATCTCTGGATAAAACATAGCCGTTTCCAATCACACTGTACAGTAGAATTATAGTAAGTTCTATATATTCCTATCCTGGGTGTTGCTTATGGGTTATTCTATGTGAAAGATGGTTCTCTCCTGTGCCACCTTAACTAAAAACCTGTTTTGTCTCTTTTTTATTCCAGATGCTGGAGAGCTATCCGATCCTTTTGTCCATAGTTACCAGCCTGCTCTTCATCGTGCTGCTGCTTGCAGTGCTCATCAGAAACAACGGCTGGGCAGCCATTCTGTGGAATGAAATCATCGTGCAGAAAATAAACAATTTCATCATGGGTCAGAGCAAAGAAGAGAGGATTTTAAACTTCGTGCTGCAGAATGCAGTCAGAGGAGACCCCCAGAGTGTAGTGGACACCATAGATAAGTACTGCTCTCAGAAGGAGTGGGCCATGAATGTGGGGGCTGAAAAAGGTAATCACATCAGAGATAAGCTCCTCAAGGCTACTTTTGAGTTTGAGACTGGCATGATACAGGATACGTTATTCTGTTTGTCACTGAAAAAACATAGCAACTTTGCACGCCGCAACAGCGGTTATGCAAACAATCATGCAAGATGGTGTAAATCTCTTTGGAAGAATCCAGCAGGTGCACTGTAGGGTCATGGGGCCACATGTGATTTTTGATGTGCTGTGCATATTGCTTCATAAGGGAAGGAGGACAGGCATCTGGGGAGTTGAGAAACAAAAACCCCTGACTTTGATTCCTGCCAGTTTCTTGCTATGTAGCCTTGGAAAAGTCACTGCCTTGCTTTCTGTACCTCCATTACAATGGATCTTATCCTATTTCCAGCACAAAAAGTGTCCATGAGCCTTAAATTCACTGTTGTTTATGAAGCATTTTGAGATCCTCGATTGAAATGTGCAAACCAGGAGTATTTAAAATAGTATTTTTGAGGGAAGGGAGATCATACAGCTGTAATATACACAAGAAGCTGTCCTATATACTAACAGGAGAATCTGACATTACTATCACCTGGCATGTCTTAGTTTCTCTTAAAGGCCAAATCAGCTAAGTGGATAAAATTTGGCCCTTTTTAGTTTTTGGAGGCAGTGCAGGTAATTTGGAAGAAACATAGTAATCTAGGGTTAACCCTAGTAAACTTGTACTTTTACACAGTCATCAGAGAGACCCCGATGTGTTAGGCCTAGTTTATGAAAACCGTTCCTGTGATTCCATGAATAGTATGTTTAGGGTGAAAGCCGTAGTGTCTAGTACCTTTGCACACATTATTAAAGCTCTAGCCCTGGTAATATTTGGTCACGTTCTGAGGTTTTTGCTTGGACAAAATGCCCTTGGATTTCAGTAGAAATTTGCTTGAGTGAAAACCAAATGTGGATCTTAAGATTTAGACCATGATGCAGTGACTTATATAATGACACTATCTTGGATTTATTTAGCACCTCTCATCTTAAAGGTGCCAAAGCACCTGACAGGAGTGGCTTCAACACTCAGTAAAGTGCAGTTTCCTCTGTGGCTTTGAATAGCACACAGATACACCAGAGTTACCAACTCCCCAAACTAGGGGATTTTGCTAGGGCATCTGGTGGGATAATGCCTTGGGATCTTTTAGTGACCCCAAATGGTCTCAACTTTGCCTTACAGCTCATTTGAAACAACAGTTTCAACGGTACACTGCTAGGACATTGATTCAGTACTTGCTGAGAAGGACCAGTGCCACCCACTGAATCAAGAGCCCTGATCCCTGAAATGCCCTGGGTTTCTTTGGAAGCCTCCTATCCAAGTATTGACTAGAAATGACCATGCTGAGATCATATCCCAAGAAGGTACATAGCACTACACCAATTTATAACAACAAGCCATCTCTAATCTACAATAAATTGGAACAATGTGCTGTGTTACATATGACTAATTGCATTTATTAAAACAAATAATCCTATAAATAAGCATTGAAGACAAACTTGCTTTAAGATAATATACAGATTCTGTCACACAAATAATATGGGGTCAAGAGTTTCACCATTAGGGGCCCCAGTGAGTGCAAAAGCAGGGCATTTAGACAATACGGACAGAAAGGAGAGCACCAGTCATTGCCACTGAAGTCCCTGAATTAATACAAAAAATGTACAGTTGCAGCACTATACACTTACCCTGCAGAAATGTGCCAATAGAAGCTGGGTGGCAGGAGCAGGCTGAGTTATACTGTTAAGTAGGAGCCCTGGGCTAGATCAGTGAGAGCACAGCCACACCAAGAGACCTTCCAGCAACATCAATGAAAGTTTTGCAGGAGAGCTGAAGGTAGAGTATAGCATTTCGTTACTTACGTCAGTCAGTTTAATATTTGCATTATTTTGCAGTCGAATGCATTTTTCACCAGTATGAACCCCTTTTCCCTTTCTCCCCAGTTCTCTCCCTCCCTCTTTCCTGTTTTTGTGCATCTCCTCCTGTGTTCTCCGTATTTCTTTTTTTCCTCCCTCCTTTTAATCTATATACTCTTTCCTGTTTTCTGTCCTATGGCTGGCTCCCCATTTTCTCCTCATTTCTGTCTGCTCTGTCACCCTTCCCTTTTTCTTTCGCACTTCTCAACCCACCTTTCTATTTTCAGTCTGTGCAAAGCTGCTGAAGTCCTTTCCCTGTGGAAAAGCTGCAGAGGGAAACTGATAAGCTTTCTACTATGTTTTCCTCTGCAGGCTTGCCACGTGGCAAGCCTGCACTTCATGAACATAGAGAGAAACGGTCTGAAAATTGCTTGAATTGGGAGCTGACTGCACAGTGAGCCTGAGTAGATTTCTGCAGACCTAGCTGGTTTCTCTTACATCAGCAAGGGACTCAGTGCAGAAGCAAACTGACCACTCCTAGTCAGTTTACACATACAGTAATCTGAAATGAGAAACTCACTAGGATCAGTCAGTTCTAAACAGTTTGTCTTTGCAGTCCTCTCTGACCAATGCCTATAAGGGTTGTTCTACTCACTGCAATTGGCAGTGGACTTAAACTGCAGTATGATTTTTAAATTGAGGTGCCTATGGCTGGGAGTTTGAAACCCACACAGAAAATACTTCTCACTTTAGCAGTTAGGTGGGTTTTAAGAACTACAGGGGGTATTACTTCACAGTGCGCTGCGGTGACCCCTCCAGCCCTGTCCCTTCCTTGGCTGCAAAGATGGTGGTCATATTACAGGACCTTGGATGAGGCAAGTGTAAAGAATGGGAATCAGCGGGGCAGTTCTCATAACTAGGGCCCTACCAAATTCATGGTCCATTTTGGTCAATTTCACGGTCATAGGATTTTAAAAATTGTAAATTTCATGATTTCAGCTATTTAAATCTGAAATTTCACAGTGTTGTAATTGTTGGGTCCTAACCTAAAAAGGAGTTGTGTGGGGGGTGGGTTGCAGAGGTTTACTGTAGGGTGTTATTGCGGTACTGCTACCCTTTCTGTACTGCTGCTGGCAGTGGCACTGCCTTCAGAGCTGTGGAGAGCGGCAGCTGCTGGCTGGGAGCCCAGCTCTGAAGGCAGAACCACTGCCAGCAGAAGTCAAGATGGCCTGGTACGGTATTGCCACCCTGACTTCTGCACTGCTGCTTACAGAGCTGGGCCCTCAGTCAGCAACCGCCAATCTCTGGCCACCCAGCTCTGCAGGCAGCAGTGCAGAAGTAAGAGTGGCAATACTGCTACCCCCTAAAATAACCTTGCAACTGCCCTGCAACTCCCTTTTGGGTCAGGACCCCCAATTTGAGAGACACTGTTCTGCCCTGTGAAATCTGTATAGTATCGGGTAAAAGCACATAAAAGACAGGATTTCACAGTTCATGATACGTTTTTCATGGCCGCGAATTTGGTAGGGCCCTACTCATAATAGAAGGGCAGGACCCCTCCCCGCAAATAAAATAAAATAAGGGAAGATAAAAGCTTTCTGAGAACAGGGACTCCTATGAGAAATGCTGACAAACCTGGCAATATGGTGGGCACCAAGGGGCACTGCTCCAGCAAGACAGGCAAAATCCCAACATTACTGATTGTTAATTCCTAAGATTTGAAGCCTAACCAAGAGTGCTCAATTACAAACTTCAGCATCACACCAGTACAGTGCATACACAAGTGATGCATCAATAAATAGCACAGGACAAGGTGGATGCTGATAGCGGGTAACTAAGCAGCTCCGGGGGCTCATGCAGCATGATGCCAAAGGCTAAACACTTCCAAATATTCATTCAGATTCAGGTATCTAATGTGTTGGCACTACTTAGGACCATAAAAGATGGGAGAGACTTCTGCCACTCAGTCCATTTCTTGGCAAGGATTGGAGATAGTTTCCAATTTTATTTATTTATTGTAACAATTGGCTAATGGTTTCTGGCCTTTATAATACAAATAGATAGAGCCTTTGTCAGCTGGCTTGACTGTTCCTTTTGTAATGAGTATTTCTTAACTTAAAAGTCTTACATTAAGGCGACTGCGTGTAATATTATTTACAAAACATGAACTCTCTCAAAGTTTAAGAGCTCTGCATTTTCATGAATGGGGACAGATTTTGCAACTAATTTTTTTTTTTTTTTGCGAAGTATTGCATTTTTCACTCAAAGTTGGGCTAAATTTTATTTAATACAGGCCTATCTTCTCTCAAAAATGTGATTCATTAATTAATTTTTTTAAACATCTCAATGTACTTATTTTTTTGAAAATTTACAATTTGAAGCCTAGGTCAGATGATCAATTTTCACAGTATGATACAAGACAACCTATTTCCTGAACTCACCCTAGTGCAAAAAAAAAAAAGAAGTTATGAAAACATTCACAAGACTGTTTTCAGTTTCACAGGGGCCCCATTGATACAATAAGCAGCAGTTTCGTTTGCGGTATTTGTCAGTGGTTTCTTTCCAAGATTCCAGACATTTCAAAATGAATCTCATTTTAAGTAAGAGCCAGTCTGCAAAAGAAGCCTTGTATAATTTATTATAAACCATCACATTTTGAATCTCCTTATAGCTGCTTAGTAAATGAACTTGTAAGATTCCATCCACTAACTTTATTATTTGATGCAGTTTGATTTAGTCCACAGTTAACCCTTTCTCTCCCATTCAGGTTTGATTCTAGATAAGATACTGGAGGAGACAAAGCCATCAGTCTTGCTGGAGCTAGGGACGTACTGTGGCTATTCAGCTGTGAGGATTGCTCGGCTGTTAAAGCCCAGCGCTCGCTTACTGACCATTGAGTTCAACCCTGACTTTGCTGCTATTGCCAGACAGATGATTGAGTTTGCTGGAGTGCAAGATAAGGTACATCTTGATCTTCTGTGGCTGGTAAATGAAGGGACTAAGCAGCTGTTAGGTCAGAATACTGGCATTTCACCCTCTTATACTTAGGCTAACATAGCAATTGCAATATCCCAGTCTATTTTAGCAGTGAACTGAGCATGGCAATTGGGTTCATCCCTGTGGTGTATGTGTGAAGTCGGGAAATGCCCATTAGGGACTGTGGCAGGGTCGTGAACACCTTTTCATACATACTTTGTGTTTAAGATACCTGAGTAGTTAGTAAAGGTGGGGCAAAGCTAACAAGGTTGGGAATCCTTAGCAAGAAGGCAAAGATAAGACGACAAAGTATCATGTTGCCTCTATATAAATCGATGGTACACCCACATATAGACTCATAGACTCATAGGTCAGTAGGGACCAATATGATCATCTCGTCTGACCTCCTGCACAAGGCAGGCCACAGAACCCCACCCATCCAATTTTATAACAACCCCTAACCCAGGACCGAGTTATTGAAATCCTCAAAATTGGTTTGAAGACCTCAAGCTGCAGAGAATCCACCAGCAAGCGACCCGTGCCCCACGCTGCAGGGGAAGGCGAAAAACCTCCAGGGCCCCTGCCAATCCGCCCTGGAGGAAAATTCCTTCCTGACCCCAAATATGGCGATCAGCTAAACCCTGAGCATGTGGGCAAGACTCACCAGCCAGCACCCAAGAAGGAATTCTCTGCAGTAACTCAGTTCCCATCCCATCCAACATCTCCCCGCAGACCACTGAGCAGACCTATCTGGTGGTAATCCAAGATCAATTGCCCAAATTAATGATCCTATCATAACATCCCCTCCATATACTTATCAAATCCTGGTGAATCTTCAGAAGTATTATTTTCTAGAAGCAGTTCTGCTGCTAAGGATAGAGATTTCTTCTGTTTTTCTCTTTTGTTTTATATTGCCTAACTATAATATCTTTGCTTAGAAGTTCATATATTGAGCTCATTTACTGTTGTTCCTCCCCCACTCTTTTAAGTCATAAGCTTCTATTTATGATGATGCCATATTGCAATTCCAAAAAACAGGCTCTTATGGTCTGCATGCAGATCTGATCGCCCCATCTTAAAAAAAGATCTATTGGAATTGGAAAAGGTTCAGAAAAGGGAAACAAAAATGATTCGGGGTATGGAACAGCTGCCATATGAGGAGAGATTAATAAGACAGGCTTTTCAACATGGAAAAGAGACGACTAAGGGGAGATATGATAGAGATCTATAAAATCATGACTCGTGTGGAAAAAGTGAATAAGCAAGTGTTTTTTTACTCCTTCTCATAACACAAGAACTAGGGGTCACCAAATGAAATTAATAGGCAGCAGGTTTAAAACAAACAAAAGGAAGTATTTCTTCTCACAAAGCACAGTCAACCTGTGGACCTCTTTGCCAGAGGATTTGTGAAGGCCAAGACTATAGCAGGGTTCAAAAAAGAACTAGGTAAGTTTATGGAGGATAGGTCCATCAGTGGCTATTAGCCAACATGGGCATAGATGGTGTCCCTAGCCTCTGTTTGCCAGAAGCTGGGAGTGGGTAACGGGACGGATCACTTCATGATTACCACTTCTGTTCATTCCCTCTGAAGCACCTGGCACTGCCCACTGTTGTAAGACAGGGCTAGATAGACTATTGATCTGATCCAGTATGGCCATTCTTATGTTCTTAGAGTAGTATGATTCAGATCCAAATTGGGGTTTGGAAAGAGCTTGGGGCTCAAGTGAGAGCAGGGATTGCAGTTTGAGTTTCCCCAAACTGCATGAGCTATTCTCACAAGTTTCCTGCTGTCTGAGCCAGAAGAAGAATATACAGTGGCAGGCTCTGTTCCAAACTAACTTTTTAACCTCTCTTCTGTACGTTCTGTTTGCTTTGGACAAGAAGGTTTGATTGAGATGTGACTGCAATTCCAAGCCAGCAGGGGATTCTCTTGTCACCAGCAGAGAATCACTCTTCCCAGCAGAGCCAAGGTCACAGACTTCTTATAATTGCATGGAGAAAAAATAATTGAGTCAATTAATCAAAAAAGCCCATGTGATCCAAAGCTAGCCAGCAGCTGAAATTATCCACCAACGCTATCAACATGGTCATGGAAGTCTGACTTCAACTTAAAGGGTGAGGGGCATTGTGCTTAAAACAAGGTGCACAGATCAACATGAGATGAATTTGCTTTTCAGGTGAAAATTGTAGAAGGCTCTTCGGAGATAATTATCCCACAGCTGAAGAAAAAGCATGAAGTGGACACACTGGATTTCGTCTTTCTCGACCATTGGAAAGACAGATACCTGCCAGACACAATCCTGCTGCTTGTGAGTTGGAATGATTTCAGTCCTAAAACCCTCATAGTGAATATCCGGAGTCTGTAAGATCTTCCCAGAACAGCTGGGAAGTGCGTGTTTTCTATAGCTATAGCAGGGCACTCACCAGAGAGATGTTTAACAACCAGCTAGCCATGTGGTGAAAAGGGATGGAGCTTTGGGGCTGGATTCACAACAGTGCTGAGTGCCCCTGCCTCCCCTGTTATTGTTAGCACTTCCCAGGGATTGTTCAGCCTCTCTGGAAAGGCCTGAAGCTGAATACCCAATGAGAACCACCCACAGACACTGGGGCAGTACAGGTTTGGGTCTGAACGTCATGACTTAAGTCTTTCCCTATCAGATTAAGCCAGGACACCTGATCCAAATGCCCTGGATTTTGGAGAAGTTCAGACTCCAGTCCCAGCCTTCACAACACTAATTTCCTGATGGCAAACTCTGTTATCAGGGTTTGTGTTCCTGGATGAAATTCAATCTTGATAGCACGTTTGTACCTTCTTTCTGTGAACATCTGGGGCATCCTTACCATCTGATTGGCTGTAAAGCAGCCCTTAGCAGAGGGAAGACTACTCCTAGGACCATGCTAGGCTCTCATTCCAGGAAATGCCATTCAGCCTCTTTCCACCCACAGCCAGACGTGGGGACAGATTCTGTCAGCAACAAAGGTAACAGTTAATGATACTTCATTACAAAATTAGGAGGCTATAATAGCATTAGCAAATTATGGGTTGGCATTAAACAGCCAGGTAATGACAAACGAGAGCAGTTAAGGACCCCGGGGTATTTCCAAACGTCAGCAAATAACCCAGTGATAATCATAGCCTGTTTATAAAAACAGCATAAATGCACATATCATCACAGCTTAATAGCACCATTAGACCTGTGATAATTTCTAGAACTAAATGACTAATTGGATGGAAATGCCGTTTTTCAGTTACATTCTCCACAAATATCTCTTGTGTGAGCCTCTCTTGCATTAAGACCATGGGAGCCCCTGCTGACTGCTTCGCACTAGCCTCATTCTCCCTCTCTTGCATAGCCCCAGTTCACCACCCCTGTTCGGAGAATACAAGCACTCTGTCTTAGACTCCCACTCTTTCCTCCCTACAAGCAACTTTTTAAAAAGTAGAGGGTTTCCTTGGGACTTCTTTTTAAAACCCACCATTGAATTTACACATCAGTGGCTTGGAGACAGTAAATTTTTGTTCTGAAATTCCTTTGCCTCGCAAGAATGTTCACTTTAAAACTTGCTCTGTAACAGTTACTGAGTTCCCAGCTCTTTGGAGGACTAGAGCACCAGTTCCAGCTCTGAACCTTAAAACGACAAAGCAAAAAACCAGCTAAAGCAAAGGATTGAGAATCATTTGGCTCCAGCTTCTTAGTCAACAGTTTGATGCAATTACAAACCAGAGAGTTTTGCTTATTCTCATGAACATGTATTCTCATGTATTCTACATTATTCTCATGTAACATCCCCAAGGGACTTTAGATGGACCGGCTGAAGGAAACACTTTGAATATTTCTCCAGCCTGGTATTTTGAACATAGTTTTTGACAAGCATTTCAGATGACCCAAGTTGTGGTTTGAGTCCCAGACAGTTTCTCTTTCACCCAGTTCTAGAAAAGGTCTTTGATACAAAGAGCAGCTGGCAAACATCAGCGGAGTCACAGTGACACAGCAGCTAGTGCTGGAAATTACAGCTGGAGAAATGCCTTTTTCACTCAAGTTTCTGATCTGATTATTAGAAAGTACAGGCCAGAGGATATTGACATAGCTCCCAAACTGCCTCTTCTCTTCAGATAGGTGAGCTAACCACTAGTGGCCTCTACAATACTCATGTGCGGGGCAAAAGCCATTCTTGGAGCCTTATAAAGATTTAACCTTCCCATAACTGCAGGGTGGGAACAAAGCTGATAAGCTGCAGGCTTTTATTTTGAAAATTGCTGGTGTATTCAGATAAGCAATGTCTCTTTGTCAAGGACGATACAAGGAAGCAAATGATATGGTTGCAGCTTTACTTTCGTTAAATGTTGGATGCCCAGGTATATGGCAAGTTAATTATGCCTCATGAATTCTTGGTACCTTGCCAGCCTGGCCCTCTTTGGGCACTAACCGTGCTCCATGCCCTGTCGCCAAATAAAGCAGCCGAAGGTTGGATGGGATTGAGGAAGATTGAGCACAGGAAATCTCAGTCACAAATGCTGAGTTTTTCTAGTAGTGGGCCAGGGCCCCATTGAGACTTTGCTGCCCAGAATGCCATGCAGCCCCCGCTCTGGTGGCTTCACCAGCTTCTGCAAAATTTCAATATTGACCATTCCTTTTGATTTCAGATTAAGTCTCTCCATGTGTGAAGAAATCCTTCCAAATGTGAATTACAGAGTTGTCTTCTTAACCCTGCAGAGACCACCAGAAACAGTAATTTAGGCATGACCTATCGCCATTCATTTGAATCTGAATCCTACTGCCATCACTTTCTTATCAGTATTATTAATTCTTTTACTGCTGATGACATTATTAGTAAAAAGATCCAGCTTTTCAGCGGTTGCTTGCCAAACCTGTAGAGTGAGTCATGGCTATTTGTTCCTGATCAAACCCATGTTAGGAATTCACATTAGCATGAAATGTCACTAATATGAAAATGCATTGCACTAGCACTTAGCAAATGTTAGCTCCTTCTAAATAACAGATTCACCAAGCGCAAGTCTCTCTTCTTTCTAGGACCATGGCTTGCTGAGAAAGGGATCTGTTATCCTGGCTGACAACGTCATTGTCCCTGGGGCTCCAGAGTTCATTAAGTACATCCGCAATAACAACAGGTTTGAATGTACCAACTATCCCTCGTACGTGGAATACATGAAAGTGAAGGATGCCATGGAAAAGGCCGTGTTTGTGGGATAAAGGGCGTCACTGGTATCTAACTGTTGTTTCAAGTGTTGTAAATGCAACTGCACAGGTTAACTCTGTCTGTGCTTTATGTTTAGCTTTCTGTACTTTTGGGGCTGTAATTAAAGCAAGCTATAATGAAGAAGATGGGTTTAGAGAAGAGGGAAACCAAGGACTAGCGAACATGTGCACAAGTAGGGTAGCCAGCCAAAGATTAGAGGGAGAGGCCTGTTTTTTTCCTCTTTTCAGATGGCTATCTGCATCCAAGAGGATATCCACTCCCTTAAGATGATCTGCTCCTTGCCAAACAGCAAAACCAGTCAGTTTACTTTGAGTTCAAACCTTACTAGCCAAGAGTGAAACAGCCTCTCAGCTTCGCTGTGATTTTCTGTGTCCTTAAGCCAAAACAGACTAATTGCTTCTAAGAGAGAGAGAGACACAGTTTGCAGGGAAGGAATATTTCAGCAGCTCTGATTTGGCTAAATAACTGGCAATGCACAGCAGTGAAGAATCCGTCAGTTACATCGTACACATTCCTCGCTAGCTACTAGTAAAAATTCCTTATGTTCTGTGCTGGAGAAACAAACCAAAACACAGTTTGACAGTAGGAGAGGCAGACAAGATAATTAATGTGATTGTGGGGGACCGACCAGGAAGGCTACACGAAATAAATGGATAAAAATATACATTTGTGGGGTCCTTTAAACAGACAAGTAGCATTAAGGGAGCAGCTTCTTTATAGTGAACTATCAAATGCACATAAACCACCAAGACCTTGATTAAAATGCTGTTTTCCAACCCTTTGCATTGTACATAACCAATGTAAGCTCTTTGGGGACAGGATATGCTTCTTACTGTAGGCCAAGAGCTGCATAAATGTGTCCTATTTTAAATCATCAGCCAGCACCTTACAACAGGCTGTGCTTTCCTGGCCAATTATTGTATGCCCTGGGTTGTGTTCACATTACAGTAAATATTAAGGATTATTATTAAGGTACAAGGCCAAACCCAAAGTGACTTTAGTCACCCAAATGGTGCAACAGTCCACTGGCAGGGCACTGCTCAACGTGTCCCACTGCTGTCGCACAACTTGGTGGAATTCAAAATTTATAAATAAAAATGAAGGGGAAAAAATGACTTGTGCAGTTACTGAGCGTGTGACTCCATTTTATTCCACATGGACTCTGTCCAGCACTTCTGCTGTAGGTTTCAGCCAGGGAGCAGCTCTAGAAATAGACCCTGTATTCTAAAACCAGTAGATATGTACTCCCTCTCCCCTTCCACTTCGGATTCTCACAGGCATGTTATTTAGCCAGCTGCTTTTGCAGTTCACCTCCCTGAAGTGTTATTTATTCTGGCTCAGGAGAGAATCACATCTTTAAGTCAATGAAAATGAGCTTGGCAAAGACTTCAAACAATAGAACTGAAAAGGAGAGCAAGTTATCCACAGTTGTAAGATCAAATTGAAAATGGACACACACAGTTAACTAAAGGAACCCAGTGAAAAGTGAGGAGCCACTCCTGTGCTAGGCCCCAGCCAATCCACAAGCCAGAAACTGATCAGGTGACTCTCAGGGGAGGCATATAAGCCTCACAGGAGGAACAGCAGCTCAGTCTATTCAACATACTCTATGGCTTGGAACTCTCTCCTGCCTCACAGTGGCAACAGACTCCCCAAGCCTTAGCCTGCTCCAGCCATGCTCTAACTCTGGCCTCTCTCCAAACCAGCTCCGGACTCCTGATTCCGGCTCTGAGCCTGGCCCTACTGCCATGGCTCTGATCATACCCGATCATGAGTTATGACACCCAGCCAGCTCGTGGATGCATTACTTTCCAAACAGGCACAATGAGGCAAAGCTGCCATAATTTACCTTGATAAAGAAAATAGCTAAAAGTCTTTCTCAGCCTTAAACTCTACTGGATCAGATCCCTGGTCCATCCACTCCAGGATTGACTCTCCAGCAGTGGCCAATAACTGATGCCTCGAGGTGAAAATGTCATATAGTGCCCATAGGTAATAGGGCAGAGCTGTACTGTGCATGGGTGTGTGCGTCATTCCTTTCTGAGCTGCTGAGGGCAGCCATCTCACCCTGAAATAGACATGTAAACAATGTATAAGTGCCCAGCTGTAGAGATCATCAGTGATCATGTGCGTAACTCACTGGCATGGTATCAAAGCCCTTCTGGTGATTTTAAACTGTTTGCAAAACACCTGGAGAACACGATTTACAAGCCCATCTACATCGTGGGTGTCCAGTGCCCACTGTTTTAAAGATCATAACTTTAGCAGGTCTCTTCCATTTTTAGCCCATATGTGCCTTTGATTGCAATTAAGTCTCCCTCTCACCACAGGAGGTTGCTGTGATTTATTGATACTGATGAAGCCCTACGCACATCACAGGTTGCATGCTCAGAAGCTCTGTATTGTGACATTGTTGCATGTAAGAATACTGAAGCAAACCAAGTGCCGTGAGATCATTTGCATGTCAAGAAAGGTTTAGGTGCAGCTTGCGATGCAGTCCTCTGCTGTACTTTGCAAAACAGAATCAGGGAAAAGTGTTCTCATTTTGTAGCCTACAGACCCTTAAATGTGGTGTTATGCAAGGAGAATATCAAGAAAACAGGACGTGGGAGGAAGTAGTACAGAGAAGCAATTAGGTTGGTGTAGATATTACACAGAGCGGATTCCCTTCTGTGGCATGGCAGTTTTATTTGGGAAAGAGACAATGTGAGCTCTGCATGCAGTCAGAGCCACAGCCACTTCTTTTAAGGTCAAAATTAAGTGTTTTCCTCCAAGTAGAACTACAGGGCCAGCATGGCTATGGAAGAGCTCAGTTCTGTTTCGGTTCATGCATCATCAGATTGTTAACCAAGTTCCATTGCAAGGATAAATTTTGCCCTCAGCCAGACCCATGTAACACTATTTATTACTAGTGACCAAGGGCGAAAAGAAAGGACCTAGCTGAATTTGAATGACTGGCAAACAAACAGAGCACACTTTGGATTGTGGAAGCAGTGAAGGCTGTAGGCTCTCTGAATAGCCTCCTTTGTACAGGGATAGCTAGTGTCCTAAAGATCCCAGCATCGATCGAGAGTTGATGCAATATCATCCTACTGTAGTCGGTGTCAAAGACAACCCAAATATTCCCAATCCTGTTCTCAATGGAACAGTAGATCAGAGTTTGAGTGTTTGACCAAAGACCCTCAGCTTGTAACGTGCCACTGATGGAAACTACCAATTAAATAAATTCCTCCAGCCAGTTCTCCCAATTCACCTTGCAAATGATCAATTCTAAGCAGGGCCGGCTTTAGGAAGTGCGGGGCCCAATTCAAACAGTTTCGACAGGGCCCCAACAGGGATGACTAAAAAAAACCCAAACCAAAACAACAACAAAAGACACCTGTAAAAAAACACGTGGGGCTTGTATTCACTGGGCGGTGCTCTGAGTCTTTGGCGGCGGGTCCTTCACTCTTTGGCAGCACTGAAGGACCTGCCCCCGAAGTCCCAGAGCAAGCGAAGGACCCACCGCTGAAGTGCCGCTGGAGACCCAAAGCGCTGCCAGGTGAGTAAAAATTAAAAAGGCGCCTCTAGCCAGGGAAGGGCTTCGCACTGGGTGCGGGGCCCTCTTAGGCACAGGGCCCAATTCGGGGGAATTGGTGGAATTGGCCTAAAGCCGGCCCTGATTCTAAGCAATCCTAATTGAGATAAATTAGCCCAATGGAAAATATTGGGATGGCCCAGTGGTAGTGAGCTGTGCTATGTGAGAAACTAGGGTCAATTACTATGACAGTATCTCCTCACCCTCCCACCCCGCCCCCCATTATGGCTGAGGGCCAACACACACAAAAACTGGCTTTTTAAACAGGTAAGATGACAGTTGAAAGATTGGGGGAGGCGAGGGGTCAACCAAATTTGCTAACGTCCCTTTAACTTTTCATTTACTTATTGCAAGTTTGTACCACAGCCTGGCATTGCCAATGCTGTGCATTAGTTACAAACAAAGCTTTTACAGTAGGAAGCAAAAAAATACTGAACACCCACTGTGGTGACAGGAAGCTGACTGGAGATTTTGTTGAAATCAGAAACAGACCCGGGTTGTGATATTTCATGTCAATTGTTCCCACGTTAACCTTTCATCTCAGGGACTCCGTTCTCCAGTTTGGCCAGAAGATGAGCTGAAAATGAAACTACTGTGACAGCTGTAAAAGGTCAGCTGTAGAAACCACATATTTGTTTTAGCTCAGTATCTTACCTACAGCATCTACTATTCATTGCCACTTTAGTGCAGCCATAATGAAAACAAAAGTCAGTCTTTCCTGCAGCGGAATGTTGGCAATACCTACTAGGAGCCAGATTCTGAGGGTAAGAGCCACATCGCTTGTAAAATGAGATGTTCTGTCTGTGTGTACAGGACCAGCACATGATTTTGCACAACAGCTTGGGATGCATTCTAGACCTCTGAGATTTAAAGTAGAGAAGGTAAGTTGAAGATAAACTCCCCAGTACTGCTAACAAGCATCCACACCTAAAGGTCTTTGGAACCTCAAAAATGATAACCTATTAATGGTGTAATGAAGTTTGACTGGTAATATGATTTACTAATGTTTAATTTCCAGGGAAAACCTCACCTCCTCTTGCCTGCCAGCTCACTACACAGCACTATTACTGCTAGAGATTTTTGCTGGAGCTTTCCTATGCTTGATGAGTGCAGGTCAGGAAGCGTGACATTGTTTGCCACATCAATCTCTTTGTTGATCTGATCAACACTGATGAACCTGCCAGGGAGAGTCAGTCCTCAAGGGTGTACCTCAGAGAAGATCTCTTGTGCAGAGGTTTGTTCTCTGCATTGTCCAAGGTCACAAATATCCAACTCAGCCTGTGACATACAGTTATATAAAAGTTGACAGAAGTTAAAGACTGGATTAGATCAAATAAAGAGATCTGCTGATACCACCCAAGGACTGTGTTAAGATCATGACTAAAACAAAAGATGAATGGAATCAGAAATTAACTAACCTAATCGGTGGACCAAATACAGAGATGGCCTGTGCCACTCACCACCTCCTTTAGGGGATCCTTTAAAAAAGAGTCTTTGAGGGGGAATCAAAATTGTGGAAATTGGTGGACTGGAAGGAGAGAACTTTATCACTATGGCTGCCCCACCATCTCTTGAGATGCTAGGATCCACTACAACACTGTTAGGCCTTCATTGTCCTGACCAGGACAGAGAGGGAACCATCATCATCATCATCACTTCTACCGCTTTGGTTAAGTTCTGAATAGCACCTGAAATATGAGACTTTGGTGCCTGCTGTCACCCCTCCTTCACGTGCTCTTGACCTTTCTCCACCTTATTTCTCTTTTCTAACTTTCTCAAATTCCCTTCTGTCTAGTAAGTGTCTGGCTTAGCCAGACATGACTGCATCTTTTGCACCATTGGTGTAAGCTCATAACCAGATAGACAGCTAAAAGCAATGCCCTACACCTCCCAATGCTTGTAATGGTTTGCTAGGTCTTGTGGTTGGCTGATAAAACCATGTGCTGTCCTGAGTTGCTTCAGGAAGGCAGTTGCAAGTGAGTCAGCAGCAGAGACAGAAACTGAATTTTCTACCTTGGTGGTTGTTTGCTGTCATTTTTTGTGTCCATTTGTCTTGTTTGATCTTGAAGCGAATGGGACTGGTCTTTATCAGCAGCTCCAGACCAGCTCAACTAACTTCTCTTTTAGATAACTGTTCTTTTTGGGGAAAGACTGTCAAGGATTGGGGGTTCCATACAAAAACTTTTTGCTGCTGAAGGAAAATGGAATGAGAAATATTGTAAAATACTTTACATTTGAAGTGCTTTGACTGGTTTTCTCTTTCTCCTTATAAAATGTTTAATGGTGATGGTTGTCATGGGACTAAGCAGGTTGAGGTCTCTGTATTCAAAACCTCGAGCCATGTTTAACTCTTTAGTGTTGTACAGTGATAGGACCACGTTAACACCTTTGATTGGCGGGGCCCAGCTATTCCATCAAAATTAACACAACAGATCTGTCAGCAATTGGCCATGTCATGTAGTGGGAAGTTGTCTCCTCTGCTTCTGGGTGGATCTCCCTTCCACACAGCAGTAAAACTAAATGATCTAATATACCCTAAAAGCATGTAAAAAAGAAAAGTGCAAGAGAGGTCTCTCACACCTCACCCAAAGCTTGCATTTAGCTCCAGTCAATTCCTAGGATCTCTGATTTTTTTTTAAACCATACACACACACACATACTCTTACTTTACGGCCATGTGGCGTGGTGTACTAAAATATTTTATCAGCAAGCATGGGGGAAGGTCAGTGACCTCACAAATGGTAAAGCCATCAGTAAGATATGCTTGTCAATCCAAATGTGCAGTCCTTTGAACAGACCCATGCAGATGGGTGTCCCCTCCCCCACAGAAACACCCTTGTGTCTTAATAAAACCATGATCTACACTCCAAAGTCATTATATGGCTTTCTGCTACGCTGACATAAGCCATGGAATTACCGTTTCCAGCTGTAGTACATTAAAGCATACGCCAATCACTTCCATTACCAGAGGTTTTTTCGCAGCACACTGCTGGCCTGCACTAGGGTCCCACTACTCTGTGCCCTAGCTAAATTATGTTATATGGCAGAGAATATTTAGGACATCTGATGTAACAAATAACCAATGGCACACATGTTCTTTCCAGGAATGGTTTATTGAAAACACACCAAACTGTTATCCTACATACCTGGTCTCTAACAAGCATTCTATTTATCGATGTTATGGAAAATTCCTAATATACATTCTGTTATGGTAACATTTGTTCTATGAAAGCATAATTCACCTTTTATTCCCCCCATCTTACCCTTAAAATAAAATCATTCTAAGTGTTCCAATTTATAGTACAGTGTAAATACAATGCAAAACCCCACCAGACTAAACTACAGTGATAATGTTGAGTAGTATTACAGGAAACACATTGGTGATTTTTTTTTTTTTTTATTTTCCTACCATGAAAATTTTAAGGCACATGATAGTTACAAACACATTAGCTACTAATTACCAGTAAGCTTCTTAGTCTAGTTATGTTTTTGTTTTGCTGAGCAATTATATCCTCAATTGGATTGGCAGGTTTTGCAGCATATGCTCTTTCCTCCTTGTCACTCATCCCACAATTGTGTTTCTAAACATTCTACCCCAATGTAAATTTAAGACAGGAAAAAATAAGTTTATAATACTGCCCCTTAATGCACTAGACTAGTTACTGTACCGATAATCAGAGGAAAACCTTTCTGTGAAAGGAAAGGAAACATCAGCTTTTTAGGAGCAGAACAGTGAAGAGACTTTGCTAGAAACTATACCTCTATAAACACCTTTGAAAGTATGGGAGGGGGAGAGAGAGAGACACACACAGACACCCAACCCCAACAGCACAAAAGCATGGGCTGAAGCTATTAGCACATTATGGTTTTCAAAGAAAGAGTGAGGCCATGAGGAGTGTCACAGCAGGAAGTAATAAAATCAATCTCATTATTATGGCGCTTTGCCTCTGCTGTCTAGGGACTTATAATGCACCCATCCCCCTTGGTAATCAAGCCTAAACCACACAATAAGCTGCAGGTAAGTAATGAAATTGGGACACTCGCCATCCTAATGCTCTGGGAGCTGCACCCAGGTGAAAAAGTGCTTTGCATATCACAAGCCTTGTGTGTAGCAGGCCATGTGTCACCAGTTCTCATCAGTATTGGCAAGAGCTGACTGGTGGAACCACACTTGCAAACCACTGCTTCCTCTCTCTCTCTCTATCCTGGGCCAGTTCCTGGCCCCAAACCAATCCCTTTCATGATGTTTTGGAGACAGTGCTGCTCTGACAGCTGCAGGAGGAATCCTTAAGTGGTAAGGAAGGGTACGCTGGCTCTGTACCATTCACTCTCCTCTCTGTAGGGGGCATTCCTGAGAACATAACTAGGGGTGGCCAGAGCACACCAAACTCCAGGAATCTACAGCCAGCAAACCCATCTGTGGGCCACCAGTCCAGCCACTAATCTTTGGGACCCTCCAAGTTATGTAGAGGGGCGAACTGGCACTTGGCCAGCTCCAGAATCAGGAGAGCAGAAAGGTGGCTTAGCTTGGAGCCTCATATTTCCCCACCCCTCCCAGAATCCTGCACTGAGCACAACCTGGCCTACCATGAGTATCTGTAGGAACCTATTGACTTGGTACAGCTATTACTCCAATACACAGCAGCCAAACCTAGAGCCACAGGGGGCTCCTGAGTCATGGCAGCCCCAGCAAAGTTAGCGCTTGTTTTCTTCAGTGGTGACAACATAGTGCCATGGCTGCACTAGGGCTGCTTCCAGGGACAGAGCTCTGTGGGAGAACTTGAGTCCCTGAGGGATTCAAACTATCCCCCATTTTATCACAGCCCTCTAGCTGAGGGAACAGCTGTTCCCTCTTCCTCCTCCCAGTCAATAGGAAGCCTGCACCCACTGTCCTGCTAGCTTCCTCCCACAAGGACACACTAGAAACCCTGGTGTGTTTTTTCTAGCCCTTGCTCCCCTGTGGGCTTGATCTCTGGCTGTCATGGTGCAGGTGTCTGGAGCAAATGGCAGGAAGGAGGCTGCATGCTTAATCCTGAGACCTGACTGAACTGAGACCTGGAGCTGCTTCACTTCAGGCTGATTTTCTCTCACACACTATTGCTTTCCCGCCTCTACATTTGAACCCTACTAAAATGCCTAGTGCTTCCTTCATTCACATTCCTTATCTTCTCAAACGAACCCCATACATAGTTGGGAAGCCACAGGTGGGTTGTAGGGGGGAAGGATTGGCAGGGGTGGGTAAGGGGACACATCCTGAAAGGTCCCAGTAGGTTATCAGCTAGCTATAGAACATAAGAATGGCCATACTGGGTCAGACCAGAGGTCCATCCAGCCCAGTATCCTGTCCACTGACTGTGGCCAATGCCAGGTGCCCCAGAAGGCGTGAACCTAACAGGTAATGATCAAGTGGTCTCTCTCCTGCCATCCATCTCCAACCTCTGACAAACAGAGGCTAGGGACACCATTCCTTACCTATCCTGGCTAATAGCCATTAATGGACTTAACCTCCATGAATTTATCCAGTTCGCTTTTAAACCCTGTTATACTCCCAGCCTTCACAACCTCTTCAGGCAAGGAGTTCCACAGGTTGACTGTGCACTGTGTGAAGAACTTCCTTTTATTTGTTTTAAACCTGCTGTCCATTAATTTCATTTGTTGGCCCCTAGTTCTTATATTATGGGGGGAAAAAATAACTTTTCTTTATTCACTTTCTCCACACCACTCATGATTTGATATACCTCTATCATATCCCCCTTTAGTCTCCTCTTTTCCAAGCTGAAAAGTCCTAACCTCTTTAATCTCTCCTCATATGGGACCTCATATGGTATAGCTACCATACAGCGGCCCTGCGCCAATACATTTCTGTAAGAGTGCCTCTCACAGGTGAGCCCACCCTCTGCAACATGCTTTCCCTGCCACTTGATTAAATGTGATGCTAAGATTGATCCGCAGTGTCATTTTAAAGTAGAGAGTTTCCTAATTTGGTCTATGGCTGGTGGGAGGTGCTGCTAACACTGGAGGCTATTCTTATGTCTAAGTCAGCCTTGGGATCCCTCTCTCTGCTCAATGTCCAGGGAAAGGCTTGCAGGAGAGGAGCAGAAGAAAAGCCATGAAATGTACAGGATCAAATTCTTGTTATTGCTACATACTCTGAGTAAATCTTCATTGTGGTGAGTGTGGTCAGAGCCCCACTGTTCCTGTTAACAGTCCTGATATTTTGCCTCTTGGTATAAACACCTCATACTATTAACTGGGGGGAGGGAGGTGTCTTCTGTTCAGTAGCAAGAAGCCTTGCAAACAAAGCAGTCACAAAAAGACTAAGCAGGAAACAAGGAAAAAGAACAATCAGCCACAAATGATTCCAAGCATACAGTTCCATTCCTTCTAATGGGGTAGGATGGCTTCTGCTTAGAATATAAAACACGATCATCTTCTCAAACACCTCTGTGTTTTTGGTTCAGCCCATTATAAAGAGAGGCCATTTGCCCGATCTGGATTCTGATCCAGATTTTGAATATCCCTATACCATGGGTGTTTAGATCTAGGTTTTTGTTGGGGGGTCTCTCTGGATAGGAGATCATTTAAGTTTATTGTCCCTGTCTCCTCTCCCTAGGGTGTTTCCTACAGCCTTCCCCTGTTGGCACTCTCCCTCCTAACCTCTCCTTGGCTTCGGAATATTTGTAGAATAAGTACATCGCAAAGACTTAGCAGAAAAGCCTTGCAACATTTGGCTAGTTATTTGCAGTAATCTTTTGCTGAGACTGCTTTGGTAAATACAATACTCTGATAAAATTAACCAAGGACAGACTGATACCAGAGTCTCCTGGGACCTTTCCTTATGCACTTCTAATAGGTTACAAAGAAGGTTCCATTGCTAATTGCTGAAGCAAGTTATTTTTTTTTTAATCCTTTCATATACAAAAAGAACACACAAGATACAGAAACCAAAGCAGTATAAAACTCTTGTGTAACAGCCTGGTTAAAAGGGTCTCCACTTATTGGTAGAACAAGTATGAAAAGAGCACCATTGTTAGAATATACAGTAAAACTATGCATCTGATTTCACTCTCTACACTTTATATCTACATGAAGAAAGAACTCCCCGCCCATCAGAATCCAAATGGTCAGAGATGCATCTGTCCTTGCCTCCCTCAACCAGCTAAGCGTATTTGACCTCACAGGACTCTCTCACAAGGGTAAACATAACCAGTGACTGTAATCTTACTTTGCTCCCAGCAACATCACCTCTCTTAGGACCAAGATGTAACCCCTCTGTGCGCGAGTGAGATGGGAAGGAGAGCAAAGTTAGTGTTGTAGCCTGGGCATCAGTCTTTCCCTGAATCAACAGTCCTGCATACTACTTCACACGGTTTTGACAACCTATCCTCTGCACAACTATATGCATATATACATATATATATATATATTTATTTATATATATGTATCTGTCAAATTTTATTATACTCAAGAAGATACAAAGCTCTTGATGCTTGCTTTTTTTAGTTTTTTAATTTTGTACAAAAAATTAGACGTTTACTATTACAGTAATATTTTGTTTTTTGTTGGGTTTTTTTTTTCATTTTTAATATACAAAGGAAATGGCAGGCACTGAAATCCCCAAATTAAGTCTGCTTGATTCAAAAATGTGCTTTCCAGTCACACTGTATTTAAGAACTTGTAGGTGTAAACATGGCAACCAAATGACAATGATAACTAAACAAAGTAAGTAAAAGGCATCCATCCAATGCTAGGAAAGAGATTTGATTCTTGTTTTCACCCTTCTCCCTCACTGGATCAAAACCCAAAGGAAATCAGTGATTTGCATTTAATACATAGCATCACCAGATAGCGTATGTGTAAAATGTGACCGTGGGGGGCAAAAATTCACCCTTGTGCAGAGAGTCTGCCTATGGCCTACCAGGTGGCTCTGAGTAGACCCTCAGCAAGTGGCTGAATTTGACCCTTACTTAAGTGTGCAACCTCAAAAAACAAACAAAACCAGGATAATGATTTCTTTAAAAAAATATATCAGTTCCCTTTGTAGCACTTTTCATCTGGCTCGATAGCCCAAAACACGCATGGATCCAACAGAAACTGAGTCTATCAGCAAAAATATAAGGGGCGGACCCATCTGAAGATTACAGTGTGTTCTAATGGGAACTCACTAATGAGGAAGCTTCCATTCTTCCCCAGTGTGTTAACAGCTATGGGAAATAAAATTATGTTAAAGATTAAAATAATCATTAACCCAACATCAACACTTGGGGGGAGGGGGAGGGAAGCAACTCCTTTACTGCAATCATCGTGAGCAACAAAAATTAAAAGGCAGCCAACTCCATTTCTCAGCACAGATTTCTGAATTGGGACTGAAACCGTCAACAAACTGTTTACATATGTGGAAGTAAAACCAGAACCATTACAGAAGTCAAAAGGCAGAAGTATTGTACACCAGATTATAATGATAATATAACACAGTGTGATATCGCTTACTCTAATAGCAGATTATACAGCTCGCATCAACTTCGCTGTCTGCGTTCCAGTCCGTTCAACCAGCGTAAATAGTTTCTCTCCTTTCATTAAAATCCAACAAACCTACTCAACATTCCTGCATTTCTTGTGAAAAAAACAAAAACAAATAAAAGCTCAAAACCAAAAAACCCAAACTCCCTAATATAAAAATCTTTTAAAAATTAAATTCACAGTTCAAAACAAAACCCAAAAAACAAATGAAAAAAGTGCTAGTTTCCTCATGATTATACCTAAGATATATTTCAAATATTCTGCAGTTCCTCTTTCACTTGCAAAGCTGTCCTCTTTCCCACCACGTGACCTTCTCTTTTCATCCTTGGCACCATTTTCATGTAAGAATCATCTAAGAACCTAACCGGTTAGATGTAAGCTTGGATTCTTTCTTCTTTGATGGAGGAGGGAGGCAAAGGGAGGTGGCTGTGTCTAGTGGGAATGTAATTGAGTTTTAAAAAGCAAATTGTCTTGCTGTAAGGCATGGTGCTCCGGGGTTGGCTGATGGCAGTTGTTTGTTTTCTCCCCACACCCTCGTAGAATCTGCAGACTGTTCACTGATGCAGCGCCCTCCGAATCTGAATGGCAGTGGTGATAAATGAGATCCTCTGTGTTGGTTCAAATTGGTTTTTTCCCCTCAGTAAAAAAAAAAAAGAAAAAAGAAAAAAAAGTAGTTGGACTCTAGCCCTGGAAAATAAAGCCACAGCTGATTAATATATGAAATAATGCACCTTTGTTGATCTCCAACACATACAGTATGAGCTCAGGTAGCAGGACAGCGGCAAGTGTCCACCCCCCTCACCCATCCCCAATGTCATAGTTCCTTTAACGGCAGAAATTAGCAACAAAAACCAAACAACAACAACATCAAAAATTCACTCTAGGTTTAAAAACGGCTCCCTCACCCACCCTCGATGCCGTCTCCACTCCGAAGGATTCTGAACAAACGTGGGACAGTGTCCTGTCAAAGCTTTAAATCTCAATCTTCTGGAGCAAGGACCATGACTTCCTACTGCACCTAGCACCGTGAGGCTCCGATCTTGGTTGGAGTACTACCACAATACAAATAACAAACAATCTATGGCAACAGCAGAGTCCCCAGAGGTTCACATGTGTAGTAGTTGGATGGGGCGAATTTTCAGGGCAGTGCCCAGGAGATTCAGCTGTGCGAATCCCATGAATTGTGTCTGACCTTGCTCCCCTTACTCTGGGGAGACTTCCAACTTGCTTTCAATGAGAATCTCTCTTAAGGAAGGATTTCAGGGTCAGGCCTCTGATTCCTAATGCACCAAACTGAAAGCTTTGTCCTAAGGTGGCACCAGGAAGTCCAGTGGCTTTTGTGCTCTGGCTTTTCACTTTTAGAGAGCTGGACTCAAATCTTCAATCAAGTGAGCAGGAATCTGCTGGCTACACCCCAGTCCCCTGTGGGTCTGCATCATTAAATCACCCAGCTGGTGTTCTCTCATCCAGCACGACTCAGGACTAAAACAGTCAGAGCGCTGCAGATAAAGAGTGAGGTGCAGAGCTGCAGTGGCAAAGGGTCTGCTGGTGCTACCACTGCTCACAGCCATATGCATTTAATGCTCCAACACACATTTAAAGAGAAATAAGAGCTTTTCCTTCCCCATCATTTTAAGGTCTTAGAAAAGTAACAAAAAATGAATCTAAATTAGAGACCTCGGAAGGTTTCACATTTAAAGTTACTTGCCAAGAGTCACCAGGAGAATGCAAAGAGCAGAGAAGCACAGCATCACCGGGGCTGTTTACGTTCCAAAGTTACTCTGCCAGCTTCACATGTGATTTTAAAAAACATTCTCCTGGAGGTCTCCAAAGCCCTGCGAATTCATCTCATACACCCCAACCCACCCCCGGGTCTCCAATGCTGTATTTCATCTGTTACCATCAGGAATTTGTGTGAAGACAGAGAAAGTCTTCCAGGTTTTCTCAGGAGATGGAGGAATTGCTCTTTGAAACCAGCACCCAGAGGGGGTCAGCAAATCAGCCAATCAGCAATTTGAATTCTTTAAAGTAGTGCTTCTTCTAGAAGTCAGCATAAAGCCAGGGAAAGGTGCCAGACTGACAGCCCCAAGGACTGAAGTCCACAGACCCATTTGTCTCCAACACAGGCACAGGACAGACAGTGGCAGTTCTGACTCTCACAGCCTGTCAGCGATTTAAGACCAGAAGAGGGATGGTTAGGAGCCAAAGACTGAATAGGTACTGGGAGAACTAGGGAGACAACATGGGTGAGGAAATTTCTTTTATTGCACCAACTTCTGTTGGTGAGAGAGACAACCTGTCGAGCTACATGGTGCTCTTTTCAGGTCTGGGAGAATTGTCCACCTAGCTGAGAAAGGTCTGTTATAGACTGCAGTGGCCAGAGGGTTCCAGCCCTTCCCATCAAGGAAACAAGAATGTGTCATGAACTCTGATCCCTCCTATTGTACTGCACTCGCCTCGTGACTTGAGTTTCCTTCTCACTGATTAATGAGATTTCCATGTAGAAAAAGGACCAATTTTCTGCAGCGCTGAGCAATGGGAGTCATGAGTGCTCACCATCTCTGGAAATAAGACCTTCGGGGACTGGGTAAGGAGAAGCGGTGTAGTGCAATCCTCATGGTGACTAAAGATATTCTTTTAGTCCACAGCCAGCCACACAGTCTGTACCACACACAGTGCGGCATCTGACGGGCTGCCAGGAGGTGTAACATGGATAAAAGACTGGGCAGGAGGAGGCAGATTAGTGACAGCAGGAGTAGTAAAAGCTGGCAGTTTTAAGGAGCTTGGCACATAGAGAAGGTAGAGAACAAGAAGGGGACCAAAAAAAGCCTTGAACTGCAGAGAAGAAGGAGCAGGAAATGGGACTTGTGGCTCCATGTTTAAATTTCCCCCCTTGAAATGTAATTGTGTGGGGGGGGTCACCAGCTTTCCCTTGGGGGACAGGACCATGGAATTCTTGGGAGCCTCAGGGGAGATCCACAAATTATCAGGATGTACTTTTCCGGAGGGCTCAGGCTAAACCTGGTAATGAGTTGGAGGGTTGGGGGGTGCGGGGGGGGGGGAGGGAGAAATGGTTGTAAACATTTGAGATCAGTCAGGAAAATTATATTCAATTTAATTCCCATGGCCTAATAGCAGAGATCCTTCACATTTCAGCTGACAGCCCATCAGTCCAGATAGTAATGCGCTGTCTGGTTATTTGACAGGTTATTATTTAATCAAACAGCAGTGGTTTATTGAGTTTCATTAAAGATACAGTGTGCAATATAAACATCCCTTTCCCAATGCATTTTTATTTGCCTAAAAGGAACCAGTTAGCCATTAGCCTCAGACAGATTCTGCAGCGATACAGATCATGCACAATGAGACAAGGTAATCACTAGCACCAATTACCATTAAAAGGACCTACCATGCATGCAAATTAGACCCAGGAGTCAACAGGCTGGGGTTTAATGTCACGGGCATCCACCAGATTCACCGAAGCCCTGTTACTCCTGTTAATGTTTTTCCTATTTGTGTCATTCTGCAGCAAACAGGGTGAGGAGTTAAAGGCAAAACAGAGCGGATTAATCAAACACAAACAAATCAGTCAGCTCCAAAGGATTGCAAGGGGGGAATTAGTGGAGACAGAGAAGAAACAAAATTGGCAGTGGCACGAGCTATTCAACAGGCACTGACAGAAGCATTCGTGGCAGCACTTCACTTCATTGCAATCATTATTCACAAGTCCTAGCCACTCATACAGCCTAGGAGCCACAGTTATTGGATTGTTCACCAGCTAGAAATCAGCACACACATTTCTCTGGGATAGGGTAGTGCAGGGGGTATCTAGACTTTGCCCAGCTAAGGGCTGCTTCAACAACATGACATGCCACTGAGGTGCTGCCCTCGAGTTCCTACATCAGACTGTATTTGGGCTGCCCTCCATCTTTAACAGGGAGGAAGCACAGACTGAGGAAGAGACAGGTCCCAACGCAAGTAACTTCTGCTCCGATCAAGCCAAAGCATTGCACAATGGAACCACCACCTGCTTCAGTGGGTTGCACCTCAACCTTAGGAAAGATGAAGGTGGCCTTGGGCTGCATTATAAAGGCTCTGTGGGCTGTATTTGGCTACCTGTGTGTGTCACATGGTAAAAGTAATAAGCACTTGCTAATCCTCTCCCCTCCCACCCTATCCCCCTTTCCTCTGGAAGAAGCATTTTCTGTCATTCCTGCAGAACAGCATCCTAATCTTTGCAGCCATCTCCCCTAGTTCACCCTGCTGCTCAGCATCCTGCAGTGTACACTAAGACTGTGGATGGCTGGATTGGAAAGCTTATATCATTAACCTCTGGTTCAGGCTGGGCCATCTGTTTCCATATCAGAATAACATTGTGTCAATCAAATAGTATTTCCACAGTCTGAGTAATTGGGATTTAGACACCTGATTCCCATCAGTGGCAATCTCAGAGCATTGTAGCTCAATCTTTGTGTAGCACTTTGGAAATTTACCCTAAAACATAACCATGAATAATACGAAGTGAATTGCTCCTAAGCACTTAAGACAGAAATTTCCCAGTTTGATCAGGGCTACTACATAGTAAAACAGGAAAGGACAGATGACAAACAAATGAAGGAAGCAGCCACCACTTCCAAAGGCAAAGGTCAGAGCAACCAAAGATTTTGTTTCCTTTCCATGTTTACTAGTGACTGTAAAGCATAAATGCAATCAGCATTCTACATTCACACTAAAAGGTGATTGCTATCAAATCCCATTATATATAGCACAAGGGGTGCACGTTTAGGAAATGAATTGTACACGGGCTAAATAGGGCAGCTAGTTTTAAACGACAGTGGCTATTCCCTTGCAGTACAGCTTTAAGGGTCGCTGAGGTCTCCTAATCCCTGCACAGCCATAATCCTCACCCAGTTACAGTACTGGATAATGGAAGGTCATATTAAAGTAAGATCGGAGGCTAGGCTAACCCAGAGGGTAAAAAGGTCAGTGTTTCAGTCACACTGCAGTCACATGACACGAGACTCTACTCATTCAGGCCGGCTAACAACAACAAGCTTGCAGGGTTTGACACTGGAAGGATATCACAAGACAATGGCTTATATTAATGAGGTTGCTAGACAAGAAGCTTCTGACAAGGTGAAAGTTTTAAATAGCCTCTGAATGAAAGAGGAAAAAACTGTGTGTGTCTGAACAAAGTGTGGACTGTGGCTGGCCTCTGCCTTTAATAGAGAGGAGGGATAGCTATGCTCAATCCCGATGGTGAGTGTTTGTGTGCACATGTTAATATAGACAGACCATCACCACCAGGCAGGTGTACTACTGGTTCAGTCTGTGGGAAGATTTTTTTCTATCTTATTTCTGCATGCCCACATCTGCATGCCTTTGCTCAGTGCCTTGCACTAACTGGAAAGTCTTTCCTTTCCAACTGCTTGGCCATTTAACCTGGAGCATCCAGATCTTCTGGAGTTTCCACAAAACAGTGAGGAGATTTCACCACAGATGCTCAGGGCTCCCTAGCCCTAGCACTGAGGTTCCCAACATCAGCGGCAACGTTTTCTGTCTCACACTCTTGTTTCATTGTCTGGTTTTTCCCCACTGCTGACACACAGGAGAGTATGTGTGGGTTTTTGTGAGGTAGGGAGGAGTCCCATGTGCCACTGCACTGCTGGAAGCATAAAGCAACTGCTTATAAAAACTTAGCTAAAATTGTGCATGAATGTAACAAAAATTGCACAGAAGTCAATTACTTGTACGCAGCCTGTTTTGGTAAACTCAGTAGCCCACAATGGAAGTGGGAGATTCAAGTCTGACTCTTCAGGAAGAAAACTGCGTGGGAGAAGAGAGTTGGAAATTCATTTTCAAGAAGGCTCTTGTATAAGAGAGACTGACCCATATACAGAGTCCACGTGCAGGAGAGTCTGAGTGAGGGCTGGGAGCTATATACCCCACACTGCTTTACAAAGACACACAGGCTTTCAGCTACACTCCTCTATGGTTTCCATGGTGGGAAGTAATTGCTTGATGTGACTATTCTCAGAACAGAGTCTCCTGCAGACCCATACACTTTAGGGCTGGGGAATGTACCTAGATGGAGGAGCTGAAAGTGATTAAGCAAACACCTTCTTTTGTAAAACCATTATTTACCTACAGGAACTTGAGCACATATCAGCTTATAAAACCCTCTTCTGCAGTTGCTCCCTTATTAGAAAGCAGCATTTGCTTCCATTTAAGGCTAACGAGTGATCACTCATGAAATGGTGCCTTTATAGCCAACCATTTACAAGCCCCTGCTGAGTACTTGCGACACACGTTCCTTGCTGCCTGACACTGGATGTCCCATTCTGTAATGGCATTAAGCAGCCTTTGGAATAGCTGGAAGCTTACTTTTAAAGGTTCTTTCTCTGATGCATCCCCTATGTTGTCATTGGTCTTGTATTTGCGCTCTTTGTCCCGGTGATCGATGGTGGAGTACCCATCTGTGAAGGAATGACATGACAATCAGCCAGCAGCAAAACCACAGTACATTTGGCTGTTTTGCATTGTCAAAGAACTAGAGAGAGAGAGAGAGAGACACACACACACACACACAGCATTAAACCAAAGACATAGGGATGTGCCTTTCTCATGGGCTGATGCTCAGCAATTTCATTTTTTTAACCACCTTTGTTTTTAAAAAGAACTCCTTTTATACCACCGCCTCCGTATCAAATGCTGGTATCTCATTAACAAGCAGCACAGCTTCCATTCTGGCCAGCTGCAGTGTAGTAGTAGCCTGTCCAAGGAAAGCAGCAAGTGTTACTTCACACCCTGTGGCTAACAAAGTCCAAATCCAGCTGAAATCTTGTGCTCTGAGTTTAACAGCCTGATTAATTGGCTGGGTTCCTTCTCAGAGTGGCATGCAACAAATTCCCACTCCTTCTGAACCTGACTACAAGCAGGACACGACAATAGTTTGGAGACATCCCCTTTGGAATGGTAAGAAAAGCAGCCTGTAGAGTTTTGTGAGATCTCCATGCAAACCCTGCTGTGCTGGACCTGCCTCTCATTCTGAAATGGCACCTGTGGGTGATTTTTCTCCCTGACAGTTGAAAAGCACTGTGAATACATGAGTAAAGAGGGAAGAACGGGGTGCAGGGGCTTTATGAAGAAATGCTGTAATTATTTCAGAAGCCACTTTGATTCATTGTCAGAGGTTACAATTATTAATTTATTTCTCCGGTGCATCAAGTTTCCCTCATTATCAGGGACAAATATATTTTCCTGCCTGCTTTGACAGCTTTGTAATCTGGGCTAAGTGACAGTCAAATTTATGGTTCTTAATAAGCCTGTATCTCTCCATGCAATTAAAGGATCATTACAGGTTCTACTTCCTGTCTAACTGTACTCTCTCAAAAGATTTTACATAAAACGTCAGAATGCCTCATATCTTGGTTTATTGCTTGCACTCAATAGACCCTCTAAAATCAGTCACTCCAGATGTAGTTTTTGTGGGCTACTGGTGAAATAAAGAGTAATCCATTTTAAGCTGCAGCACGAAAAGCTTTGTAAATGGAGTGACTCCTGGCAAACACTCTCCTGGAGCAGCAGTTCTCAAAATAGGGTACCCAGGCTGCAATCCAGTTAATTTATAAAAAGATGTTGGCTCAGCAGCACCGGCGCTAGGGGTTTGAGCGCCCTAGGCGGACAGCAATTTCGCCACCCGCGCGCTGGTCCCGCGGCTCCAGTGGAGCTGCCGCAGTGGTGCCTGCGCGAGGTCCACCGGAGCCGCGCGAGGAGCCGACCGTCCACAGGCACGACTGCGGCAGCTCCACTGGAGCCACGGATCAGCAGACCCTCCGCAGGCACCACTGTGGCAGCTCCACTGGAGCTGCCTGCCGCCCCCTCTGGCAAAACGGCGCCCACCAATTATTATGGCACCCTAGGCGATTGCCTAGGCTGTCTAAATGGTAGTGCCGGCCCTGTGGCTCAGTAAATCAACATATGCAGAAGCCTTGCAGAATGACCAGGCATTTGAGATGGTCCATATGTTTAATTAAGATCAATATCGTATAAAAAGATAATCCATATCTATATGATTATAATGATTAATGCATGTATCAAGTACATTAGAGTTATGTGGTGCATAACTTAATCCTTGAAAACCACTGCTATACACGGCTTTACATTTCAGTTCTCTGCTGACAGTTAAGATACCTAGCATCCCTGCTTGTGCCAGACCGACAAAAAAATTCCAACCATCCACCTAGCCAACACTCCTGGAGGAGTGTACAGTAAGTCATTCAGGGTACACACACACACACACACACACACACACACACACACACAACTAGTAACTCATATGCTGATCTAAAAGCTTTTCAATTCATAGTAAAAGTCATGGGTACATGCTATACATTTAAATGATGGTAGCGCAATAGCAGTTGAAAATTGACTATTTTTTTTAGATATATGGAGATATACCTGTCTCACAGAACTGGAAGGGACCCTGAAAGGTCATTGAGTCCAGCCCCCTGCCTTCACTACAGGACCAAGTACTGATTTTTTGCCCCAGATCCCTAGGTGGTCCCTTCAAGGATTGAACTCACAACCCTGGGTTTAGCCGGCCAATGCTCAAACCACTGAGCTATCCCTCCCACCTCTTTCTCCCAAACTTGGTTGTCAACTCAGAAGCAGCCCTTTACATTTGAAAATGTATTTAATCATATTTACTTACAAATAACAGATCGCTGACATTGTGTAGCACCTTTCATCAAGAAGGATGTCAAAGTACTTTATAAACAGGTAAATTAGAAAGAACTGTTCACCCACCACTGAAATGCAATTGCCACGGAGATGATACATGTTTAATGTTTACCTCCTGTCCTAAACTGTTGTGAAATGTTAAAGAATATCACCATATACAAATGAGGGAAAAAAAGGATATATTTTAAGTAGGCAAAAAACTAGCGTTTAATCAATACACCAGCCTTCAGAATCCTAATCTTAATCAAAGTGATAAAAAACAGTCAGGGTCTTTGGGTTTACATCTGAGCTAAGAGGCATTTTGTAGCATGTATTGTTGGTCAGTTGAACGCTGACCCCTTGTTAATGGGGTCGCTCATGTCAGTTCTAACGGAGTGTTTGGAGCTAAAAACCACATGCTGAGCTGGGAATATATCAAGATAGCAACTGAGATAGGAAGTCTGTGGTTAGACTTGTTAAAATGAGAACTATCTTGAAGGAGGCTGTACCAGTACAGTAATATCTCAGTGCCCTGAAGGCAATGGCTCTGTGGTGGAATTAACAAACTCAGTTCCTTCCGTGTTTCAAGATTAATTCTAAATATCCAATTTAATTTAGTCTATATGGAATTAACAAGCAATCTGGAGTGTGCCTTAGGTAAGCCATTTGGACTCTGGCTGGCGGAGCCTGAGGAACAGAAAGTCAAATATTAATATTATCCATTTTCTTGGAGTTTAGTGGAGCAAACCAATTACCTAGCGTTAGTGCATTCCCTGTGAGCTGGCCTTTGAAGGTATTGGTGATGAGACACAGAGAAGTCTCAGTGACCAGTTATAGCTGATTTAAAAGTTTCCAAGAATAGGGATCTAGATAATTTTTTTCTAGAGGTGGTGAACAGATCTGAGTGGACTCTCCGAGGTGAGAGATTCTGTCAAACTGCCTACCTAAGATCAATTGTATATGTAATAAGGCCACATCATTATTAACCTGCGAAACAAACGAAGCACTGATTAGATTAATATTTTTCTCTGAATACTGAACTACAGTCATCTGGGTACAGAACTTCTGATCTTATGCCCCTGACAGCTGAACTGTACATAGCTATCCCGTTGTGTGATCATCTTTAAGTTATTGTCTTCCAAAATTATTTCAGTCTTCCCTTATGCAAACTACATATGAACAGTTTATTCGTGCTGGGGAGATGCTGTCAGCTGAGATCATGGAAGGTAACATCTTTCCGTTATCCTGACTTTTTGGAAACATTGCGTTTGATTTTCAGCAGTGGCTCAATCTGACTGCCAAGTTTGCAGGTGCAGATGTGAATCGTGAGTTATCAAACGATCCAACTTGCAGATACACAGACATTTAAATACAAATATTTGTAGCTGGAAAAACTGAGGCAAATCCACAGCAACACTGAGTGTGTTTATGCTGTTTTACTAAAAGGAAACAGTTGGTCTGTCCCAGATTGCTGTGCCTTTCAAATCTCAAAGCACTTCATAGAAATATGGACTCATCCCTATTTTATAGATAGGGAAACTGAGGCACAAATCAGTCACAGCGAGTCAATGGCAGAGTCAGGAGCAGAACTGCTATCTCCTGACTCTCAGCCCTGTCCCTTCATACAGCACTGCCTCCCATGCAGCATTGCAGCCTTCATGCTGAGAACCTCTTGCCTCCGAAGTGGTTATTAACAGGAAAACCCCTGATTTTCCCATACCAGAGGAAGGCCAGTAGAAATGGTTTAATCCCTGCTATTTTTTCCAATTGTTGCTGACAAAGCAGCAGCTCAGGCTTTTAATTATCCTTTGTCTCCATCAGGGCCCTTGGCCCTGAATAAGTTGTTCTCACATCCATGCCACAGAGTCTAGCAGCATTTAGAAAGAGAATGTCTTGCATGGACTCAGCTTTGCTTTTCTCTTTAGAAGTACGAGTTCCTCCTGCTGCTGCTATTCTACATGTGTAGAACAGACTCCAGACCACCCAGCTCTTCAGAGTTTATCTATCCTTGGTCCTTACTGCTTTACCTACTTATGCAAAATGGCTACGTATTTCGTGGGACTTGGGGGAACTCTTCTCTCACTGCAGATCCTGGTGGGCAGGCTGCATTTACGGTATTAGGTGGACTTGCCCCAGGGTGGAGGTTTTTCCAAGTACTAGTGAAATCTCCTCCCTCTGTCCAGTACTGGTTGCCATAAGCAAGGCAGCTGATGCCCACTTTCTCAATGGACAGCACACCACACAGTAATGCCAGTGTTATTGAGACAGATTGCATGGATTATACTATGGCTTGCAGGCCTCAAACCCACAAGAGACTCTAGAGAAGTCTGGTGAAAGGGAGCCATTCCCATAACTTGTATTGGGAAAATGAAGCCATTCTGCCTGGCTTTTGAGAGATGTCCTTGATGAACAGATGGAGCTGAGAAGACGAGGAGAAGCCATTACTTTCTCACAGCCTGCGTTTTGTATACGGAAGGAGGAATGGAGGGTTATTTCTTCGTCCCATGAAGAACTTCCATTGAGCCAATGAGGAGCAGTTTAAAGTTGTTGGATTGATCATGATCACCTGCTGTTAAGCTCTACTTTGCATACAGAAAACCCTGGCACCATTCCTATCACTCGTGGCAGATTTTTACAGACAGGTGTTCCTATTTTTTAATTTTTTTCTCTTTCCTTTCTTGTGTGAAAGATCCACATATGCCGCAGGGCTGACTAATTCTCTTACTGAATTCAGGAAAACAGTGACAATAATTACAGACTGAATAATAAAAGTACTTCTTCTAGCCTCTTTCAAGTAAGGTCATTTTTCATGCTAACCTCTAAGAACAGCAGGAAAACGTTTTCAGACAGAATATGATATTTAAATAGATTAAAAGCTCACAAAATTAGTGTCCCCTTTTTAAAAAAAAGCAATAGTTGAAATCTGATGGCTTTTGGATCTCTCACTCCAGGATGCAACCACTTCAAAGCAAAGAGATTAAAAAATGCAGGAAGTTCTTAGTATATTTACGTGATCTGGTTAAAAAGTAGTGGGGATACCGGTATATATGCAATATACACATTTAAAAAAAACCAAAAAAACAGACAACTGATCTTTTGGAAGGAAAAGTTCTGTTTTTAAATGTCAGCTTTATCCACATGAAAGAATACCTCCCAGAGAAAGCGCTGAACTTTCTCGTGAGTGACAGTGTGCTCTATTGAAGTAGACAGGGGGTCGATCCGGGACTGCATTTACCTGGACCAAGTTCATCCAGAGGAATCATATCATGACTTCCAGCCTTCTCATTATCTACAAAACAGAAGCATTGAAACTGGTTGTATCATGCTTACTGACATGAAAGCAGAACAGGCTGGGATTAATCACAGGGCTGGAGAAGTAGAGGAGACAATGATTTATTGCACTCAAGAGACTATAATGAAGACACAAGAGACTATAATGAAACAATACTAAGGTTCTGATAATTCACAAAGAAAGGTTCTGAGTTAGGCCCCCGAAGAGAATGCTAAACTGACACCCCCTGTGTCATGGCTCTGAATCACATACCTTCCTCTATCCAAAGGACGCCACAAACTTGGTGGCTGCTCTGAACCACCTATACTTTCTAGAATTTATCTCTGGACCCATCCAAGATGGGATGAGGTTCCCTTCTTTGGCCAGAGAGAAGAGCAATCAGTAGGCAATCAAAGGCCTCAAGAGGGTAATTTTAATATTGGTTTCTATTTCCATCATGATCAAAATTAAAAAAGACTAAGGAAATCAACATGGTCAGGAGCCCTGGCACCACTGGTGCAATTATTGTCAAATCTGACAAACTAAGCACAGTTGGGTCTGGGTCAGTACTTGGGATAGAATACCTCCACCGCAAAGCTAAGTGACACAGGAAACTGGGCTGGCGATTCAACAGAGGGTATGTCAAATGAATCAGCACTGAACAAGTGTCCCAGGGCATTGCTAGAGGTGATGCCCTTTGTGTGAGATATAACACCAAGATCTGATGACTTGTGGTAAGTGGACGGTATTTTTACTAACCACAATAGTTAGCCTGCTCCTTAGCTAAATTTCTGCTGGGTAGTTACTCCATGCCTATCTAAAATACTCCCTATAGGCTCCAACTGAACTTTTCATCCTGAACTGGGTAATCATACATTTCATGCCAGGGAAGTGATTATTGTCTATATAGTCTCTAATGTCAATTGCTTCAGGATCTTTGGATAAAAGGCACCATAAAAAAAAAAGTAGAAACTGATATTTATCCAACTAGAGAAATACACTTCACAGACATGGCAAATAGCACAAGGAAAATCATTATGGCCCACATCAACAAGCAGAACTGACCTTGGCTTTTATCCACCAGTGGCAGAGTACTATCATCATAGCCAGACTTGCCAGATGTACCTTTGGATCCCTTTGGTGCTGCAGAGACAGACTAGAAGACAAAATGGAAGAGTAAGGATACTCAAGGTAGTTAAGTCCAAAGCAGACTGTGAAGAGTTACAAAGGGATCTCTAGGCAGCAAAACGGCAGATGAAATTCAATGTTGGCAAATGCAAAGTAATGCACAGTGGAAAACATAATCCCAACAATACGTACAAAAGGAAGAGGTCTACATTAGTTGTTACCACTCAAGAAAGATCTTGTGGTCATTGTGGATAGTTTTCTGAAAACATCCATTCAATGTACAGCAGCAGTCAAAAAAGTTAACAATGCTAGGAACCATTAGGAAAGGGATAGATAAGACAGAAAATATAATGCTACTACATAAATAAATGGTATGCCCACACCTTGAAAACTCTGCAGAGTTCTGATCATGCCATCTCAAAAGAGATGTAATAGAAATGGAACAGCTACAGAGAAGGGCAACAAAAATGATGAAGCATATGAAACAGCTTCCATGTAAGGAGAGATTAAAAAGACTGGGACTGTTCAGCTTTGAAAAGAAACGACTAAGGGGTGATATGATAGAGGTCTATAAAATCATGAATGGTGTGGAGAAAGTGAATAAAGAAGTGTTATTTACCCCTTCACAAAAACAAGAACCAGGGATCAACCAATGAAATTGACAGCAGGTTTAAATACAAACAAAAGGAGGTACTTTTTCACACAACGCACAGTCAACCTGTGGAACTCGTTGCCAGGAGATGTTGTGAAGACCAAAACTATAACTGGTTTCAAAAAATAATTAGATAGATTCATGGAGGATAGGTCCATCAATGGCTACTAGCCAAGACAGTCAGGGATGCAATCCCATGCTCCAGGTGTCCCTAGAGATCTGACTTCCAGATGCTGGGTCTGGACAACAGGGCATGGATCACTTGATAATTGCCCTGTTCTGTTCATTCCCTTTGAAGCACATGGCACTGTCCAGAAGAAAAGATACTGGGCTAGATGGACCATTGATCTGACCCAGTGAGGCCATTTTTATGTTCTGAGAAGCTGCTGCAAACAGAGTGAAGAAGTAAAACCAATTTTCTAAAAAAGTAACAACTTGAAAAAATGTATGGAAACCTGTTCACACTCCACTCCCTCTTGATAAATTGATCTTCAGCTGGAATCTAATTTGGGATTCTGGATATTTTTCATTTCACTGCAGTTTTGCAGACAATTCCTCCTTCCCTAATCACCTGGTTGGGCAAACCAGTAGCTGCTTTACAGGCCACGGTGAAAGCCAGTTACTTTTCAGATAGAGAAAGGAGCAGCAGTTTCACATAAAGGACAGTCAGATGCCCAACATGCTACATGGACTATATCCCAAGGGAGCAGCCACAGATAAAAATTGGCCAAGTCTTTCCTTGATGTATATTTGTATGGATTGGACTTGGTACCTCTAAGGTGGAATAATGCCTAAAATGTGGAAGGCACATCCCACAGATCTTCTAGATATGTACCCAGTAACTGCATTTATGATATCATTTTATTATAATTGTTTTATCACTGGAAAACACCGACTTAGAAGTCTTGGTCTGCCTGCCATTGTCATTAGTGGGAGTAGGGCCTGATCAAGGAGTGAAGAATAAAACACCTTCATGGGGCTTTCTGTGACCACTGACCTGAACTAGAACACTGCATCTTTACCTGGAAATGGGATTTGTTCCATCCATCCTTCTGTAGGACATTTCGTAGCTCTTTGTAGGTCCAAACCATCTGAAGAACATGAGATGCTGCCTTTGTTTCCCTGGGGGACTGGCTAATTTGTGAGAGAAAATTAGAGCTTCAAACATTAGGAATGCAAACTCATTCATATGTTGACCCCTTTATGCTAAAACCCGTAACTTCCTAGCAGGTCTATTATTTCCCAATAAGTGATGCAATACGTGATAGCTCTAAAAATACATTATTTGGGCCAAATTCTGTAGTGGCTTCTATTAATGTGGGTCCATCTATCTGCATGTGTAAACACACATTTGCTCAGACAAGAGACATCTGCAAAAGAAGTAGTTAAATATGCAGATGTGACTATAACACCACACAGTAGGGCACTTTTAGTGTATGCCAGCGGAGTCCACATGGGCTAATTAGTGAGTGATACACTAACATAAACTAAAATGTATACCCCTCTGGTGTAGACAAGGCCTTACTGATGAAAAGGCAAAAGGTTAAAGAAATCTCCAGCCAGCCTCTCAACAGTTTGTTAAAAAGGCACTTATGAATGAGCTAATTTCTACTTGGCTGAAGTACAGATGGAAGCTCTTCTCCAATCAGGATACAGCTTTTCAACAGGGCTACATGGTACAAAAGCATCATTTAAATTATCACTGCTGTCCCTCAGACAGAATGATCACTGCAAATTATTAACCAATCCTCTTAACAGAAATAAAAGTTGTGTCATTAGCACTTCAGGAATGGAATGTCACAGGATAAAGGTCTCCTGCTTTGCAAACACAGGTCTCAGCTTCACTGCAAATGATGTCTGATAAATGCATGCATAATGATAAGGCATATCAAACAAAGAGAGATTGTATCCTGAGGTGACAGAACTTTTTATCTTATTGATTTTCTCTCTTAAATCAATTAAGCCCATTAAAGGCACTAACGTAAGATTTGTTTTTATTGCATGTATCAAATGCTTCAGTTACACATCTGAAAGGTCAAGTTGTCTGGGCACTATCACAAAGCATCACAGTGAGGTTAGTGTACAGTATCCTCTTTACTTTGTTTTCTATTATAGTAAGAAACTTACCTTGACTTGCTGATAGCTACCAGCTTCTGAATGCCCTGTGTCTGGATCAGGGACCTTGCATTTTCTGAACTGTCAGTAATGATTTCATGGATGGTATTCAAGACTGCAACCACTGTATCCTCTTCCAGGTTTTTAGCGGATCTCTGCTGCCTACTAGGCAAATTTCTTACCAGTTCACCCATGGCATAACTACCTAGATAAGGGGAAGAGCTACCATTAATCAGACCTGATAATCATTTCAAGAAACCGCTTTCTGTCCTGAAAGCTTAAAATATAAGGAAGTACCCAAAGTCTGAAGATTTTCTAATGTAATTTCCTTGAATCTCAAGACTATTTCATACTGCATTTATCATTAACTTTCTCAAGATGTTTGAGAACTGATATCTAAAGCAAACTCATTCTGCATAATCACTACTAAGGTATCAGAGGCAAAAAAGTTGGAAACATTTATTGACAATTTCACAGCCAACACATCACACTTTGCTGTGCCTGAGGCAAACAAGCATTCATAAACTGAGACTAACCTATTAATGCTAATGCAGGCACACAACGCCTACTCAATGCAGCCTTGTAAGAGGTCTGCAGGGGCAAGGTATGCAACAAAGCATCCATTAACCCTGCCCTGAAAGTTAAGAACGTCTATCTGGCCTTCATGCTAGTCAGTGCTGAAGAAAAGCCTAGGAGTCCTGGGTCCATTACTTCCAGATGTGTGTTTGTACCATTTGGTAGCTACAGCTCTACATTGGACATGGTTTTTATGAAATGTAGGTGTATTAAAATAGAATTTGAGATTTGTATTGATTAAGCATCAGCATCTGTGCTCTATATGCGGCACAAACATTTCCTTGCTTGGTGAGGTTACAGTTTAAACAGATCAGGCAAATTGCCCAGGAAATATACTGGGAGACCCACACCAAGGCTTTAACTTGGCGCTCAGCCTCTGCCACTTTCATTTAATGAGTAGTGAGTGCATTTTTGCTAATGTGGATTAGAGTTAGGGAGCACTGCAGGGAAGCTGAGTTTTAAGGGGGATGATCTGAATGGAGAGCACTTGGGTACCTGGCTTCTCGATACAGGGGATAGCACAGGAGAAGGCAAAAGGCTGAGAGTGGGAGGGGCGAGGCAGGATTCATTGACAGAGCAAAGGGGGCCAGAGGGGGAATCATATCAAATCAAAATGCCATTATACTTTTGCAAATTATTTTGAGATCTGCGGCAAAGTAAAGGTTCATTTCCATTAAATCACAGCATGTGCATGTACAGAAACTGGATGGGCTCAAACAGAATTTTTAGATGGCAGTTCTTCACTTCGGATGTGCAGAAGACTCCTATATAATGCTAATGGGATTTGTACGCAGAATAAACTTCAGCTTCAATACCTGACAAAAGTCTAAACGATTTTACAGTGCCCATGTGTTTATGGGGTCACACTCCTGTAAGAGAAGCTCAGAAAGTACCTATGAGATCCTTATTGCGACGATCCATAGAGAGATTCCTCAGTGCAATGGACACAGCTCTCACAACCTTGTCAGAGTCAGACTGGAGAAGCTCAACGAGGACTGGTAAGCCTCTCTCCTTTCGTACAGTTGCACGGATATACGTGGACCACTATGCACACACAGGAAGAAAAGCAACACACAATATTGTGAATTTAGAGACTTGTTTTCCTGCATTTCTTTCAGTGATGAGGTCTCATTTTTTCCAGCGTGATATTGAAGAATTTCCCCTTATGCAAACAGTTCCTCCTTACTCTCTGCACGGCGACATGTGTGTGACTTGTCCCACCGTCCATCCAAGTCCATCGTGCACCAAGCGCGAAAAGGAGGCAGACAGTATTTCACCTTATAACTGGGGGTGGGGAAGAAACATCATCTGTTCTATAAAAATTTAAGAGCAGCAGAGGAAGAGTACAGGCTACTATACAGGCCTCAATGGAAAATTTATTCCTCCCCATCAGAAAAGAGGTCACTTAGCAGGAACAGCAAGATATGTACAGCTCCTGTTAGCTTTTAAAAAATTACTTGTTTCTATTCTATGTTTCATGCATGTTTGTAAATAATTATATTTTAAAAAGCGACTGTTCAAACTAGTTCAAACTGCTACTCCACAGACTTGGTTGCTGTGGATGCAGGGCCACCCAGAGGATTCAGGGGGCCTGGGGCAAAGCGGGGGAGCTGTGTTGCTTGTACTTACCCAGCAGCGGTCTGGGTCTTTGGTGGCATTTCGGCAGTGGGGGGCCCTTCAGTCGCTCCACATCCTTGGCAGCACTGAAGGGCCCCCCCGCCACTGAAATGCCGCCGAAGACCTGGACCGCCGCCGGGCCAGGGCTCGCACGGCCCAGGGTAAATTGTCCCACTTGCCCTCCTCCTCCCCTGGGCAGCCCTATGTGGATGACCTCACTTTGTCATGTGCAGAGACATTCCAGTATTCTTTGCTAAGAGTGGACTGATTACTGTAGGGGGAGGAGGGTTTACGGGATGCAACTCCCGAGTGTTATTTGATGAATAGGACAATACCTATCCCTAGGGTAAATATGGGTACCCAGCTCTAAAAACAAGCACTGCTGAAGAAACCCACAAATGAAAGCAGCATCAGATAAGTGGTCTAAGTGGCTCCAGCCCCTGCTCCACCTCTTCCACATGGCCCCCACTCTGCTCTGCTCCAGCCCTACCTCTTCCCACCCCTGCTGCACCCCACCCCCACTCCAACCAGCCCTTCCCCTGAGGACTACAGGAGGAGTTGGGCCTCCACCCACTGGCAGTGGTAAGTAGAGTGACCTGGCTCCAGCTTGCTCTGCTCCCCTGGCTCCCAGCCGTGCCACCAGTGAGTGCTAGGGGGTGGTTCCCCCCTGCCCTTCAAGCCTGGGAGTCAGGGGAGCAGAGCAGGCTGTGGTCGGGTCACTCCACTTCCCGCAGGAAGTGGCCAGCCTCCCCACTGCCACACACACTTCCCCTGGGGCCACCCCTCAATGGAGGCCTGGGGCCCCACACAGCCCCCCCACGGGGGAAGGGGGGGAGGCTGCGTAGGGCACCAAAATGGCTAGGGACAGGCCTGTTTGTCAGTGTCTGTCTTATCTCCAAAGTTGCTTGAGTGATGTTATAAAGATGCCAGTTTGGCTTTTTGGAGTTCACCCCTCCCTGTTTACAGGTAAAAACAGAAGGTACAATTTTCACAAATGCCTAAGTGACTTACCACCTAAGTCTCACTGAAATTCAAAATCATTAGACACTTGAGATCTCTACCCAGATACCATAAAGGGGAGATCTAGTCTGTCTGAACAGAGAGTTTGTTCTTTAATTTTAGATTAGTCACGCTTGCTAACCTTCGGGATCATGTCTCTGATGAATATTTCAATAGAAGCATACATGGAAGTTATGTTATTTTTAAAAAAACCTTTTCTAAAAGCTAATTATTTACCCCACTTCATTTAAACCAAAAGCTAAAAATCTTCCAAAGGAGATTCACAAAAAAAACAACAACAAACGAGTGCAATTTGCAAGCTATCAAGTGATATCAGTCCTAGAAGGCTTAATGGGAATTTCCATTGTACCAATTTCTAACTAGGATTAAGCAAAGGAAAAGGCTAGACTCACTGTCCAGTTTCCAGCACTGAGATTCTGCAAAGCCCCTGCTGCAGCTTCCAAAGTGTTGAAGTTCTGGCTTTCAGTGAGGATCGAGAGGTAGAGCCGGACCACCTCCGGCTGGTAGAGCAATTCAAAGCCTGAAGGGAGAAAAACAGGAGAGGCAACATATGGATCAATATTTGACATGTCTTTATTTCACCATGTATGAGAAGGAACTCAGCAGTAGGACATATTAACTTTGCACTTTTGAGAGCCCCTGCACACAAATTCACTCTGCTCATTTTCAAGAAGGAGAGCCCATCTCACGGCTGAACGTTTAGAAGGCTGTGTGTTACTCTGATTCCATATATTTCATCACGCTGAGCATGTGTATGCACAGTCGGGTGACACAAGCTTGGATCTGTTTGCACAAATTCATAGCTGTATTGCTAAGCTGGGTGTGAATTCAGTTTGCACTGCTTTGTACACACAATTTCAGTCACTTTCTAGGCATGATTAATAATGCCCAAAGTGGGAGTGTACAGCATGGTCATAGCATATGCCCCACTCCCAAGCCTGCCTGCTGAAAGGTGGCTGTGGAAAGTTGGATTGATGAGAATCATCACCTGGAGAGATGGGGAGAAACACAACTTATTACACGAAGAGATATACAAGCATTGTATTAAATCTAGAGGCTGATGTAGATGAAACACACTTTAAAAGAATATCCCAGAGTTAGCACATCAGTTTTATAGGTAAGGCACAGGACTGGAGTTAGAAGATTTGGAATCTATTTCCAGTTCTGCCACAGACTTCCCAAGTGATCTTGGGCAAGTTATTGACAGTAACCTCAGTGTCTTCATCTATAGAGTTGTTATTATGCATTGTGTGTACTACAGCAGTGCCTAGGAGCCCTAGTCATGGACCAGCACCCCAGTGTGCTAGGTGCTGTACAACGTGGATGGTGTTTATTTACTTTGGAGAGGCTCTGTCATGCTAATTACATGAACTGACGTTTGTATAAGCACCCATTGAAATCTGAGGATTGCATGTGCTTTTAGTCTATGGTAGTATTATTAAGAGCATGTTTCACTATAGTGACATGCTTTTATGTAGCATATCCATATTATATTATTGCTTATTTATGAGTCAGGAATAGGCGCTCATGTAGTTTGAGGTGGTTTCTCTTCTCCGTCACCCAAGATCTAGTCATCAAGTGGAGATGATATATTACATTAATGACAGGAGATTATGCAAGTAACCAGTACAAAGGACTTGCCAACCCAATGTGACTTCAATGGAGAGTGACACTGTACATGGAATATACACCAAAGAAAAAAAATCCATGCCCCAAAGTGCTTTGGTAAGCATGGGATGATACAATACACTAAAGAGAGTGTTTACTGGAGTAAATGTGGAAAGGCAGATGGTCAGTGTGGCTGGAAAGCTTTACAGAGAATAGGTTGCTTTTCAAGCGTTTACCACAAGGGAAGCTTGGGACACATTTGTGGTGTTACAAACAACATGAGAGGTAGCACAAAGGTGGAGAATAGACAAAGGGACAAGTAAGTCTTGGCACAAGCATGTTGAATCTATCTAGATTAGTAGAATGCTAGAAAGGGCACTGTTCCCATGTAACAAATATAGCACGAGCACAATTCTCCACCAGCAAGCCCGGAAATAATCCCCCAACCTTAAATTTTACCTCCTCTCCCCACCCCTACTCCATAAAAGTGCCAGGGAAATAAAGATTTGGACTGTTGCAGACCAAGCAGATCCCAAAGCTAGTGGGACCCAAATGGCTGACAGGGAAGGGTGAAGCGTGTTCCTCTTGTACCTCTACTATGTTCTTCACAGGTTGCTTCCAGTTTTTTCATTTGCTTCTAGTGAATCTACTCAAGTTAACAGCTGATCAGAGAGAGAGAGAGAGAGAGAGAGAGAGTGTGTGTGTCCCCCAAATCAACAATGAGAAAAAAAATGCTGAAATTTAGCTTAATTTCCTTCACTGGAACATACCTGTTGGCAGCAGGAGACGCCTTCTTTGCCCCATACTGATAGCAAGGTGTAGACATTAGGCTCCATGCTTTCATAGAAAGTTTGGATTTGCTTTTCTTTTAATTTATTTATTTAACGTTTTTGAGCATTTCACTTGTACCCCAGGCTGCTCTGATGTTGTTTTAAACCAGGGATAGGCAACCTGCGGCACGTGAGCTGATGTTCAGTGGCATACTCACTACCCAGGTCCTGGCTGCGGGTCTGGGGGAGCTGCGTATTTTAATTTAATTTTAAATGAAGCTTCTTATTTACTTTACATACAATACTTAAGATATTACAGACTTACAGAAAGAGACCTTCTAAAAACGTTTAAACGTATTACTGGCACGTGAAACCTTCAATGAGAGCGAATAAATGAAGACTTGGCCCACCACTTCTGAAAGGCTGCCGACCCCCGTTTTAAACCATAGAAGGATTCACCTGCTCTGTGTCTGAATCAGTTTGTTCCATGGACAAGTGTGTCCCCGTCCAGTGGCAAGCCCTGATTCCAGCATCATTCTTGTCTCAAATAAGGACCTTGCTTCCTGGTACAAAGTTCTCCCACTTCTGCAATACCATTGCCCTTTTTATTGATGGTTAAGCAAAAAACAGCTCTGGAAAACGTCAGGCATTTTGGAGTTCTCTTTCCACTGGTCCCCTTGTCACTAACAGCTTTTTGTGTTTTCCTCCAGTCTCTCTCTCAGTGTATTTATAGAACTTCCTTCTCTCCTTTGACTGCCCCAGACAGGAATAGTTCTTTTTTGCTTGTTAGCCTTCCTTATTTTATTCTTGCATGTCTCATATCTATTTCCTCCAGTCACTACAATTACCTACTTCCCACAGGTGATCATCCTTCTTTGTATTTCAGGTCTTTTACTACCTTCTTTTCAACCACTTTTAAAAAAAAATCCTTGTATTTTTAAATTCTATTGCTATTGTTGTCCTTTCATCTCTTATACTGCATAAATTCTTACCTCTTTTTTCTCTACACCTTATACTTAGTACCACAGCTGACTTGACACTGCTCACTAAATGTCATTTCAATCCTTTCGTAGAGGTAATGTCCTAATAGGATGCAGTATCACTGAATGGCTAGAGCAGGAGGCTGGGAAAGCCAGGATTTGTCAAGAACAGAACCACGAACACTGAATGACTAACCTTATGCAAGTCACTCAACCACTCTGTGCTTTTGTTTCCCTAATTGTAAAAGAGGCTAACACTCAGCTCACAGAAGTGTTGTGAGGTTAACTAACTGGTGTGTGGATACAGTCTGCTACAGCAGGGAAAAGTACTTCATTGCTATTGTGACTTTCTACAATTCATTTGCACCACAAATTCGCTAAGTTTGTGACAACTCTCCCCCTCAATTCCCCACTACCCTCATGCCAGGCCTTGTATTGCTGCTTCCACATTTGAAATAGGGAACTATCCGACATGAAGTAAAAATATTCTTTGACAATATGTGGATTGTATCCTTTTTTCCATTAGCTAATCTCCGGAATTAAACTCTCTCACTAATCATTTATTGGAATTTTGACACCCTGTATAATCTTTTTATTGAATTTTTAACTTTAAACATACATCAGACAAGCCAGAAGGATAAAGGTAGTGTTACAACACACAAAACATTGTCATAAGGGGGATATCAGGTCTGTATATGAGCTCATAGCTGTCTGTGGTTAAATAGTTGGCAATTCTTCAGTCAGTGTCCACTTAAGAGCACTACTTTAGATGGTCCAGGCATAAATTTTACATTCTTGGAAACATTTCCAGGAGAGGTTCATCTTCCCCTGCTCCCTAGTTACATAGCTTATAATTTATCCTCCTCATCAATGCCAGGTTTTGTATCCTTTATCTGAACCCAGACACTTTCATCTGCCTCATCTCTTCACATTAGTGATTATTATTATATTATTGATACATGGTAACCACATCACCTCCATTTTCCCCCTCTACATCCCACCTACTGCAGACAGAACCTGCCTTTAGATATTTGAATTCCAGTCACGTGTCTCCCACCATGCCTCTGTCATTACTTTTCCTCCTGTTTGTTTCCCTGTATTTCCAGCATGTGTAGGAGAACCCCTTCTTTTCCTGTCTAATTTACTGTCAGCACTTCCTTTATTAATTACCAGTACATTTCTGCTCTGGGTGCAATCCTTGAAACAGACAATTTGGTGAATGACCCCGTTCCCAAAATACCCGCCCCCCCCATATTTTCATCCTCCTGCCAATTACTGCTTATTCTAAATCCCTCCCATACCAGCCTGGCTAGCTTTGTAGGACGAGGGGGGATTGCTGAAACAGGACTGCTATGAGTGCCCTTCATGAGTTGATGCACATTAGCAAAGATAACAACCTTGTACTGATAACGTTACCGTTCTTCCTCAGGGATTTTCCTCATTGGTTTCAACCTCACACTTTTCCTAAACATTATATTCACTTAAAAAAAAAAAAACTTTTGTTTTTTCTCCATCTGCCTTTCTGTCCTAATGAAGCAAGTTCTGCTATTAGAGGATAGACTTTGTCCGAATTATTGTAATTTCCTTCCAGTGCTGTGCTGGAGGCCTCACACCTTTTTTTCCTGAAGTATTTTAGTGCAGTCCTGGGAAGCACAGCTGGCCTCACCTCCATTAAGCACCTGCTTCTCTTCTAAACCTAGTTCCTGAATTTCAAGATCATCTTAATTCTTTTTCCAGGTACTTGAGTAATATATGGATAACTGCCTAAATCCATTTTTAAAATGGAATTAAAAAAAGAAAAGGATCATTAAAGATAGGTAATGAGTCAACAAGAAAAAAAATGTCAATTACTTTTCTTTTGCTTCTTTAAAAGGTTATTTGAATTATGGCCCCAATTCAGCAAGCCCTGAAGCATATATTTAAATCCCACTGAAGTAAACAGACTTTATGCATGTGCTTAAGAGCTGTGTTGAATCAGAACAAACATTTTTTTCCTGGAAAAGCATGGTATCATAACCTTAGTCCCAGATTTGGACCTTAGCGTCCAAAATATGGGGGTTAGCATGAAAACCTCCAAGCTTAGTTACCAGCTTGGACCTGGTACCTGCTGCCACCACCCAAAAAATTAGAGTGTTTTGGGGCACTCTGGTCCCCCTGAAAAACCTTCCCTGGGACCCCAAGACCCAAATCCCTTGAGTCTCACAACAAAGGGAAATAATCCTTTTTCCCTTCCCCCCTCCAGGTGCTCCTGAAGAGATACACAGACACAAGCTCTGTGAAACTACACAGAGGGACTCCCCCTCTCTGTTTCCAATCCTGGAAACAAATAGTACTTTCCTATTCCCCCAGAGGGAATGCAAAATCAGGCTAGCAAATCCAACACACAGATCTCCCCTGATTTCTTCCTCCCACCAATTCCCTGGTGAGTACAGACTCAATTTCCCTGAAGTAAAGAAAAACTTCAACAGGTCTTAAAAGAAAGCTTTATATAAAAAGAAAGAAAAATACATACAAATGGTCTCTCTGTATTAAGATGATATAATACAGGGTCGATTGCTTAAAAGAATATTGAATAAACAGCCTTATTCAAAAAGAATACAAATCAAAGCACTCCAGCACTTATATTCATGCAAATATCAAAGAAAAGAAACCATATAACTTACTAGCTGATCTTTTTGTCCTTACACTTAGAAACAGAAGACTAGAAAGTAGAAACTACTTCTCCAAAGCTCAGAGAAAGCAGGCAGACAGACAAAAGACTCAGACACCAACTTCCCTCCACCCAGAGTTGAAAAAATCCGGTTTTCTGATTGGTCCTCTGGTCAGGTGCTTCAGGTGAAAGAGACATTAACCCTTAGCTATCTGTTTATGACACATGGGTTAACTTTTTTCATCACCAAAAACAAGGTACAGCAGTCAGTTAACTGGCTGTGGTTTTTTTTTTGCTTTTTAAAGGAGGTACGAGAAACATCAGGTGACATGGCCATTGTGGTACTCAACAGGACCGGCTCCAGGCACAGTCCAGGTGGCCTTTTATTTATTTATTTTGCTTGGGGCAGCAAAAATGGCAGAGCTGGCCCTGGTACTCAAGCATTCACATGGAGTATAGAGGCGCCCCAGGCAGTTAGTGGGATTGTATGGGAACAGCTACTCAAGAATTATATTCCTTTCCCTCCTTAAAACATTTCTATTCTCCAGGCTTGTCCTCCCCTTTTCGGGGGGAATTTGAGGTTCTCTTGTGCCAGCTCCTCTTTATAATTGTTGCAGTCCCATCTTCTTAACTGAGGGGGACCAGATGAGCTTCTCTTCTGTTCTGTGACGTGGACAGAGGCTACAAAGTGCATTTCACCACCATGCATGGCCCCAAACAATCCTCAGTTCAGAATGAATGTTTGGTCACAATGAAAACCCCAAGGGGGAAGGTGCCATAATCCACCTACCAACTTCTGAACCATCCAGTTCCCTCTTTATAGGATCACTGTTGACTACCTCAAAGCACCTTTCTCCACAAATGGTAGTGGAGGGTATAGATTCCAGTACTTCTATCTCATCACAATACATGAACGGAGGAAGAGGGGGAAAACGAGAGGGGGCAAGAATCAAGATTAGGGATCACATCCTGGCCTTGTGCATAACACTGTTGCTGAGTCCTCCATGAAACCTATCTATGAGTACATGACTATGTGCAGATTGCACCTGGTCAAACAACATTCTGGCAATAGTGGAAGTGACTGTAGTGGGTATATTACCCTGGCATGTTAGTGTAATCCCAAACAAAGGTGATTATTCCCAGAGCAAGGTTGCCATACTCTCCCTTGTCCATTCAGCAGTTTAGTTGTCCCTACAGGCATGGGAAACTATGCACATATGTGCTGTGCTGTGCTGAGAGGACTGCACCCCTAAGAATGGTTATCGGAGCAGGAAAAAAAACATTGCTGGTTTATTTTCTATCATTGCATAAACTCCAGCTCAGTTTCAAAGAAGAGGTGCTTACTCCGTACAAAGATGGTGTATGGGACTCTGGCAAAGCTGTATCGTGAGCCCATCAATCTTTGAAGAACACCTAACTGTAGCTTGATGGTTATCCATTTCTGAGGCGTCTACGTCAGCCAATTCGAACAGTGCTTTTGCAATAGCTACCACCAGATGGTGCAAGAGGAATCCCAAACTGGAACTGCTGTTCCTCTGCAAGGTCACAGAAAAGTACACGTTGTAGAGAAAGCGAATGGTTCCCTAAGCTACTAGACAAACGAGCCAAAAGGAAACAATCGTGTCAGTAATGGAAACCAACATTCTTACAGATTAAAAAAAAAAAAGGGAGAGAAACTCAGCAAATCTTGGACTTCTGCCTTATTTCAGCAATTGGCTGGTAACCATTACAAACTGTGTAGGCCACTGTTTTTGAATTAAACAATTGTAAAACCAGAGTTCATGGTCATTTTCAATAGAAACTGGGCCATTTTCAAAAGACATAAGCAGCAAACCTTATCTTGTTGAACTACTAGACTTTGTTCTACCCACTACATCATTTAAGAAAAATTTCCTTGAAGAATATATATTTTTAAAAAGGACTGAACACATGATTAGCGTTTTAATAAAATTAACATCAGTGCCGTTCCATCTGTATTCTGTGCTTCACTGCATGGTCCAAAAGCAACCTGAATATCAAGAAACACTTGCAAGCTTCTCTGAACTGAAGCGGTTTAAGGTAGCACAGATGCACTCAGATCTAACAGCTAAGTGCTTAGAATGATAGATGGAAAATGCAGCTCAGTGTAGATCAATGTAGAATACAGAATGTCAAACTGGAGAGGGATGGGAGAAGAGATACCTTTTGGATAGAAAAATGCTGCTGTATATGAAGGAGAAATGAGAAAAGGAAAGTCTCGACTAATCCACACAGCCTTCACTTCAAGGTACAACAGATATCAGGATAGGCATTATTCTTAGAATAGAAGGTACTGGTTAGATCTGATCAACAGCACTATATCCAGTACAGACTGTCATCCCTGAAGAAAAAGGACAGAATAGCCTTTGAAGAATGCAGAAAGGAGCTACCAAAAATGTGGTCATATCATATCATAAGGGAAAATCAGGGAGGGACTTTTCTACATAGAAAATGAAGACCAGAGTGTCTGACTTTACTGAACATTTTAGTAAGTTACATACAACATTTCGAACACTTAAGCAAGCTCCCGAACAATTTACCCCTGATAGCCACACTGGAAACAGATATTGGCCTGGTCTACACTGGGGAGGCAGGGAGGGAGGTGTCGATGTAAGATACGCAACTTCATCTACAGGAACAGAGTAGCTGAAGTTGACGTATCTTATTTCAACTCTCTCTCGTCCTCACGACGTGGGATTGACGGCCGCGGCTCCCCCGTCAACTCCCCTTCCGCCGCTCACCCTGGAGGAGTTCCGGAGTTGACGGGAGAGTGTTTGGGGACCGATAAAACATGTCTAGATGAGACGCGATATCTTGGTCCCCAACAGATCGATCGCCACCCGCCAATACGGCAGGTAGTCTGGACACACCCGTAATAGACATACAAGGATGCTATAGGAATGTATGGAATACGATATCAGTGAGACTCAAGAAGTGAAAAGCACAAGGACAGGAGAATGAATCAGTCTGAATATAAAGCAGATAGAAAGGCATCCAGGAACTAGACAGGGGTGGGTGGGGGAAGAGGGAGAGACTTGTAGCAGAAAGAGACTGCACAGGACAAGGACACCCAGTTTTGGTTTTAGTCAGATAAAATAGAGTGTATACATTATTTAGGTAAGAGAAGTGGCAATGAAACTCAATGCAACACACAACATTTTCCATGAGGCGAAGTCTTTGAGCTAACATTGCTCTCTCTTTCCAAGTAACCTGCAAAGTAACATTAGAAGTGGGGCTTATTTCAACAATATTCTGACTGCCCACTAGTTCTCAGTGCATATTGTGAGGCCTCCTGGCTTCAAAGCGCTTTTAGCAACAACCCTCTCCCCACCCACTAATCAGGAGAGGGAGGCTTTAGGGGCTCGTAGTCTCATCAGCATATTCAGCAGGAAGAGAGCAGAACTTGAAAATGAGGGAAGTACTGAGGGTCTCCAACACAGTAGTTCAGTAAGGGAGGGTGACATCCCCCATAGCCTAGTTAGTGGGCACGGGAAGAGCGAAATTCCCACCAGTGAGGTTGGTGTGGGGAGGGGTGAGATGCTGAAGGTTCCCTTTACTCTGGTTAGGAGGAGTTTTGGTGAAATACATATATTCAGCATTCGTAGGTCACCTTTTAAAAATGTCCCACCGTCGCTACAAAACAACTGAATCTGCTTCAGTTCCAAAGTTAGCACGGAGTCTTTTGCTTGAGTGATTAAATGCACAGTTCATGTAAATCGCTTTCTTTCCCGAATAGTCCCTGAAAACTCACATCTGACCTTGGATTCTTTAAGTACAGTACATCAAATGTTCATGCTTTCTTTCTTGCCAAAGTTGTAGATTTTTAATTCTCAGTGGTAGCAAAGTTTGTTTCATGTTAAGGGGAAGGGGGAGAGAATGTGCTGCCTACAAAACAAACAATTTTAAAGTGATTATTATTTGAAAAAGGACTCTTCAAAATAAAAGACATGCCAGGGTTTCTCTCTTAGTTAACTGCATATCAAATATGATCTGTTTGCAAGTAAAGACTTTTTCCTCTAACTGAGAAGGCTGTAAACCCACCCTAGAGGTTTAAAGTCAAGCTGGGTTCTTTCTAATCCCTGCATCACCAGCAAAGAGAAAAAGATACTGTAAATAAATGGAACTAACTTAAAAATTCTACTGATGATACCTCAGCCAGAGTAGAATTCATCTCCTTCTCCCATAGCTGTGTTGATCACACAATATTTCACTATGTGAAATTGTTAGGTTGCGGAGTCCATATACCTATAGGTAAGCAGCCTAGTGAATCTGAATTAGCTTCATGCACAAAGTGGCAATTATTCCCCCACTGTGAAGAATTTCTATTTATTTTGAGGATAAAGCTGATCAGGATGGTGACCTCAATGACTGCAGATCAATGCTTGGGAGTGGGGGCAAGGCACAGGGGACAATGTTACAAATGCAAAATCTTCTGCATTCCAGCCAGTCTGACTCCCAAGTTCTTGGGAGCATCTTCCTACAACTTTTGATTTGGACCCATGCTCTTCCTGACAGCTGATAAATTCTAGTGAGCAAACTGGATCCATTAGTGGTGTGAATTGTCAATGCCTCTTTTCAGAAAGGCAAGATGACCTAGGGAGTGGCAATTTGGCCCATGATCAAAGTTTCTTGACACTGACAATTTTGCCAGTGATTACACCTTTCCCGACCCTTTTCAATCTGGCTCATGATCCTTTCCTAACCCTCAAAATTTCTTGACCCTTTTTTAATCTGGGGCCCGGCATGGAGATTAGAATGGTCTTGTTAGCTGATAATCTCCTGTTGGTATACAAAGATCAAATGTCCATGCCAATTATAAAATATACATTTTATCTATAAAGCTGTCTTTGCTACTGTTGACCCAAGGCTGTTTTTGACATATTTGTGGACCCTGGCAGGAATAGGAAGAGTCACACTTGAATGGCTCTATTCTTTTCTCCCTGAAAGGACCCAGATGGTAGCATTTGGTGATTGCTCATTTGCCCTGAAGGTTCTCGCCTCATGTGCAGTATGCCACACAGAGCTATTTTGTCACCCCTCCTGTTCAGTCAGACCCAGCAACTGCAGCAACTGTGAAAAACAAACCAAGAGTAAGAACACTGCCCGGCCCATCTGCCTTGCTGGAGTTTGGGCCAGCTACACAAGCAGAAAACCTGGGAGCTCTGACAGACATCTGCCCACCACCCTTGAGCACAAACCAAGAACACCTAGGGAGTCCATGCCAACTGAAGTCATTAGTGCAGCCTTTAAAGAAAGCAATGTACCAGCTCCCCTGAAAAATGCAGTAATCAGATAACGCTAAAAAAAATCGACACTTCATACAAATGAATATGGAAACTATCTCCCTCCTTCTTAGTGGAGGGTCCTTTAGTTTAGAATTCACTTCTCCCCCCATGGTTTGACAGAACTTAGGTTCAATGACTTTTAGGACACACTGCAAGTCCGATCTATTTTTTCAGGCTTTCCAAGGGTTATTGGATATTGGGGGGGGGGGGAGGAGGGCAGGGGTGTGGTGGAGGAGAGCATGACTGAGGAATTCTTTATTGTTAGTAGTTGATATTGAGTCAGTTGATGTGGTTTTAGAGTTGTGTCTATTTGTGTCTAGAAATCATGAGAAGATTTTTTCCTAAAGCAAATGGAAACACACTTATTTTTCCTCACAAAACCCATCAGAGGTGACTCAGAATTCACACTGAATTAGAGTAAAAAGATGCTGTTACTCTTTCGATCATAACTGCCTTTTGGTGGAAATCAGTTTGATTTGCTGATCTAACAGCGATGCCTAATTGTCCAGACTAAATTATCAAAAGGTTTACGTTCGCTACCCACTGCATTTCTTGCACAGAGAGCGAGAGCCTGAGCAGTTCTCTGAAGGAACAGCCATAAGTAAGAAAGTCAAAGGTATTTTCAGTAACAAAAACACATGTTGCTTTTAGCATCTCATCAGCATATCCAAGAACTTTATAAAAGCAGCAGAGAGTCCTGTAGCACCTTATAGACTAACAGACGTTTTGGAGCATGAGCTTTCGTGGGTGAACACCCACTTCGTCGGATGCATGTAGTGGAAATTTCCAGAGGCAGGTATATATATGTAAGCAAGAAGCAGGCTAGAGATAACAAGGTTAGTTCAATTAGGGAGGATGAGGCCCTCTTCTAGCAGTTGAGCTTCAGTTCATCGGGAAATTTGACAGCATCAGTTCAGGATTAAACACAGACTGTGAATGGCTAGCCAACTACAAAACCAGTTTCTCCTCCCTTAGTTTTCACACCTCAACTGCTAGAAGAGGGCCTCATCCTCCCTGACTGAACTAACCTTGTTATCTCTGGCCTGCTTCTTGCTTATACATATACACACACACACACACACACACATACATATACACACACACACACACACATACATACCTGCCCCTGGAAATTTCCACTGCATGCATCCGACGAAGTGGGTATTCACCCACAAAAGCTCATGCTCCAAAACGTCCGTTAGTCTATAAGGTGCTACAGGACTCTCTGCTGCTTTTACAGATCCAGACTAACATGGCTACCCCTCTGATACATAAGAACTTTATAAACACTGGAATTTCTTACAACAAGAGGCAACAGTGCAAATCAACAGCTTGAGACAGTGGCATTAAGGGTCTCTCCTTTCCTTCACTTCAGGCTGTTTGGACCTATCATTCTGATTCCTCTAGTATTTTATGCATCGTTAACTAGGCACTGGATGTTCCAAACCTCATTCTCTTGGTCTCAGACCACTGTCAATTTGCTTGCCTGCCCCCTTGGTTCTGTATTGGCAGATGCTTATCAGCTATTTTGACTCCAAGAAGTTGAAGAGCTTTTAGCTTCCTCCCCATTTCAGTTCTATAATCTCATTTGTGAAGAAATATTTATGGCAAGAGGAAACGTACATACCGTTTTGCTACAGGTGGCACATAAGTTAACTCATTTTGATAAGAAGGTTTCAGTATTGCTTGACTGTTTACATCTTTAAGGGTTTTATAAACAGACTGTCAGAAAATCGTAGTGAGCAGACAAGTATATATGAATGGTGTAACACAGTCCGTTGGTGGTTCACTGCTCTGTGTCAGCAACTCGTTTGACCTGATATACTCACTACACCTAACATGCTGTTGTCATGATATATACCCAAAAGGTGGCATGGAAAACTCACAACTCACCAATCACTAATATCCTTCGTAATGTATGTAAAGGGTGCATGCAGAGAGCTATGGACACATGCTGGAATTACATTCTTAAAATATTTGGCAAGCAATGCATAAACCCAGTCTGCTTAGGCAAAGGAATGTGTATTTGCTTGCTGTCAAACAGACAATGAAGGCACATTCCAGGGTCACCCGGAGTGGGGAGGGGCAAGCAGGGCAATTTTCCCCAGGCCCCGGGCCCTGCAGGGGCCCCGAGAGTTTTTCGTGGCCCCTGGAGCGGGGTCCTTCACTTGCTCTGGGGGCCCCGGAAAACTCTTGTGGGGCCCGGGCCCCGGAGCTTCTTCTGCTCCAGGTCTTCGGCAGTGGGGGGTCCTTCCGCGGGTCTTTGGGGCACTTCGGGGACGGGGGGGTCCTTCCTTACTGCTGAGGTGGTGGGGGCCCCCTGCTGAGGACCCAAGGCCCCTTGAATCCTCTGGGCGGCCCTGGAACTTTCACATAAAAGGTAGACAAAGCTATTAACCTAGTGAATGGGGAAAATAGCCTCGTGTGGGGGTCTGAACCTCAAATGATAAGTGATTGAATCAAATGATGGTATACTATATTTCTGTATTATAAAAATCATCAGGTAAGGTCTTTTATAAAAGCTAATGACATACTAGTGACCAATATAACTGGAAAATGTCTATATTAAACACTTTGAGGAATTATGAATACTCATTGATATTATGCTTTATGGTCTGTGACCAAACGAAAGGAGAAAAAGGGTTTCTCCCAGACAGGTGGGAAGTAAGTGATCTACCATTAAGCAAGGTGTGACCAAAACAATGGAAGCCCCTTTACATGCGAATCAGCTGGGCAATGGGAAGTCCACAGAAACAGAAGAATAGCATGAGGTCATCCTGAGTCTGGGGACAAAACACTGCATTGGGGAAGATATAAAGAGAGAGGAGAAGCTACCTTGGGATACATCACTGAACAGACACAATGGACCAGACTACTGCAAGCTGAGAAAGATGGCTCCTTCAACCAGGGAGACTGAAGTTTCTGGGCACCGAATATAGGTGAGAAACCTACTTAGGCAATGATCATTCACCTAAGACGACAAAGGAAAACCAGCCACCTTGTACTTCTGTGGAAGGTCTTGACTGACAGAAAGTCAGCCATGGTTGAGAAGAAGAAAGACTAGTTCAAGATAGATTTCTTACAAAAGCCATAGTGAGTTAAATCAAACCTTAGTCACTAGAAAACGTACTTTACGTTCAACCATTTTTGTCTTTATCCCTCGTACTTGAGCTCACTTAAAATCTCTTTTTTGTTAATAAACTTGTTTTACTTAATCTAAACCAACCCAGTACTGTGTTTGAATTGCAGTGATTGTTAACTTCAGTTAAGGCAACAAGCTGCTGTGCTTTCATCTCTTTAAAGGAGCAATGGGCCTTATTATTCCTGTGAATGAGGGCTGGACATTTCAGGGCAGATAGTTTTTGGGAAATCTGAGGATGGGGGTGCGCTGGGGTCACGTGGCCAGTAGTAGCAAAGGCAGGTGGAGATCAGGTGTGACTGCTGTGTTGTAGGCAGGCAGCTGGAGTCAGAGTGCTGTACCAGGGCTGCACAGCACACAGACACTTAGGTACAGAATGCTTTGCTGCTGGCGTCTGGGTTGTGATCCAAAGCACCAGAGCACTGAAGGCACCCTGGATTACAGGGCAGGCAGTGACTACCTTTCACTAGTCTGAATTGCACCCCAGAACGGGACAGTAGGAAAGGAGAGAGTGAGAGACACACGTGGAGGGCACGGGAAAGGGAAGAGACATTATGCTGGTGCCTCAACTCAATAGATAATCAAACTCACATGCTCACTCAAGAAGCCCACAACATGAAGGCTGAGTTTTGCCATCATCTACAAGAGTGAGCTAGAAGGACAAACAAGCATAGGGAGCCCTTCCTCACATTAGTGCGCCCATGTAAGAGGGAGGAGGCATAAACTGGCTTTCAGCCAGGAAAAGGAAAGAGGAGCAGCTAGCAATGTTGGCAGCACAAGTGACCTGAGATAGGGAGATTACAGAGAGGGGCCACAGTCTCTCTGTGCCCCAGGGTGGTTGTGTTTTGGGGAGAAATTGCTGCCTACACCTGTTGAACGGGTGCTGTAGACGGTGCCACTCCCTGCACTCTAATGGGCCTTCGGAGGCATTCTGGCTTTCAAAAGGCCCGTGTGAGGTCAATGGTTTCTGGAAGGGCACTGCAGCATGTGGTTCTGGGCCCTTGGCCTTTGTTCACAGGCTATGCTAAAATTTGATATTTGATCCCAATGTGAAAAAAATAAAAGGTCACTTGGGAATTTGGAGAAATGGGATTGTGTGCTATCTAGGACAGAACTTCGGGGCCTCTGCTCATCACATTTCAAACACTCACCGGGTCATCAGGGGCTTTCTAGTCCTATTTAAAAAGCACGTACACCCATGACATGGTACTCCGATTCCACAGTGATGGGTGCTGTCTAAGAGCCGCAACAGATGCGGTTAGACAGATGATATTTCAGCTTGGGCTGGCACCTGCCAGGATCTCACCCTGAGAGGCTGGTTGTTTGAGTTTTACCTTCAGTGCCTGGGGAAAGGCAACTTAGAAAACAGAACAGATCTTTCAAAATCTACACATCACGGCATGCTTGGCAGCTAACTTTATGGTCTGGAAAGCTTTTCTCTAGGTTACTCATGCTTCAGGGAATTCACTTTGACTCTCTCATTTCAAAACAAATATTAATTCAGTTGCTCCTGATTTCTGGAAGTTGCATCAGACAACAAGGGTGAACAGAACTCTGCATCCTTTGGCTTCCAGTGAATTGCATCGCTACCTCACATGAGTGTTGCAATTACCTACTACACAAGTGGAAAATGAAGGATAGCCTGATATGCAAATGTGGAGAAGACATACAAACCATGGCAGACCTAACCCTAATCTAAAATCATTCTCTAGAGGGAAAGCCTCATTTCTTTCCATGTTACAGAAAGCCACTAAGTGGATGACAAACTTGGATGTCTACCTTCAGTGTTGCTTTTCAGGCAATGAAGGGATCACATTCTGCCCTTCATTATCACACACTGGAGTAAATTCAGAGTCACAGTGGAGTCACTTCAGACTCACAATAGATACCAGTGAGGGAAGTGTTTGGATGCAAGCTGGAGGAAATCATTATGCTGAGGACCCTTCAAAAGATAATATGGAATTTCTGCGGAAAAGGTAGTCCTGTTTTGTGCTGGGAAAAGTATGCAACCTGAATCTCAACCTATAGTAACTCTAGGCCACTGTTGCTTCCTCATTAGGGCTAGTATTTAGTCTAAGACGGGCAGAGTGTTGTGGACATGCACTGAGAAGACGTTTATCATGACAAAAACACCATTAATCATTTTGGTATTAATGGGTACAAGTACTATGAAAAGGCCCATCTACACAATGGTATTCAAAAGTGCTTAATAATCAGATGCATTTATGGGAAGCTCCTAACTTGCTTGATGTTTAGTAAGCCACTGTATGCAGATCCAAATACATCCTCCAATCCTGTTCACTGTTTGAAACTGCTAATTAGTTCCTGCTTCAACTTCCGAAGTCAAAAATGTGTTTCAGTACTTCTCTGCATTTCATGAAAAAATGTCACACATCCCCAAAGGAAGGCCTGTGCTTCTAAACTCCTATTACATCCACTCTGCTACTGTCAGACAATGGGAACATCTCCCAATAACCAGAACAAAAACATCTTTTCAGCATCAAGTTGCTGCCAGGTCAGTGTGGAGGCAGAGAGAATACAAAACTGCCTTTAAGCTCTCTGTAGAGAATGGGCATTTCAGGTCCATCCTCAAAGTATCCTGATCAAAGAGCAATATCGGCGAAAAACAAACTTCCTTTCTCCTATAAACCTTAAGTGATTTAAGCAGTTGTGAGTGCAGGTGACTATAAAGTTACCTGTTCGATATCACAGTTTTCACTTTCTGATGACTGGGAGGCAGAGTGGTCTAAAGAATAGAGCACCAGACTGGGACTCAGGAGACTTTGGTTCTATTTCAGGCTCTGTCAATGACCTGCTGCATGACCTTCGGCAGGTCACTGTACCTCCTTGCCTCAGTTTCTCCTGCTACCCATTATCTGTCTTTATTTAGACAAAGCTCTTTGGAGGAATGAATTGCCTCAATGAGGCCCCAGTCACAACTGGAACCTCTAGACACTACTGTAATGCAAATACAAACTTGTAAGGGCACCTCTGAACCCCTTGCCCAAGTACCTTGATTACTGTAATGTTGTCACCTCCAATATCACTGCTCACACCCCACTCTACACACAATCAACACTGCTAAAATTATCAGCCCCTACACTGGCTCCAACCATATCCTCATTCAATCTTCTCACCAGCTTCTGTCTCTGGCTGTGTCAAATTCAAAATGCTTTATCAAGACCCACGTCACATTACCCTTGCCTACTTACCTCACCTTCCTCCTTCTCCCGCCCCTCCTCCCAGTTCTGTCCCATAAGGAGAGAGACCTCCTCTTGCTCCTTTCAGACAAGTTCCTTCCAAGTAGAAGGTAGATCCCAAAGCTACAAGTGCTGCCACAACTGTTACCAACAATTTCTTTTTAAATGGCTAATGCTAAATGTGACAACAGAAACCGACATGCTTGCCATTTGACAGACTTGCTGAATGCCCAAAATTGATATGAACAGCTTTGTCCATGAACTTATAGATCCCTTGGAAACAGTTCTATCTCACTGTTAAAGTTAATGTGGATAGCACTGTGGGAAGAGACCATATAATCTGAGCAAGGTAGCTAAGGCCCCAGTCCTGCAAACACACATGTGCAAATGGGTCTATTCATGACAGTGAAGTTAAGCAGGATCGGGGCCCAAATTTGTCGCTGTGGATGAGATTCTATGGTCAGACATGGAGGAAGCACAGACATTCTTCCAGAGACAGAACATGGAAATGTTTCAGAGCACCCCAAATCACAATCAGTTCTCTCTAGACTTACAGTGGCCTCAATAATGTCACGATTCAGATTCACAATCTGTCACGAAAGTCATGCCAAGAGACTCCAGAATATAAAAGCAACAGAGACTATCCCACAGCAAAGAAAGCATACACTTGGGCATGTCTACACTGCAAAGACTCTCAAAGCCCAGGTCAATTGACTCAGGCTTGTAGGGCTTGGGCTGTGGGGCTAATAATAGCAGTGTAGACATTCCCGCTCGGGCTGGAGCCCCATTCTCATGAGGTTTCAGGGTCCGAGCTCCAACGTGAACATCTACACTCTTGTTTTTAGTCCATCAGCCTGAGCCCTATCAGCCTGAGTCAGTCCACTCGGGCTCTGAGACTCAGAGCTGTGGCTTTTTCTTTGCAGTGCAGACACACCCACACAGAGCAGCATCTGGGGTTCTGATAGATGCTTAAACTACTTCACTTCCCCACAACTAAAGATAGATATAAGAACTCCTTTGTGGAAGCCATATGGTGAGGGATAGGATTTTTATTTAATGTTTTTTTTTTTAAATCTGATAAAATTATGCAATTATATAGTGATGTTTTGGATTAAAAGATGCTAATTTTTAAAATGACATTTTATAGACTGTAGGTAAAGGCGGATAATTGTACGCAGACACTACTGATATTTGTGTGGAGCTTGAAAAACCAACAGTGCAGTGAACTCTGCAACAAGCATCATCAGATGTATGTTCAAAGCATTTCCCCATCACATTAGCACCTACATCAATTTTTAAACACAAACACACAGCTGGGAGGCCCTAACAGCTCTCCATTGGGCTGGCCTCGCCGGCTAGCTGGCTAACAGCTGGATTTAGAAATTGGAAGCACTAGCTTTCAGGCAGGCTGGGTGCACCATGTCATCAGCACACAGTCTAGGGAGGGTCGTGTCTGGCCATGTGTGAAAATGCGTTAACATTTCTCACCACTAGATTCAGTTTGTTTTTTTTTTTCAGGGGGTGAGTGGGTAGAACTCAGAAAGGAAGCTGGTTGTTGCATTAAATTCTAAAACACACAGTCCCTACTCAGGAAAGCCTTACAGGGCTGCACAAATCTGGACGTCATATATGCCCTCCTGAGCGTATTACATGGTATAACCTACCCAGAACTCAAAGGAAAATGTTCTCCTTCTGGAGTAGACCTCATTTAATTGAATAAGTGGGATTAGGTCTCATGCTCTTAACATTCATAGTTGTTCTTTCTTGCGAAGTCCCAGCACACATGATGCATCCAGCACCACAGTCATCTTTGTCACTGATCTCAAGTCCTAAGCCCCTGTTGGCTGTGTTTTCATGCTTATGGCTAGTGTTGCCACAGTTTATAACTCACGCTTATTTGGGTTGCACAGAGTACCACCAAGAAGGGGGACAGGAATCCCACATTTTCAGGGGAAGTCAAAAGCCTCCACTGCTAAGTGTTTAAAAGTCATTTGGGAAACTAGCTAAAGCATAACCCCTTCTCCAGCTCTTTTCACGTTCCTGTCCTTGCACATGTGTTACAAGAGTCTTAGAAGCAGCTTTTCCCTCATCATTTTTTAAGCTCTCAGCAGGACATGATGTAATTATGTGCTTGATCATGATCACAGCTTTGACGATTGCGATTTCAAAGGTCTCAGAGCAGAACTCATTAAATATTCTTTCTGGTATTGTATTTGAATGCAGTGTCAACATGAAAAAATGACAGTGTCTTGAATGGGGAAGGTTATCAGGATGTCTTCTCAGCATGGTCTAGGGTGCTGGTCTGGGAATCAGGACACCGAGGGTCTAATCTCAGCTGTGCTACTGACTTGCTGTATGACCTTGGGCAAATCAACTCACCCTTCTATGCCTCTGTTTCTCCTGCCACCCTAGGTCCACCTCATCTATTTAATCTGCAAGCAGTTCAGGGCAAGGACTGTTATGAAATGTCAGACACTTCCATCCAATGTAGCCCAGGAGTAAAAGTTCGAAAATTTGAACTTGCCCTAACCTTTTCTTGCAAAGACAAATTCTCTGAACTGCTTTTAGAATTTCTGACACTCATTTAAAACCATCAGCAATGCTTTGGTAAGACTCACTGTTCTCTGGTGGGGTTTCTACTCAAGCTCCGTGTCCCTCCCATGCCATTATTTACCCATCAGGAAATACACTACTCTCCATGCTAGCCCTGATGGATTCTTTTCAAACAAACCAGTGGGGTGGGGGAGGGAGGGGGATATTGAAGCAATGGGATGGATGTGTCAGAGCCACGGTTAAAGAATATTTCATGCAAGTAAAAGTATATTCTTTCACCTGTGTGTCCAATGGGGTCAATAATTCAAAGATGTCATTTTAGAAACCCACACACTTTCTTAGTGCCCGACTGGGCTATTATTAACGTTGGGATTTCTGCAGAGCTGCATTTCCCATGGAGGGAACTTAGGAGGCGTTGTGCCTCCTGGAGAGTTCTTTGGCATGGATGGCGTATGTGTAATGTGCCCCCTTCTTTGGCTGGCCAGCTGCTTGATGTGGAGGGAGGGCAAAGCTAGGGCCTCACCTCTTGCCCACCACTTTTGGTGTGATTTGTGCCCACAGCGGGCAGTCCCTGTGCCCTGGAGACCATAAAGACAGCAATTGTGGCCAACCCTGGCCTGGGGGAGGATGCCTCATTCTGGGCAAGCACGAGACACAGTTTAGCCCTAAATGAACATGTGGCATTTCAAATATTGCCAGCTTCTCCTGAGAGAGACATTCAGCCACATACTAATGGCTTAGGAGCCTGAAGTAAAAATGGTTTTGCTTCCCTCTGTGTAGCAATCACTGTTCATGCTGATCGTCTGAAACTAAGTTGGTTAGTGATCATCTTCTCCCCGGCTCCAAAGCAAACAACAGTTGGACTGATAATAGATTTCAAACTATGCGGAGGTGAGGTTGGTTTTTAAGTTGACAGGCAGCTTTGAATGGCTGTTGTATTATATACAATTTCTGTCTCTCAAAAGTTCAAGGTCATTTTTCTTTAATACACAGTTAGACATTGGTATATGGTACCATCAGTCATATCATTCCCCTGCCAGAATGGAGGAGGGGGCAGGGAAGCTTTTAAGCCTGACTAGAGCACTCAAAAGTTTTACAACCGAATTTGGTTTTATATAGCACATTTCACACAAAGTATCTCTCAGCACTTTACATAGTAACGAGTCACATAATAGGACTGCAGTGGCTGTGTAGGCAAATGACTAGCTATTATTAATAAAGAGAAAACAGAAGTTTTATGTTTTGATCCTGTTACTTACCCTTCTGCAAACAAGTCCACGCATCTTAGTTTTAATAGTTTCATTCCTTATGCATCAGTGATTCTTGAGGTACAAAGGTTATTTTAGATTCCAAGTTATCTTTTACTTCTTTGGTTAAGATTCACCTGTAACACTTGAAAAATTGTTCTTGTTGAACTGATAAACCGCTAAGACCTTGGTGTATGCATTGCTTCTCTCTTTGTCGGGTTAGAGCAAAGGCCTCTCTGCTGGCCTCCTGTTGTCTATTCTCTCCTTTCGTAATAAGCTCAGAACCATAAAACTATTTTATTTTGCACTGTTCTTGGTTTTCTCTAAGATTTCAAGCATGTTCCTGAAAAGCGATTTAAAATGGTACTGTGAGAGTTCTGTGTTGTACTGTATTATGATGGCTCCAGATGAAATGTGCTCAGATCACAGTGAAAATAAGTTATTAACTCCCTTGAAAGTCAAGCTGAGACCTGATAGTCAGCAGAGTTTTTTGCACATTATGACTCAGTAATACAAATTCTGTGTCCTGAATTCTGCCCTAAATTAATCTGAAACTTTGTCCATGCAATTGGAATTTAGTTAAGAAATTCAGCTCCTTCCGCTGGCTCTGAAGGGCTAATTGATGTGAAAGGCAATAAAAACATATTTTTGCTGCTGACATAAGCAGTTAGATCTGTCCATACCACACAGAGCAGATCTGGTCTCCTCTGTAGACATTTGCCAATTCTAACTAACTTTGCCAACGTCATCCCTTTCAGAAGAACTCTCTCTCGGGAAATCGACACTGAGTTTCATGGAACCAGTTTCAGATGTAGCTGGAAACATACTCCCAAGGTAAGGCTCCACTCTCCATTACAGCTGGAGGGGGGCACTGTGAATGGCAGTTCATGCAGACATACCCAAGCTAGCTCTGTACTCTTGGTAGCTCAGTAAAAACAGAAGTGAGGCCACCACAGCATCCTGACTTCTATTTGTAGGGAGCAAGCTAGATCACTAAAGTGAATACGTCTACATGAGCTGCCAGTGCCCCAGCTGCAGTGGCTCAATACCTTCAGTGGCTGTGGTGAGAAGAGAACCGAAGTATCCTGACTCCTCACATCCATGTCCTAGCCACTAGACCACACTCTGTCTTTACAGTGCAGAATTGCTTAGTGTGCAGCCATACTTCATGTAAAACTGTGGAACATGTCGATCAGGAGTGTCCTATACTCTCTAGAGAAATGTCACGAGATAAAAATTTTTAAAAGGATTGAAGAGATTTAGGAGCCTCGGACCCACTTTCAAAAGTGCCTGAGTAACTCAGACCTTTGGAAAAGATTATCCAGGATGTTCTATTCCCATCTGGACAGCCAGAGGACTCAGTTTACCATCTTATCCAGAGTTTTAACTATTTCTTTTGCTTATATGCATAGTATTTCTGATAATCTGGCAGGGCATCCATGGCAGCACTGTCATTCTGCCTCAGCTGTTCTGAAGCTTTCTGCCAGTCTCAGAGTTTGACAAGTGCTGCAGAATTGCTGATGGACAGTAGGAGACACCCCTAATTTTGTGCAACGAGGTTTTTGTAATGGACTTCAACAAGTCAATTTAATCTCCACATATTGGCCGCAGCAGTGTGGTGCGTATTTCTTGCTCTGTGATAATGTTGGCTAGGCAACCAGACAACTTCTTGATATTCACCCTTCTTAGAAGCATCAACTCCATTGTTTTGCTTTGTTTTTTAAATACACTTATACTAAATGGAATAGTCTTCTGTATATCTTTTGTTGTTGCTGCTTAATTGAAACTGAAGAAATGGCATGGCAGGAATCCTACTTAATCCAACAGTTTTGGATGGACGGGCAGAGTTTTTCACTGCTGTGACTAAGTCCCAAGACTGAGACAGCTGCAGTGATGCAGAAAATGCACCTCCAAGTCCTCTGTTCTCATTCCTGGCAGGCTTGCTTGGCACATTCTCATTTTATAAACAATTCTATAAGAGCATCTGCATAATGAGCTGGACTCTGTAATAACAATCATTGTATTTTACAGTAACTATTATAATTGCTTGTAGAATTGAAGTAGTAAATGAGACATGCAAAAACACACACACACAAACCAAGGAAGAGGAAAAAAATATTAACTCTTCTCAGCCAAAGCAGGCAGCGATGCACAACACAGGGTAGTTTGGGAGGAGAGTAGAAAACAGAACAGCCACCAGTGGCAACCTGACAGCTGTCACTTTCCAGTGGTATCTGTTTTATTTTCAGAAATGGCAGCCACGTATCTCAATCTCAAGCGAAAAGGAACTGCAAATACACATTAGTGGTTCGAGTTTTAAAATACTGTCACTTATCTCATAATTGTAAGGCAACATATGTTGCTATAACATTGCCTGGTCAGTCAATCTGCTGAAGATCTAATTTTACTTATAGATTTACACACACACAGAGTAGAGCATCATAAATTACACTCACTATTTGTGATGGGGTGCCTGCCCCACGCTGTGCTCTAAGGAGTTAATAGAACCTTCAGAAGGCTGTGCAGGAGGCAGCCAATCAGAGAAGGGCTGAAGGGAGCCGCCAATCAGGGCCAAGCATGCCCATACTAAAAAGGGAGCTGCAGGGCTGAGGAAGGCAGTTCCTCTCTGGGCTCCAGCAGAGAAGACTGTCTCTGGAGGTCGGAGAGAACTGCCAGCACCCTGGACAGAGCAGTCCTGTTAGCAGGGACTGGGGGAGCGAGATACAGCTCCTGGCGTTTGCAGGCTGAGGCCCTGAGGCAAGGGCAAAGCAGATGCTGGGGCCACAAGGAAGTGGTCAGACAATTTGGTGCAGTAGCCATTAAGGGAAGTGGCTGAACAGCAGACTTCAGGTCCCCGGAAGTGGGGAGCACAGAGTGTGGCACGGCTGGAGGGCTGTGTGGCTGAAGAGGACACCACAGTCCTTGGACAGACGTGGGTCCTAGAACAGGAGTGACAGCGGCGAGGCACCTCGTGAAGAGGGCGTACTAACATGCAGAGCTAATCCCCAGGACAATCAGCAGGAGGCGACAGAGTGGAGAGTGAGCACCCTTATACTATCCATAAAAATAGAGGGACAAAACCATTAAAAGCCCAAACAGTAAAAATACTAAGCACTTTATAACATTTTACATTTTCAAAACACTCCATGTCCCATAAATTACTCAATCCAGCCTCAACACTTGTGTGGTAAATAAGCATCATCCAGGACTGACCAAGACTGGGTCAATACTGAGCTTTCTATTAACATTTCCCACCATTACAGTACCAGCAGTGCACAATGGTGGGAGTTCTACTACAGATAAACCACTGGCAGCTGCTTCTGTTTTTACTATCATGTCATCTACCTACTCTGACAAGGTTTGACAACATCAGCAGCCAGTCTAATGCAATAGCACAAAATGTTTAAAATATGCTTAATACAGACGTAGCCTCTGAAGTCAACAGACATGCCCAAGGCCATTCAGCAAGTCAGTGGCAGAGCTAGTATCAGAACTCAAGAGTTTCTTTGCTGAACACTATATCATACTTCCTCCCTTATGGCACCCATAATTACTTTGTGCTGCAGTGGAGCACCTGCTGTTTGGTTACTCATAGGCTCTCTTATTCCATGAGTTTATTTGTGCCAGGCTAGTTTAAGATGTTATAAGCACATGAATTATAAATTTAGTTTTCCATGAATTTATAAGTTGTCCACAAATTTATGAAATTTACCACTGGGGATCCTTGCTTCTCTAAAAGTACTGCTAGTTATTATACTAGAGCTATATTCTTGGGTATCAGCCTCAGGCATGAGAGATTGGGGAACTGACTTGTGAAGGAAAGTAAGTTATACAGTCCCCAGAGAGCCACAGGTCATAGAATCTGAAGAGGCTGGGGCAATATCTAGTCTCAGACTGCCAGGTTTTTCCCCACTAAGGAAATGTTAATGTTTAAGAATATGGGAGAAGATGAGGAGTGTAGATGTACCTTCACTATCACTGGTTGTTCTATAGTCTTCGTTGTGAGTCTGGAGAGGAATTTCAGTTGGACATTAAAAGCCCAACTTTGGAAAAACCTCCTGCGGATGGAAGAGTGCTGCAATTTGCATCTTTTTCAGTCCAGCCACCTTATTTCTTGTGTGCATCCGAAATAGCTTTGCTTAGTATTTCTGTCAGAAGGGGTTAAACTCTTATTCCTTAAGAGGCTACAATCTGGGCCAGATTCTAAGGGCATGTCAACATAAGCACTTACTGTATGGCAAACTGGAGTGTAGATCTACAGCACCCCAGATCACCACACACTTAAACATCCATGCAGACCCGGCTGAGGTGCACTAAATGTTCCCTACTGTGCACTGACCTACTGCAGTTTAAAACAGCAGTACGTAAAAGTGCACTAGGAACTTGTAGGACACATCAGCAGGGTCCTCACATACACTTGGTGCGTGGCACGCTGGAGCGCTGCAGATCTACACCCCAGCTTGCTGTGCAATAAGTGCTTATGTAGACATGCCAAGAGGAGACACACTCAGAATCTCTGTCCCTGAATATATATGCACAGTAGGTAATTTTGAAAGATTAACACCATCTATCTGGTAAAATGAAGAACAGAATCTAAATACTCAACAAGACTTTGAGAGAAGAAGAGGAGCTAGGGGACAATAGCAAGCAATTCTAGTATCCATTCTCAATGGCCTGCTTGGAGATTTCAGTCGAAACCCTAAGCCCATCACCTTACACAAACACGGCAGGCTTCAGTAAGAATGAGAAGAAAGAATGCTCACACCTTCTGATCATAAAGGAAACAACAGCTGCATTGTTAAAAATGTAGAGGCAGGCACTGTGAATGACTATTGGAGCTTGGTGAGCTATTCTGCAAGGGACAAAGGTACGAAAGCCTGCATGAACTGGAATAGATCATCTGCTATTTCTCTGTTATTAAACATTTATTGAAGCTGCATTTCTAGAATGCAGCCACATTAGCCACCTGCCCCACCTCCCCCTGGGTTTTTCTGAAGTAGCATTAATAGGAAGTGTCAGCTGGGTTTTATTTTTCTCCTAGTTTTCTTCTGGCATCCAATGGCTGAAACACATTTTGTAGAAATCACAGAATCGCAGCACTGGAAGGGACCTCAAGAGGTCATCTGGTCCACTCCCCTGCACTCATTTCCTTTGATCTGTGTATTCCAGGTGCTCTGTATCAGGCCCTCAGCTCCCACTGACTTCATTTGGAATCACCTCAGCACCTTGCAGAATAGGACCCTGGTGATCATGCTCTCTGTTCAGTGGTTAATAGTTTAAAAACTCTTCAACCTCATGTGAAAAAACACAAAAACCAAAAAAGCCACTTTGCAGATTTGCAGTTTCTGGAGTGGTTAAAGTCTGCACTGTATTCTGAAATGAGACTGGGGTCAGATGCCACTTTGTGGTTAAGGAAGAAAAGGGCTTTATTTGCAGTCTGTGAAGGTTAAAGATAGAAAATGTTATTCTGAAAAGCACTTTGCAAGGGCAGAGATGGCCAAGAACAGCGACGCCCAGCAAGAGGCTGGCAACCCCCTGTGGTCTCCCAGCTCAGGAACAGACACAACCGAGCATTAGGTTATACAAACGGAGATGCCAGGGCAGTGCATTTTCTTGCTGAGTTCAGCAGAGCTGAAACCCCAAGGGAATCCTTTGCATGGGGATTCAGCGGCAGCAACGCCACATCGGGGCAGAAAGGAAGCAAGATTCTTACAGCACTGCTGCCATGGCAACTGCATCAGTCACCTTTCTGAAGTACTTGTGCTCTTGCCAGCCAGAAGCCTCTTCTTGCTGCCTCTCCCAGTCCCCTCCCAACCTATATTTTTTGTTGCTGAAAGTGTATGAGAAAAACCAGTTGTTACTCTTATGGTGAAACAAGCCACTTGGGGACAACCAGCTGTTTCCAGCTAGTTAAACATCTGTTTAAAACAGGTTGTTGGGTTGTTGTTTTTTTAAACCTCTTGCTTCGAAGCTGATCTACGTGGAAAATGGAGGTCATCCCAGGGACGCCACGCTTCAAAGGCCAAGCTATTCGGTGCTTACTACCTGCATAAAAGCAAACAAGCAAGGAGGATTTCTTTTAAGAGCTGTGCTAATGATTTATTTTATGCAACATCTGTGTAGCAACAGGAGCTCCCTGCAAGACAAGACTGTGAATTAGTACCCAGGAAGATTGTTTTAATGATGAAGCTCAGCAGCCCCGTATGATTAAGATGCAGTCAGAAATCTACCACAAAACCTACTAGCTAATATTGACACTGTATTGTAGGACAATAAAGCATTTAGAATAACAAATGTGACAAGGGATGTCACGGCAAAATAATGGCATTTTCCATCTCAAGTGATGATATCTGTGCAGTCGGGAAGATAATCCTAACAAATTAGCCTAATAAAAGCTACAGTTGTACTAGTGATTTTAAAATCCATTTATGTCAGAATACACCCTGAATGGAACGGAAAACAACAGTGTTGAGGACAACCATTTGCAACATACAGTTACCCTATTACATGGTAATGGTGAATTTCGATTTCATGGCTATAAGAAAAATGCTTGTTTCAATAGATTTAATAAATTCCTACTGAGCAGCTGATCCTTCCACACATACTCAGCCAACTTCTTCTGCTGTGATTTCTCTCTGCCCCTTTGCCATCACCAAAGCAAGGGTCACAAAACATTTAGCTAAAAAAATACAGCTTTTTTTGCAGGTAGGTGGCTTGGGAGACAAGGAGGAGTATTAGGTAAGGCAGAGAATAGAGAAGCATCTTTTCAGCATGCAAGTGAACACATCTCTGGTGACTACTAATAGGGCTGGACAAAATATTGGTTACAGAAGAAACTGATCATCAACATTTGCCTGGCTCTGAGTTCATGAAAAGTTTGTGCAAGTGGAACAATTCTATGCAACTGACTTATTTATGACATTTTGTTCATCACGTGAACAGAATGTGAGATCAAGGTGACTGAACAATTTGTGACCAACTTAATCCCTGCTAACAGCATGGTTGGTACCTACCTGAGGTAAAAAGGTATCGGAGTCATTTGCCGCTAAGAGGTAGGGTGGGTGGGTGGGTGTGTGTGCGCGTGCGCCACATTATGTTAATGTAGGTTACAATTTTTGTGGTGCTTCTTTGAATTTTGAACTGGGCTGCCTGCAATGAGTCCAATAAGTCACATGGTATTAGTCCTGGCTCCTTGATTACCTGAGGGTGAATAGAAGCTATTTAAGACTCATTCAGTTGGAGCAGCTGTAATTTGCATATTCCTCCCTAATGCTTTGTTGGGAAAAGAGTCTCATCATTTGAGGTGGACTATAGCTCTGTCCAGTGGCCTCTCAAAGACACGGGAAGGAGGGTGGTCCACCCACTAAACTCCAAGGGGGAGATGAGTCCCACGCCAGCCCTGGAAGAGCTATGCAGGAACTTCTGGCCTGATAAGAGTCTTCTGTCGATGGAGATATTATAGTTACATGTCCAAACTCAGCACCTTTTTGGTTAGTATATCATTAACCATTATATGATTTGACATATTTTTACATGTTGTTTGGCCATGGTGAGGAGCTAGAAATTTGAGGACAGAAAATCACGTGAAATCAACTGGCAAAAAAAGTTATTAAAAAAAATCAGTTTTGCCTAGCCTTTATTGCTAGTGAGCGCTTGGTGTGTCTGCTCCCGTACATGAAAACGGAAGGTGAACACCGAGGTGATAGTGCCAAATAACTTAGATATTCTCTTCAAACTAATATAGGGCCTGATGTAAAGCCCATTTAATTCAATTTGTTTGGAATGCAGCTAATTGAGTTGGACCCCCACACGGTAGTCTACACCCTCCGGACTCTTTAGAACAGTTTCAGTCATATTTATGATTCATGACATATGTAATTATTTTTAGAGACTCTGAAAGGTCTGCAAAATAATTAAAGTTTCCATCGGAATGGCAATCCATACCCCAAGCTCAGTGGGCCAAACAACAATTCATTGCCACATTTCAAACCAGTAGTGAAGAAAAGAAGTCAATGGAAGCATTCCAAAAGGCGCTGAAAAAGTGAAAAAAAAAATCCAGAATAAATCAGCCAACTTTTAAATTACAATCAATGGGTTAGCCGAATGAGTTTTGAGTAATGAAGCACAAACCAACTGGTTCCCACATTCTAAATTCCTGGCACATGAGGAAAGATGAGAATTTAAATGTATCAGATTGGAAAAAAAGTTTTATCAAGGGAAGGCCACACAGAGGATTCTCCTATCCAAGGTAATAAAAGTTCTCTGATACAAGATACTGGAAGACAGATGAGCCTGTCTTTCATGGCTTTGTAAATTATGAACAACACAGGGGACTAAAATGAACATTGTACTTAGAAAAGCAACAGAGATACGAGATACATAATTCTGATTGGAATTCTCAATTTCATGTGCCTAATACTTAGAAGATGTTAATGTAATAACATGTTACATGTTCTCATGCTGAGGGATTGAGAAGAACTTGCCTTACAATTTCCACTGGCAGGAGGAGGAGATGTGGGGATAGTACCATTATCAGTCAGTCAGTCATTTATTCACAACACTGCAGTCAAAACTAATGATTGAAAGGAGTCAGAAAAGGGCACATGAACATTTGAATCAACTTGTAAGGTTTCAAAGAAATCAAACGAAAGCGACAGTAAGTGCTAGAGCAGTGGCTAATCTTATTCACAAACCCATAATCAAGATAAAACTGTTAGTGAACTTTCTCTCTCTTTCACCACACACAAACACCTTTAGTCAAAGAGAAATTATTAGCCTTTTTGTAATATACTAGCTTAGAATCATTACCCTGACACTACCAGGAAGTCTAAATTCAGTTGCTTATTGGCAGCAACACAAAAGATTTATTAGCCAGTTTCAACACTCACCTTCTGGAACAGAAAATCTGTTCCTAGTATCAGACTGGATAGAAAGCAACTGGTCATTGTGATATATATGGAGAAGACATTCATCTGCTAGCAAATTGATCCAAAATCTAATCCACCAATATCCATAAATTTTCAGGGTAAATGCACATGCACAAATTTAAACTCGTTTTCAAATACACGCAGCATTTTCACAAACAGCCAGCTTCTTCCAGCAGCACCGACTCGTTAACAGGACATCACGGATTTGTTCCATTCCTAAATAGCTTTAGTTTCAGGACCTAGGTTATATATCTTCATCCTACTCTATAGGCAACTGCTGCAATTAAATGGCAGTTAAGAACAAAATAATCATATGGATGGACTGGACCTCAGGAGGCAATCTAGGTTATGCCCCTTTGCTGAGCAAGATTAAGTACCTCTAAAATTATGCCCACTAAGTGTTTATCTAACCTGTTCTTTAAAAATTCCAGTGACAGAGACCACTCTGGAAGCCTATTCCAGAGGTCAACTACCCTTATCATTGAAAAGTTGTTTCTAATATCTAACCTAAATCTCCTTTGCTTCCGATTAAGCCCATTAACTCTTGTCCTACCTCCCGTGGATATGGAAAACAATTGATCACCGTCCTCTTTATAAGCAGCCCATAACATATCTGAAGACTTATTAGTCTCCCCTTGGTTGTCTTTTCTCAAGTCTAAACATACCCAAGTGTTTGGGGGTTTTTTTGTTTGTTTTTTTAAAACCTTTTCCTCACATGTCAGGTGTCCAAAACCTTTTATTATTTTTATTTCTCTCCTCCGGACTCCCTCCACTTGGTATTTTTCTTAAATTGTGGTACCCAGAACTGAACGCAGTCCTCCAGCTCAGGCCTCGGACTAGTGCTGAGCACAGCAGCACAATTACCTGCTGTGTCTTATATCTGACACTCCTGTTAATACATCCACGATGATATTAGACTTCTTTGCAACTGCATCACGTTGTTGACTCATATTCAATTTGCTATCCACTATAGCCACCAAATCCTTTTCAGCAATACTGCTGCCTAGCCATTTATTTTCCATTTTGTATTTGAGAATTTGCTTTTTCCTTTCTTTGCACTTATCTTTATTGAATTTCACCCTGTTGATGTCAGAGCACTTCTCCAATTTGTCATGGCCATTTTAAATTCTAATACTTTCTGCCAAAATGCCTGCTACCCCTCCTACCTTGGTGTAATTCACAAATTGTATAAGCACACTCTTCACTCTGTTATCCAAGTGATTAATGAAAATTTTGACTAATACCAGACACAGGACAGATCTCTGTGGGACCCCACTAGATACATCCTCCCAGCTTGACAGCAAACCATTGATAATTACTGCACTCTGAATACCATCTTTCAACCAGTTATGTACCCATCTTATAGCAATTTCATCTAGATCATATTTCCCTAGTTTGATTATAAGACTTGTGTGGGAATGTGTCAAAATCAAGATATATCATGTCTACTGACTAGGCCAGTAACTCAGTCAAAGAGGGAAATTAGGTTTGTTTAGCATGACTTCTTCTTGAACAGTAGAGATAAGTGGACAACAATTTCATCCGTTAGTTCATGTATCAGGTAGAGATGGACCTGAACAAATCCTCTTTTGTCCAAACACTTCCAGTCTCCATAATGGGATGAGCCAAACCCCTGAGCTGCGCCCATCTCCAATACCCAAGTATCTAACAGCAACCTATGTTATGCCATTATATACATGAATTAAAAGCTGATAGTTTGTAGTTTTCAATTTAATTATTAACCACCAGCTTTGACTGCATAGAAAAGCAAATTAGAGACATTTAACAAATGGACAGGATTTCCCTGCCTCTTGCCCAAGAGATGGACGTTCTAAGGACTTAACCACTCCAGGACAACAAGTGTCACAAACTTTAAACCAACTCTAGAGGGCTTAAGGCCATCAATAGATTTCTTGGAAAGACTTGGTTACCTCATCAATCTGCTATTCTGACTACAGCCTTCACTGACAGAATGACATCGGGTACGGCTACATTTGGAATTTCAAAGCGCTGCCCCGGCAGCGCTTTGAAGTGCGAGTGTAGTCGGAGCGGCAGCGCTGGGAGAGAGCTCTCCCAGCACTGCATGTAAACCACATCCCTTATGGGTGTAGCGTGCAGCGCTGGGAGCTGCGCTCCCATCGCTGCCGCCCTGATTACACTGACGCTTTACAGCGCTGTATCTTGCAGCGCTCAGGGGGGTGTTTTTTCACACCCCTGAGCGTGAAAGTTGCAGCGCTGTAAAGTGTGAGTGTAGCCATGGCCATCGTATTCTTTCCCCCCGCCCCACACACTTCTTGTGTTCTCCTCTTTATTGTCTGCTCAGTTTATTTTCACCTTAACACCAGTATAAGTAAGGGCTCTAAAAGCTAAGCAAAGGCACCATGCTGTGCTGTATTTACTTTTTTTTTTTTTTTTTTTAAGTTTTGCACAGGAGAAATCAATACTTGCATTATTTGTGATATTCACTGCCAAAGAGGACATTCTGCAGAGGAGACAATTAGCCAATAGAATTTTTGTCAACCTACTTTAGAATGATGAAGGATTTTAGCAACATCGTTTTTCTAACGATGGACTAGAAATGGGCATTTTGCTCACGACCTGCCCCAGTTTAACAAACATGTTTTCCCATTAGCACTCTATCCCATTCCCTTCCGACTCACATGGGATCTCCTCGGTTCCAGCAAACAGAAGCTTATCTCCCCACCCTACTTGTCAGAAAGATGAGCCACATCCTTCAAGGAGGAGGAAACAGGGAAAAGCTGCTCTTCAGACTTCTTTTCCTACTATGGACAGAGCACTCTGGACAATGCCACAGAAGACTTGTTCTATTAGATGGAACCATTTCTGAAAACACTGTGCACTGTCCCACACCATGCTAACAGATTTATCCACAAATAAGCAGCCTGAAGCTGGAAGCGTGGCAGGGAAAGGTCACAGATGTTCAATGACACACAAGGCTAGGCAAACTCTGTCCTTTCAGGCTAGTCTGATATGCATTTAAAAATGAACAGCCATTGGCGAAAAGCAGCTCACATTTTTAAGACACTAGATCCTTGCTTGAAAAATTGCATCTCACCAGTTCCATTCCACATGGCAACCAAATGGTGTTATCCCAGGGCAGAATACACTAACAAAGCCAGGCAGTCACCTCGAACCTGCTTCTCTCTTTTAAATACACCAACTTGTTTACAGGACACTGAAGAAAAGGTGCCAAAACCTATGCCTATTTCCATTTAATGACATTCAGCTGTTCATTAGGCAGAGATTTGTGATTAAGGTCCTATGGACACCAATTTAACTTTCTAGAGATATCTGCAAGTAGAACTGCTCCTCTTCTAGTTCACAGTTTCTTAAAGCCAACATGAACACTGGATCAACTGAACCCAATGATCACATTTATGACATTTCTATAAGGCAGTGGTTTCTCAATGGAGGGGTCTGGGGCCCCCTGGGGGGCTGCGAGCAGGTTTCAGGGAGTCCGCCAAGCAGGACCAATGTCAGACCCGCTGGGGCCCAGGGCAGAAAGCCGAAGTCCCACTGCATTGGGCTGAAGGAGAAGCCTGAGCAGCTTAGCTTCATGGTGCCCCAGGCAACTGCCCTGCTTGCTACCCCCCTAACGCTGGCTTTGGCTTTTATATGCATAAAACCAGTTATGGCACAGCTGAGCTGTGGAATTTCTATAGCATGTTGAGTGGGGGGCCTTAGAAAGAAAAAAGTTGAGAACCCTGTTATAAGGGAATCATGACCAGCAGTTTTTAAGGCTGCTCCTTAGCTTGCCCAATGAACCCTAGGGAAATTGACTAAGGGCTTGTCTACATCACAAAGTTGCAGCGCTGGTGAGGGGGTTACAGCGCTGCAACTTAGGAGGTGTACACATCTGCAGGGCATCACCAGCGCTGCAACTCCCTGTTTGCAGCGCTGGCCGTACTCCCGTTTTGTCTCGGGTGTAGAGGATCCAGCGCTGGTAATCCAGCGCTGGTAATCAAGTGTAGACACTTACCAGCGCTTTTCTTGACCTCCGTGGAATAAGCAGGTATCCCAGCATACCTGAGGAAGCCTCTGGTAATCAAGCTGGTCTCCTTCCCCGGTTTGCTCTCGCGTTCCCCGAAGCCCGAGCAAGCAGGTCTCCTTCCCTGCGGTTTGCAGGGTGGTTCGGAGAACGCGAGAGCAAACCGCGGCGAAGCTGGTCTCCTTCCCCGGTTTGCTCTCGCGTTCCCCGAACCCCCGAGCAAGCAGGTCTCCTTCCCTGCGGTTTGCAGGGTGGTTCGGGGAACGCGAGAACAAACCGCGGCGAAGCTGGTCTCCTTCCCCGGTTTGCTCTCGCGTTCCCCGAACCCCCGAGCAAGCAGGTCTCCTTCCCTGCGGTTTGCAGGGGGGTTCGGGGAACGCGAGAGCAAACCGCGGGCAAGCTGGTCTCCTTCCCCGGTTTGCTCTCGCGTTCCCCGAACCCCCCTTGAAGCCGCCCAACAGCGCTGCAGTGTGGCCACATCTAACACCACTTGCAGCGCTGGTTGCTGTAAGTGTGGCCACTCTGCAGCGCTGGCCCTATACAGCTGTACTAATACAGCTGTAACAACCAGCGCTGCAAAATTGTAGATGTAGACATACCCTAAGATTCAGAAAACCTAACAGCACTGCCTCCCAATAGTCTGTTAACTACCGCAATGTTCATTTGCTGCTCTGCATGAACAGCTCTTATTAGCTACTGTAGTTCCGTTTGCTCACATAAAGATTCCCATAGACAACTCACTTAATATGGCTTTAATAATACATGAAATAGATTAATCTATAATTGTTGGTTTTTGAAAAAGCACTTCCTTGTGTCACTCAAACCAAATGCATTTGATCATTAAAACTTGCATGATTTTTCAACCTTCAGAATGAGATTCAGCCTCAGCTGAAAGCTGATTTCATCAGAGTCAATTATGCTCCATGGCCCAGATCTGACCTGAGCTGTTGAACTGTTTTGAAACTGCAATTTTATTTTGCTTATCTTTGCTGCTTTTTTGAATTCTTCAGAATCTTGTTCGTTTCTGGGTCCTAGCGGTTCTATCGGGTAAACGGACTGTTTTGCAGGAAACTTAAGGAAAAAAAGTCGTAAACGTTAATTTGTTTTTCCTCAAGTACACTTCAGTAAAAGGTTTTTTCGTGTCCCTCGTTTCCCAAGAGGTATCATCCATCAAAATGCTGATGGGATTAATCTTTTGACCTAATCCAGTATGTGATATGTAGTCAGACTAGCATTATCCATATAGATTAAATTTGGGTTCCTCAAAATCAAAGAAAATCTCTTGAACAACATATAATCTTAGCAGCCTAGCTGCGCAGGCAAGGAGATTAGAGAGACAGGGTGGGTGAAGTAATATCTTTTATTGGACAGAAGTTGGTCCAATGAAAGATATTACCTCACCCACCTTGTTTCTTTAATATCCTGGGACCAACACAGCTACAACACTGCACAGGCAACAAGACATAGTCGTGACTCCCAGCAGGCACATCCACAAAACACTGTTGTCAGCAAAGTCCACCCAGAGTGCGCTTTTTTTTTTCCCTTTAAGAAAATAGAATGTTTGCACAAGATGCATTTCTCTATAGAAGTCTTGTGTGTCCATTTTTCTCTGCCTGGCACCCACACTGCAACCACATTTAGCAGTAAATTAAAGGGCTGAGGCCTGCCTTATGCCATACATGTAACGTTCGTTCTACTTTCATTTTTTACTTTGGATTTCTGACTCCTCTAACAAGTAGTTATCAAGCCCATTTGTCCAAAAAGTAAAGTGCTCAGTTAAGCACTTAAAACCACCTAGAACATATTTCAGGCCCAGCCTAAATTTTTTATCCTTAAAAGGCCTCTCTGCTCTGCAACTTAACCATGGGCCCACCTCTGAATCAGTACGTGTGTGAAGGCTCTTTGCATCTTCCGGGAGCGCTGAGTATCCTGCATGATTAGACCCAGATCAAAACTGGTACTGAAGCACAAGTCTAGCAAGATACAACCAGAGTTTCCTTAGCAAAGAGAGGCAACCTGTGTCTATATAGAAACCAGTATACAGACTGAGGCCAATATGTCAGTTCATAAACAACTCATTGCCCATAAAGTACTAGATTCCTAGTTAAAAATTTAAGTGTTTCACTATATACAACATCAACCTAATCTTATATGGTGCTTCAATAGCTCTCAAGGTGCTTCACAAAGGAGGTAAGTAGCAGTATCCCCATTTTACAGATGGGGAAACCGAGGCACAGAGAGGAGATGAGACTTGCTCAGGTTACGCAGCAGGTCAATGGTAGAGCTGGCAATAGAATCCAGGTATTCTGAGTCTCAATTCCGTGCTCTATCCACTAGGCCACATTGCCTCCCTATCCACAGTATAAACTATACATGCAATGTGGGTGAGCTAACATTTTTTTTATTTATTTTCCTTACCTTTTTTTCCCTTTTCCTTTTTTAAATAAAGAAGATGAGAAAAATGCTTGTGTGTATTAATTTTTTTTTCATTTAGACCCACTTAGATCTTGGCAGTCACATCTCATTTAGGTGAATGGTGCTCACGGAAGAGAGTTTTCTGCAGGGCACAGTTAACAGGGCAGCATTGCATCGGTTTGCATGGGAAAGGCTGTATCTTTGCAATGGAAACACAAACATTTTTATTTTAAATGAAAGCTTGAGATTTGCAAAAAATGGAAGTATGCAGTAAAAGTCACAGGAGATCCCCAAATTATCCCCTAAATTACAGCTGAGAAGGAGTACTCTATGCACCAAATGTTTGTGAAGAGATTTCACTTCTCCCAACAGCTGAAATACACACACAATGCTAAAGAAAACCAGAGCACAATCCATCAAAATCTCCCTCTGGACCTCCAGTCTCTGGATGCCCTGAAAAGCTACAGGGGCTGCTGACTGCAGCAGGCAAAATCATCATTATCAGGGGACGGTCAACCAGCAGTGGATGACACAAAACTCCCAAAAGACCTAAACTAATGTGAACTAATAGTGAACTGTAAAGCTGACAGTGAAAAGCGGATTACGAGGAAAGTGAAGAAGGGAAGAGGAGAGCTCTTGTAAATAACCTCCTATGTCTCCTGCTCTACCCAACACCCTATGCTTGTGTCTATTGTGGAGAAAGTGCAAAACTGAGAGTGGATCCCACGTTTTGTCTCTGGATGGAGACACTTTCACCCAACTCTAGGCTTAATTAGCCCCTATTATCTCCCGTGGCCAGTTTAAACAATAGAAACCTACGTAAGAACAGCCATACTGGATCAGACCAAAGGTCCATTTAGCCCAGAATCCTGTCTTCCAGCAGTGACCAATGCCAGGTGCCCCAGTGGGAATGAGCAGAACAGGTAATCATCAAGTGATCCATCCCGTTGCCCATTCCCAGCTTCTGGCAAACATATGCTAGGGGCTGGGAATGAGCAACAGGGAATGGATTACCTGCTCTGTTCATTCCATTTGGGACACCTGGCATTGGCCACAGTCACAAAACAGAATATTGGGCTAGACAGACCTTCGGTCCAACCCAGTATGGCCGTTACGTAGGTTTCTATTGATTAAACTGGCCACAGGTGATAATGGGGGCAGATTAAGCCTAGGGTTGGGTGAAAGTGCCTCCATCCAGTGAAAAAACATGGGATCCATTCACAAAATGAGTAGTCGAGTATTGTACATGGGAAGAGAAGCAGCACACTGACATGCATCTATTATTTCAACTGAGTACAAGGTATAAGCACTGTATCTTGCTCATTTTGCAAGTCCCTTTAAAAATCCCCACCTCCTGCATTCCTTATTTTCAAGAGCACATACTCAGATTAGTGCATTACCTTTTGCTGCTTCGGACCGCTTGGGCAAATCAAGTGTATCAAAGTTCCTGTCCAGATCTCCATTTTTCTTTCCTGTACATAAAATAGGACCATAAATGACAAAGGGTTTCAGTGGATGGATAGAACAGTTACTGTACTATGCATCTACAGTATGAAAGGTGCTAACAGGACCAGAATATAGCCTTTATTTGTACATATTCAGCCTTCAATCCGCACGTGTAGCCATTGTGCCTGTATAAGCAATTTAGGTACAAAACTGCACACCTCCTGGCTTGATTTACAAAGGTTCTGACTATCTGCAGTTCCCTTCAATTCAGTGAGTCTTGTGGGTGGCTCAGCTCCTCTGAAATTCAGGCCATTTAGCTGCATTGTCAAGTTATTTTCCTCACTCATAAATCCAGTGTATTGTGCCCTTATAAACAATGTAGACAAAAATTCTTGCCTCATATCTTCCAGCTGCATGAGGCTTTTTGTCTGTTTTTCAGTAGAAGATATATCTTGACTACTAGATTCACTGTGCACTGCTATATATTGGAACAAGGATGAGGTGCAGAGACAAACAGAATGGGCCCCCTTTTTAGTGCTATTCGCTTAAATGGTTCTGCAGGAAGGCCTGGATTTAATATATCGCAAAGACGACGGCAAATAACCTTAAACTGTCCTTCAATCACCGCAATGTAATTTTGGCTGCTTATTAGTAACCAAGGGAAATGATTTTGTGCTTTACACACTTTGCTAAGGGACATGGTCAGATTCATACCGTTACCTTAAATTTAAAGGAAGTTTAATTTAGCAGAAGGTAGCCCATTGGACATTTTGACAAGATCCATGTAAAAATCGGCTTGCTGGTGCATGCATGAATTCAGGCTTTGAATTCAGGGCTCTGAAAATAGAACATAAGAATGGCCATACAGGGTCAGACCAATGGTCCATGTAGCCCAGTATCCTATCTTCCGACTGTGGCTAGTGACAAGTGCTTCAGAGGAAATAAACAGAACAGGGAAATTATCAATGATCCATCCCCTCCATCGTCCAGTCCCAACCTCTGGCAATTAGAAGCTTAGAACACCCAGAATCGCCATTAATAGATCTATCCTTCATGAACTTACCAGATTCTTTTTTGAACCTAGCTACAGTTTTGACCTTCACAACATCCCCTGGCAATGAGTTCCACAAGCTGATCGTGTGTTGTGTGAAGAAGTACTTCCTTGTGTTTATTTTAAACCTGCTGTCTATTAATTTCATTGAGTGACCCCTCGTTCTTATTTTTCCCTTCACATAAAACATTTCCTCATTCACTTTCTCCACACCATTCATAATTTTATAGATCTCTATCACATCCCCCCCTTAGTCATCTCTTTCCAAGATGAACAGTCCCAGTCTTTTTCATCTCTCCTCATATGGAAGCTGTTTCATCCCCTAATCATTTTCGTTGCCCTGCTCTGTACTTTTTCCAATTCTAATTTATCTTTTTTGAGAGGGGATGATCAGAACTGCACACAGTAGTCAAGGTGTGGCTATACCAAGGATTTATATAAAGCAGAACCTCAGAGTTACGAACTGACTGGTCAACCACACACCTCATTTGGAACCAGAAGTATGCAATCAGGCAGCAGCAGACAGACAGAGAGCAAGCAAGCAAATACAGTGCAGTACTGTGTAAAACAAATACAGAGGAATTTTAAAAAAAGAAGATTTGACACAGTAAGGAAACAGCTTCTATGCTTGTATCATTTTAATTAAGATAGTTAAAAGCAGGATTTTTCTTCTGCATAGTGAAGTTTCAAAGCTGTATTAAGTCAGTGTTCAGTTGTAAACTTTTGAAAGAACCATAACATTTTGGTCAGTTAAAACCCACTCCATTCCTGAGGTGTTTGTAACTCAGAGGTTCCGTTACAGGGTATTAAAATATTTGTCTTATTATCTATCCCTTTCATAATGGTTCCTAACATTGCTAGCTTTTTTGACTGCCACTGCACATTGAGCAGATCTTTTCAGAGAACTATCCACAATGACTCCAAGAGCTCTTTCTTGAGTGATAACAGCTAATTTAGACTCTATCATTCTGTATGTATAGTTGCAATTATGTTTTCTACTGTGCATTACTTTGCATTTATCAGCACTGAATTTCATCTGCCATTTTGTTGCCCAATCACCTAGTTTTGTTAGATCTCTTTGCAACTCTTCACAGTTTGCTTTGGGATTAATTATCTTAAGTACTTCTGTATCATCTGCAGATATTGCCACCTGACTGTTTACCCCTTTTTCCAGACAATTTATAAATACGTTGAACAGCACTGGTCCCAGTACAGATCCCTGGCAGACACACAGCTATTTACCTCTCTGCGTTCTGAAAACTGACCATCTATTTCTTTGTTTCCTGTCTTGTAACCAGTTACTGATCCATGAGAAGACCTTCCTTCTTATCCCACGGCTGCTTACTTTGCTTAAGAGCCTTCGGTGAGGGATCTTGTCAAAGGCTTTCAGAAAGTCCAAGTACACAATATCTACTGGATCAGCCTTGTCCACATTTGTTGTCTCCTCAAAAGAATTCTGATAGATTCGAGAGGCATGATTTTCCATTACAAAAGCTGTGTTGACTCTTCCCGAACACATTGCATTCTTCTGTGGGTCTGATAATTCTGTTCTTTACTATAGTTTCAACCACTTTACCTGGTACAGATGTTGTGCTTACTACCGGCCTATAATAGCCAGGGTCACCTCTGGAGCCTTTTTTAAAATTGGCATCACATTAGCTATCCTCTAGACATCTGGTACAGAAACTGATTTAGGCAATTGGTTATGTACCACTGTTAAAGTTCTGCAGTTTCATATCTGAATTCCTTCAGAACTCTTGACTGAATACGATCTAGTTCCAGTGACTTAGTATTGTTTAGTTTATCAATTTGTTCCAAAAATAGCAAGGTGGGGAAGGATGGTTTAATTTTCACCATTTTTCTCCTACTAAGAGGGAGGGAGGAAACAGTCTGCTCTGGGGCAACCACACCTTGATATTGTGTTGGACTTCAGGGCTCCTTACCATCAGAAAAGCATTGACAGATTGGGGAGAGAGAGAGAGAGAGAGAGACTGAGACTGACTTTAAAGGAAGAGCAAAAGGCTGGTGGACTTATGAGGAAATATTACAATATTTACAGTTTAGCTCTGGTTGACAACTAAGTGTGGGGACAATTGCATAATTACTTTTCACAATGCATAATAATCAAGACGGGAAAGAAATTATTTAGGATGGTACAAAGCAGTTGAACTAGGAGCAATGGGATGAAGCTTGGAACACCACAATTTAAGCAAGCTAACAGTGCATCTACTGGACTGCAGAATAATCTCCCACATGAAAGGCTGAAAGCTGCATCACTTGAGACATTTTAAAATATATAGGACAAAGCTCTTGAAAATATAATGTAGTGAGCAATCTGGCTGTGTTGTAGGACTTGGTCGTGAGATGGGAAAGACCTATGAGCCTGAAATGCAAGAAGCATCACTTGCTTGTAAATATTTTGGCTCCAAAATAAACTAACAGCTCCCAAACCATTTAGGGCCTGTTTCACCTTCCACTGGAGTCAGTGGGAGCCCTTCAATTTACTTCAATGTAACTGGACCAGTCCCTTAAAAAACATTTACCAACATGACAATTGCTACCAAATTCATCTTGACGGACTACAGTTTGCCCCTACACCATTGCGTATGGCTATCCCTTTTGTTCTGCATCAGACACTGGAAACATGCATCTAAAGCTTTGTTGGTTTGAAAAGTACGTTTTCTTAGTTGTACCAGACCATAAAGTCCCGTTTTCTTATCTGCCAAAAGTTCATACCCCCACATTTTGTTCCATTCCTTTTGAAAAATCTCTTTTCTAATATGAGGGATGGGAATTAGTGATAGCCGTAAACCCTCACTCCAATTCTCGGGCCATGTAAAAACTCAGTCATATGTTGCTTGGGGAGCTACTGACACACAGAGGAAGACAAAATGTCAGGCATTATGATAGGATGCTACTTTTTATGGTGACAGTTGAATCTGGCTGTTCAGCTGAAAACCCTGCTCTGGTTGTCACTGCTCGGAGAAAAGAAAAATCCCACGACAGAGGGAAAGAGGGACAATGAAGGGAGGGTGGCTTAAAATTATAGTGTTGGGAAAAGAAAAGCTCTAACTGAAGACAGAGGAACTTGCCTCCATTTTATCTACAGAATTTAGTTTAGGCAATAATTTTACCACAGGCATTAAGTTTTGGGTTCCTGTCACTGGCAAGTTTCAAACTCAGGGCAGTTTTACTCTGAAAATAAGCTTGTTAAAAGCAGTACCTTACTGAACAGATCTGTTCAAAGCCCTGTCTATTTACTTTAAAATACGGTTTGGTTCTGTTATTCCTATTAGCCCTGCTGAGTTAGTGTGGTAAGAAAATGAGCTCAATTCTTCTCCTTCTTGTGCATCATCAATTGAATTGTTAATTAAATTCAAATAAGATACTCTTGTGCATAATCTCTGAAGACCCAGTTTATGCAGATGGCACAGAGCCTATTTTAGGCTGCAGAGTGCAAGTGCCTGTTTATTAAACAGCATTTCACACAGCAAAAGCGTTCTACCTGTCCTCTGTGATACTCATTGACTGCCATTCAATTTCTGGGTAAGGTATAGGTGCTGGCTTTCACCTACGAAGCCCTCAGTGGTTTGCCTCATGGCCACATGAGAAACAGCTTCTCTTCTCATGTAATAGGACAGCAGTTGTAATTAGCTGGCAGTTTAAAAGGAAAGCATTATTTTCTCAGTGAGGAGAGTCCTCAGTGAGTACTTTTCCATGCTGGTTCACCAAGTACCAGGGTTGGGAAATTGCAGATCATGTTGCAGGGCATCTAAATTCCCAAGATTTTTCCTGTGGGAGGAGCGGATTAGGAAGGAGAAATCTGTGATGCAGGGGAGGAGCCAAGAGAAGTCTGCGTGAGGATGGGAAGGTTCATACAACTATGGCCTTTTTTGAACCATTGAGTTGTATTGGTTTAAATTCGTTTCGGCAGCACCCACATGAGAGGACGGGCACTTGTAAAAATGGATTAAATTTACCAATTTTAAAATCCATTCATAATTTTATCATAATTGCAAAATTGAGTGACATGAATCTCTTCCCCAACTGATGTCATGCAAAACTTACAATTTAAGATCAGCCCTGTCCTACAAAAGTTCAGTCCTAAACCCCTAACAAATTCAGCCATTCCTGCAGTGACAGTCATGGAGCATAGTGATTCTTAATGATTCCACCAGCAGATGACACCAATACGTTTTAAAGTGCAAAGTTTCTGCTTATAGATTTTTTTCCTTTCCTACCCTGGCACGTAGAAGAAGATATTGTCAGATCTGAAGCCCTGCTCAGAACCTCACCAAAAGACGGGCAGCTTTTAATACAGCTGCTGAGAGGCATGTTTTATGGGGCTGGGCTATAGTAGCTAGCACAGTGTTTTCGTGTGGGAAAGCAGCCTGGCAGGAAAGTTGCTTGTGTAATATATAATTATAATTCATGTAAACCGTGAAATTAAAGCGTCTTCCTTCACATAAGGACTTATCAAAAACATTACTCTGGCTCACGTACTGTCATCCTTACTGGATCAAATGCTTTCTAAAAAGTTGGTGAGGACTTCAGGATGTGACCCTGTGTTCTATGCTTCCCCGAAAAAGCCCAAAGGATATCCCATGTCCTCCTTCCATTTCACACCACACTTCCCTCAAGGGTAAAATCCCCAGCCAGCATCTTTCTGGGTGAGAAGAACTGAAAGGGAAAGAGCCCCATAAGGGCCAGTTAACAACATGGTGCTAATTCATCAGCTAGAAAAATGCCCAGTTAAGTGACATGAGGCATTTGCTCCTCCCAGGGGCTGAGTACCACCTTCGCAACATTCCTGTTCCAGGGCCTGATTAGTGGGAAGCTAGAAAGCGGGGCCTCCCTAATGACACTGCAGACCACCACTGGCTTTTCACCTTAGCCCTCTTCAGTCCATTGCGCCAGCAGCAACTATCACTCGTCATCACCTGAAACCCATCCCATTCCAGCAGCCACCATCAAATCAATGACAACAAACAGAACAGCATTTTTCATCTTCAAGCCACTGTATGAAGTGACGAAGCCTCAAAACTACCAGGTGAGGGAGGGAAGCATTATTCTCATTCTGCAGAGAGGGAAACAGATGCTCAGGTAGGTTAAGTGATTTGCCTAGGATGACAAATGGAGTTAGTAAAGAGCTGGGATAAGAACAGGGATTTCTGGTGCCCACTCGCCTATGTCTTTCACTAGCCTTGGTGAGAAAAATTTGGCCATATGCATTTTCCTGATCTCTTAGCACATGAATATAGGGCCAAATTCCCACGTGAATTCCATGCACTTAGTGGGCTTACACTTTGGATGAAATGGCCCTGTATTCTTTACTGAGTGTGACCCCTTCCAAATAGCACCAACAAGACTGGAAATAGCCCCTTCATCAGACAGGCACTTTGCGTGCACCTACGAGATCTCCAAGTGAAAGCAGCAGAAATGAGCATCAGGGAAACACAGAGCTAACCCCTGTATTGCAGTAGTTGGGTCAGTGAGCCCACTGTGCCACCTCTAATCCTTGCATGTAAAAGGAGAAAGGAAGGAGATTATGGCAATGTTGGAAAGAGTGTACTGGAAGGACTCACCTTGATTGAACCACTCCTCTAATTACCAGAAAAGCAGTAAAGGAAAAACAGAAGTTTACAGGAAGGAAGAAGATACAAAGGAACAATCACAAAGAGGCAGAATTTCACAGCACAGAATCAAACCTGAAATTTACAGGGCTCCCCTTACTCTCACTAAAAAGAACACTTTCTCCTTCCCTCTTGTTCCTGCTGAAAGTGTGTTTTTACCCCTGAAGATTCTTTTCCTTTTCAGTTATTTCCAAAAATGCTGAAGGTAGTGGGGGAAAGGAGGCAGACTAGCCCTCTGCAGAGGTGTTTGAAATGCTATGATCAATGACAATGAAATAAAATAATAAAACATCACAAGATTTAGAAAGAAAGAAAGAAAGAAAGAAAGAAGAAAGAAAGAAAGAAAGAAAGAAAGAAAGAAAGAAAGAAAGAAAGAAAGAAAGAAAGAAAGAAAGAAAGAAAGAAAGAAAGAAAGAAAGAAAGAAAGAAAGAAGAAAGAAAGAAAGAAAGAAAGAAAGAAAGAAAGAAAGAAAGAAAGAAAGAAAGAAAGAAAGAAAGAAAGAAAGAAAGAAAGAAAGAAAGAAGAAAGAAAGAAAGAAAGAAAGAAAGAAAGAAAGAAAGAAAGAAAGAAAGAAAGAAAGAAAGAAAGAAAGAAAGAAAGAAAGAAAGAAAGAAAGAAAGAAAGAAAGAAAGAAAGAAAGAAAGAAAGAAAGAAAGAAAGAAAGAAAGAAAGAAAGAAAGAAAGAAAGAAAGAAAGAAAGAAAGAAAGACTCAGTCTATTTTCAAGTGCTAGACTGAGAAGAGTAAGGAATTTTTAGTCTAGATTTTCATAGAAATTTACAAGTAAGAGAAGCATTATTTTAGTCATGATTTTAAAAGCAGACTTACTAATGGATTTATTTTTCTTTTTAAATACTAAGCCTGCGTGTCCCTCTCAACCCTTCTGATCTGCACATCACCAGCTGGGAGCTCTGCATTGCTACTAGTCAATTACATCCTAGAAAATAGCATGAATTTTTACAGCTGAGAGCTGCATAGGAAAAAGGACTAAAACATGCTTCGGAAAAATAATTGGGATTTTCTCTGAACATTGTGAGCCAAAATTGAGAGGCCACCAAGTATCTGCATCTCTCACTCAAGTCAATGGCAGTTTGTCCTCAATGTCCCTCATGATTTTGGCTGCAACTTTCCCCAAAACACAACCTCAAAATTTTTGGCTGATAAATTCAGAAACCCTATACAGACAGAGAACATATATAGGGCTGGGTCCTACGGGAAGTGGACCGACATCTGACATACAAGAGCAGTGCAGTCATTTAGAAGTCCTCAGGCTCTTCACTCATCAAGATGAAAATCATTAGAGCTCAGCAATCATGCTCTCACTCTCTACACAGGGAATCTATTTCACCCATCAGATGTATTTTTCACATGCTTCCACCCCAATGGCATTGCTCTCAAGTGGCAGGATAATATAGACCCACAAAGGAAAGAGCAGATGGCTCAAGTGAGCATAAGTTAATTGTTTGTAAAGAAAATCATATTACCTTTTCCCATATACACTGTACAAGTCCTGGCCAAGCAAGTGATGTTTTCTGCCTCCTCAAAGAGATCTTCCAATTGCTAAAAAGACCTATTTTTTTTTTATTTAAAATTACATTAGGTCAAGCTGAAGACAGACTGTGGTTACTGTGATACATACTACAATAACTACTGTAGTATACTGAACTAGAACAACTTGACACCAGATATTTAAGTTCAGTATATGTGGGAGGACTAAATTTTTAAACCTAGGACTGTAGGTCAGGGCCCTCAAATTTGTGCACTCAAATTAGAGCAATTTCATACCTGGCCAATTATCAGCATAAAAAAAACCCAAACAGTATTTGGCTACCCATAGTGATCTGAGTACACACTAACAAAGAACTGGGTGCTCAACTTGGAAACTTTAAGAGAGAATTGTCTGGAAGTTGTATTTCCTAAACTAATGAGGAACTATAGAAGTTGAGTGTCAGTATTTGAAAGGAAGATAAAAGGAGGTTTACTGAGACTTTATTAATCCCCTCTTGAGATGCAACGTATTTGTGACACTCGTGCCCAACAGGGAGAGAACAGGTCTAAAGTGACTGACAATTAAAAGCTACTAGAATCACATTTGCAATTTAAATGAATGTACGAGTGACAGCGTTGTGCTTTTTATAAAAAATGTGATAGATTAAAAAATATGAAACAGAACAACCATGCATGGAAATTAGCGTGTACTTGGCTTGTTTCCAGATAAATCAGCAAATGCTATGGAGCAAGATGGATGGAACGAATGTGAGACTTTCAGGGGATTTGATGCATGAGGCAACACTGGCACATGATGAGATGCTGAAATCATCAGCCTTCGCCAGCAGTGGACATGAAGGAGCTGGTCATACTTCAGTGCACATAACCACTATTGTTACACATACATATCAGTGAGAGAATAGTTCCTAAAATAGATAGTAATAATGAACAGAGAAGATAAACACATGCCCCAATCCTGCAAACATAGAATCACAGAATTAGAAAACATGCAACTGTATAACTCTGCTTAGTCCCATTGGTGCCAACGAAGTTACTTATATTAGTAAAATTACACAAGCTTGCTTGCAGGATCAGGGGTATACACAGCAATGTGACTCCAAGAATCACTCTTATTTATGAGACCACTATATGACACAAACCTTTAGCTTTCTTCCCTCCAAAGCAGCCAGCGTCCTCTTTCTTCTTCTTCTGAGAGCCTCCTGTGCTGGTAGGCTGATTTGCATCCAGCTCTTGGTACTTGTCGGCTCCTGGGACCTCTTTGTGGACGTGATATGAAAGGTTTCGCATAATGCACACACAGTTCTCCACGGACTGTCAGAAGAGATTAAAATTGGGAAAAAACCAAACAAAACACACCCTCATATCTGCAAACTTTTACATGGGGGAAGAAAATAAAAATTCTTCCTGAGGGAAGAATGAAGTTTTCAAAGTGGATTTGATCAAATAAGCCTTAATTTGAGGTTCTATTAAACCAATGTTTTAAATTTAACTCCCTTCATAAATAGCACCTATGCAAGACACAGGCTCTCTGATCAAAGACACCACCAGATCTTGTTTAAAGAATATAGATTTGACTATAAAAGATGTACTGGGCAGTTACTATATCATCAAACATTTTCCTTTTCCGATACACCATTCCCCTCCATATCAAGAGACCCACTTAGCTGAACTTCCTCTAGCCCAAACTTCAAGTTTGCATTGAAATCAATAGGAATACAAGCAGACCTTGTAGTAATAGTTAATCCTTAACAGTTCTCTGTAGGTTGCAAAGGAAAACATCAGGTGGTTTCAAAATCAACTTACAAAATGGTCTGTGATTAAGTGACAAAGCTTTCGAGTGCAGTTTGCTTCTGCAGGTCTCATACAGACTGAGACTCAGTTTGAAAAAAATATAAAGCTAAGACATTTTATATAACCAACAAAGCATTCAGAGTTGTAAAGTTCTACTACATTCCCTGATTTCTCAAGTACATGAAGGTTTTTGGCCTTCTGCCTTGTAAGTTACTCTCATGTCATGGGATGTAGTAAAACCATATGGGCCAAGTTGTACTCTTAGAGAGCAATCAACACTTGCTGACTTCAGTGGGAGCAGCATGAGAACAGAATTTGGCCTTGGAACAACACGTACAATGTTGTCTCAACAAGACTAAGTTCTCTTGGGCAGGAACTGTCTCCTTAACTAGATTTTATACAGAGCCTATCACAATGGGGCCCCCATTTTGACTTAGGGCATGAACATAAAATAACTGAAGAGTAATTATAATAATAAAATGCTATTGCATTTACTGTAGTATTATCTTTCCACTTGCTTCCCCCCACAATATGCCTTGCCCGTATCAGACAAGCTAACAATGTTATCATTCTGATGACCCAATTTATGACACTAGATTATCCTTCCAGAACGTCCTTAGACAAATGCAGGCCTATTTTGCAAGAGCAAACAAACCTCAGCTTCTAGTGAAGTCAGAGCTCGACCCCTTAACTAATGCAAACTCTTATCCAAATTGTGATATACAAGATCACCTTGTTATCTGTATCCTTCTTGCCAACTGCAGATTGTAGAGCATGAAGGAGAGCGTCCACTAAGCCATCACACTCTCTTAGTCTTCTCCGAGCTTCTGCGCCATCTGAACTTACATTCCTGACAAAGAACAATACAAAAGCAACATTTAACACCGTAACCTTTACAATAAAAGGTCAAATCTACGCTGCTTTTTTCTACATTTTTGAGGAACCCAATACATGTGGATCAACCCTGGGAGTTTTCTGGTAATGAAAAGAGGATCCGCTGGAGAAAGTCTGACAAACCATGGAATCTTCTTTGCCTAGTGTCTGAAAAGCATGGACCACAAACCTGCAAATTATTAACTCTGAATGAAAACTGGATTAGATGGTTATAGGAAGTTTGATCTGTTCATTCTTTTGAGCTTCCATTGCAGCTCAAACCTCATGTGTCACAGCTACATTCACAATACTTATCCCAGTTATTACACAGAAGAAGCCCAATCTTGTAATCCCGGAAAAGAGAGAGAGTGTGTGTGTATTTGTGTGCGCGCGCTTGCAGGCATTTCTCTCTTGGGTGAATGCTTCTACTTCTCTAGAGAGACAATGTGGGTGAAGTAGTTTTTTTTTTTTACTGGACCAAGTTCTGCTGGTGAAATAGACAAGCATTTGACTTACACAGAGCTCTTCCTCAGGTCTGGGAAAGGTACTCAGAGTGTCAGACCTAAATACAAGGTCGACCAGAGAGTTTAGCATAAGTAGTTAGCAAATATTCTAATGGACCATTCAAGGTGAACTGGCCCATTAAAACTCCTTAGTCCTAGAAAAAAACAGGGTGTTAGTGGGTTACAGATTGTTGTAATAAGCCATAAATCCAGTGTCTTTATTAAGACCATGATTTTTAGTGTCCAACAATAATGTGAATTTAAGCTCTCAGATTCGTCATTTGAAAGCGTTGTGCAGATTTCCTTGGAAGATAAGGACTGATAGGTCAGATATAGAGTGATCACTCTGTGGAAAAAAGTGTTCACTCACAAGTTTTATCATTTTCCTGAGTGAGTTCATTCAAGAGTGCAGCATTTAGTGCACTGGCTAAGGGACAGCACATGTTGTGATAGGCATATGTAGGACCCATGAATCTTGAAAGGTGTATTTTGCAGGGTGTTGATCATTGTGGCAGTGGAGATATGTTTGCAGGTTTTGCATCTCTTGGTCTGGTACCACTTTGACTTGCTGTGTCCTGGTCTGTTCAGAACATGCTTCTGGTGATGAGCTTGGAGATGATGAGGGAGTTCTTTGTCTACTTCTATATGTAGTTCTTTATGTTGGCTCAAATTTGACTCCATTCCTGTGGAATTATGCAACAGAAAAGACAATTACTCACCTTTGTAACTGTTTTTCTTCGAGATGTGTTGCTCATATCCATTCCAGTTAGGTGTGCGCGCTGCGCATGCACGTTCGTCGGAAGATTTTTACCCTAGCAACACTCGGTGGGTCGGCTGGGCATCCCCTGGAGTGGCGCCGCCATGGCGCCAGATATATACCCCTGCCAACCCAACCGCCCCTCAGTTCCTTCTTGCAGGCTACTCCAACAGAGGGGAAGGAGGGTGGGTTTGGAATGGATATGAGCAACACATCTTGAAGAACAACAGTTACAAAAGGGAGTAACCGTCTTTTCTTCTTCGAGTGATTGCTCATATCTATTCTAGTTAGGTGATTCCCAAGCCTTACCTAGGCGGTGGGGTCGGAGTGAGATGTACAGAATGCAAAACTGCTGAGACAAAGGCTGCGTCATCTCTAGACTGTTGAACCAGAGCATAATGCGAAGCAAAGGTGTGGACCGAGGACCAGGTAGCTGCGCGACATATTTCCTGGATTGGTACATGGGCCAGGAAGGCAGCAGATGAAGCCTGAGCCCTGGTAGAATGTGCAGTGAGATGGCCCGAGGGAACATGTGCCAAGTCATAGCAAGTGCGGATGCACGCCGTGACCCAAGAGGAGATCCTCTGGGAGGAGACAGGTAGGCCCTTCATTCGGTCTGCCACTGCGACAAAGATGGACGATTTATGAAAGGGCTTTGTCTGTTCGATATAAAATGTGAGTGCCCTACGGACATCTAGGGTGTGTAATTGTTGTTCCCGTCATGAAGAGTGCGGCTTCGGGAAGAAGACCGGGAGGAAGAGGTCTTGATGGGTATGGAAGGCCGATACTACTTTAGAGAGGAAAGCTGGGTGTGGTCGCAACTGCACCTTGTCCTTGTGAAAGGCTGTATACAGTGGATCCACTGTGAGCGTCCGAAGCTCGGAGACTCGTCTGACGATGTAATGGCTACGAGGAAAACTGTCTTCCAGGACAGGTATAGCAGCAAGCAAGTTGCCAACGGCTCGAATGGTGGAGACATAAGTCTGTTTAAGACTAGGCTGAGGTCCCAGGAAGGGGCAGGGAGGCTACTTGGGGGTATAGGCGCTCCAAGCCCTTGAGGATCCTGGAAACCATAGGGTGTGAAAACACGGAGTGGCCACTTTCTCCTGGGTGGAAGGTAGAAATGGCCGCCAAGTGCACCCGCAAAGATGATACAACTAGACTGTGTTTGAGAGACCAGAGGTAGTCCAAGATGGTGGGGCTCGAGACCTCAATAGGAGTAACATTTTGCGTTTCGCACCAGCAGGAGAGACGCTTCCACTTGGCCAGATACATAGACCGAGTGGAAGGTTTTCTGCTACCCAGGAGTACTTGTTGCACTGGGGCAGAGCAACGTAACTCTGACTGAGTTAACCACGGAGGAGCCATGCCGTGAGGCGAAAGGAGTGCAGATCTGGGTGGTGAAGTCTGCCATGGTCCTGAGTTATGAGGTCTGGATGACGAGGCAGAGTGATTGGGTTGGCAATTGACAGGTCGAGCAACATGGTGTACCAGTGTTGCCTGGGCCATGCAGGGGCGATCATGATCAGGCGAGCCCTGTCCCTGCGGAGCTTTAGGAGGACCTTGTGAACCAATGGGAATGGTGGAAAGGCGTAAAGTAGATGGCTCTTCCACAGAATCAGGAAGGCGTCCGAGATCGAACCGTGGGAGAGACCTTGGAAGGAGCAGAACCTCTGGCATTTCCTGTTCTCGTGGGAAGTGAAGAGGTCTATGTGGGGAAATCCCCACTTCCAGAAGACAGAATGTATAATGTCCAGGCGAATCGACCACTCATGAGACAGGAAGGATCAGCTGAGTTGATCTGCCAGAGTGTTCCGAACTCCTGGGAGAAAGGACGCTACCAGGTCTATCAAGTGGGCTAAGCAAAAGTCCCATAGTTGGATAGCCTCCCGACAAAGGGGGGAGGATTGTGTCCCTCCCTGCTTGTTTATGTAGTACATGGCCATTGTGTTGTCTGTAAACACTGAGACACAACAGCCCTGTAGATGTTGCTGGAACGCCTGGCATGCCAGGCGGACTGCTCTTAGCTCCCGAACATTTATGTGCAGTGCCAGCTCCTGAGACGACCAAAGGCCTTGAGTGCTAAGATGCCCGAGGTGAGCACCCCAGCCGAGAGATGACGCGTCCGTCGTCAGGGACATGGAGGGCTGTGGCGGATGGAACAGCAATCCTGCACACACCAGGGAGGATATCAGCCACCAGTCGAGGGAGCCTAGGATGCTCGGGGGGAATGGTGACTACCATGTCTATGGCATCCTTGCCTGGGCGGTAAACCGAGGCGAGTCAAGTTTGAAGGGGATGCAGACGTAGTCTGGTGTGCTTGGTCACGAACATGCAGGCAGCCATGTGACCGAGGAGGCCGAGGCAAGTGCAAGCTGAAGTTGTCGGGAAGTTTCGAAGGCTTTGTATAATCGATACTATTGCTTGAAAATCGGGGTTGTGGTAAACTGGCCCTTGCGAGATTGGAGTCCAGGATGGCCCCAATTAACTCTGTTCTTTGTGTGGGCACTAGAGTAGATTTCTCCAGGTTGATGATTAGGCCTAGTCGCATGAAGAGGTCTTTGACTACGCCCACATGATTGGTGACTTGGGCCTCAGAGGTCCCCCGAATGAGCCAATCGTCGAGGTACGGGAAGACATGTATTCGACGCCGACAGAGGGAGGCAGTGCCTACAGCCATGCACTTCGTGAATAAACGAGGGGCTGAAGAGAGGCCAAACAGAAGGACCGTAAACTGAAAATGCTGATGGTTGACCACAAACCGGAGATACTGTCTGTGTGGAGGGTAAATGGCAATGTGGAAATATGCGTCCTTCACGTCGAGGGCGGCATACCAGTCTCCGGGATCCAAAGATGGGATGATTGTCCCCAGGGATACCATGTGGAACTTCAACTTTTTTATGAACTTATTCAGTCCTCGCAGGTCTAGGATAGACCTGAGGCCTCCTTTCGCCTTGGGGATTACGAAATAGAGGGAATAGAACCCCTTGCCCCTTAAGTCCTCTGGTACCTCCTCTATAGCTCCTATGGCAAAGAGCATCTGTACTTCTTGCAAGAGGAATTGCTCGTGAGAGGGGTCCCTGAAGAGGGACAAGGACGGGGGGTTGGGAGGGAGGGAGTGAAATAAACTAGAGGTGGTATCCGAATTCTACCATGCATAGGACCCAACGATCCAAGGTTAATTGGGTCCATGCAGGGAGGAAAGGCGGTTGTAAAACTGAAAAGGATCCTGGGAGACAACTGGTATACCGTCCTCAGGCACACCTTCAAAAGTTCGGTTTGGATCCCGTCGTTGGCTTGGAAGAACTGTTATTGTGACCCCCTTGGGGTCCAGACTGCCGTCTGCAGTTGCCTCAACCTTGCCTCCTGCCAAAAAGTCCTGTCTTGGTCTAGGCAGGGGGTAAGGGTGTTGAGGTTGGGTGCAGAAGGATCTTCGTTGAGTCTGTGGTATATGCATCCCGAGCGAACGCATGATCACCTGATTGTCTTTCAGACTCTGTAGCCTAGGGTCCATCTTCTCGGAGAACAGACCCTGGCCATCAAATGACAAGTCTTGGATAGTGTGCTGAAGTTCAGGTGGCAGGCCTGACACCTGGAGCCATGATATACGCCTCATGGCAATTCCAGAGGCCACAGTTCTGGCTGCCGAATCGGCAGCGTCCAGCGAGGCCTGGAGAGAGGTTCTCGCCACCTTCTTTCCTTCCTCCAATAGTGCCTTAAATTCTTGGCAGGAGTCTTGCGGGACCAGCTCTATGAATTTTCCTACCACCTCCCAGGTGTTGTAATTATACCTGCTAAGTACGGCTTGCTGGTTCACTATCCTGAGTTGGAGGCCCCCCGCAGAGCAGATTTTACAGCCCAACAAATCCATACGCCTAGCCTCCTTGGATTTTGGGGCAGGGGCTTGCTGGCCATGGCGCTCCCGTTCATTTACGGATTGTACGACCAGTGAGCAGGGTGCACGTATAAGTACTCATACCGCTTAGAGGGCATCATGTACTTCCGTTCCACTCCTGTGGCCATGGGCGGAATAGATGCCGGGGACTGCCAGATGGTATCTGCCTTAGCTTGAATCGACCGAATGAACGGTAAGGCCACTCGAGTTGGTGCATCCGCCGACAATATATCTACCACAGGGTCCTCAACCTCTGGAACCTCCTCCACCTGCAGGTTTATATTCAGGGAGACGTGCCTCAAGAGGTCTTGGTGTGCCCTGAGGTCAACTGGAGGCGGGCCCAATGAGGATGTCCCCACTACCGCTTCATCCGGGGAAGAGGAAGATGAAAGGCCCGGGACAAGAGGGTCCTGTATGGTCTCCTGATCGTGGGGGATGTCAGGGACCTGAGGGTCCGGAGTGTGGGTGGAAGCTTCCTCCATACCTGCAGGAGGAGGGCAGCTGACAGTGGCCTCTGGCACTCAGTGCTCCGATGGAATGGAGTGTGATGTCACTGCAGGTCCACCTTGGGCTTGGTGATATGCCCAAGGTGTCCAGAAGGACCACTGGTGAGGTCTCTGGTCTGGGCCGTGGGTCTCTTGGAAGACTCGGCTGTGTGTATCCGAATCGCAGTAGTGTGTGTAGGAGGCACTGTCCGAGTGTGATGATACCGATGTATGGCGAGACGGCCACGGAGGAGCTGAAACCATTTGGGAAGAGTCTCTGCGTCTGGTTGATCCGTCTCCACGCAGCACCGGAGAATGGTACCGGGCGCCACACTGGTACCGGGAACGAGACCAAGACCTGCAATCGGAGCGGTGCTGGGAGGTCGACCGGGACCTCGAAGCTCTACGTCGAGAGCGACTGCGAGAGGTGCGGTGCTGTAAATGGTGCCGGGAGCTGAATCGGTGCCGAGCGCGATCTCGAACAGTGCCGCGAGTACGACTGGTACTGAGATGGAGAGCGATACCAGGACTGCGAGCGGCATCGGGACCGGGATCGGTGACGGGACCAAGCGCGCCAGTGGGACCTCGATCGTGATGGGTGCCTTTCAGCGGTGCCGAGCGAGGATGATCTCATGAGGGGAGACTTGCCCATTGATTGGATAACCCGTACTGGCGGTGCCAGGGGTTGAGGTAGCGCAGGCTCTGTCAGGGCAATCAGCTCCCTTCTCGTAGAGAATGTCTCCGGCATGGAGAGAACAACAAGCTCAACCACGGCGCATGCTGGGGAGCTGTCAGGCACTGGACTCGACGGCTCTTGCGAGGCCGGAATCAACGGTGCTGAAGTTGTCAGTGCTGCGACAGTTGTCGGTGCCGGGCGGTCCGACTTAGGTGGGTGCTCTGACAGCGACATAGGCACGGGAGTGGCAGGAGTCTTGTGCCTCTTGACCCGTAGGGAGAGAGAGCAGTGCCAGGCAGGCTTCTGGGCCAGCGACGGTTGGTGCCGAGGGGCCTTAGCAGTGCCGGTGCACTCCAGTGCTGAAGATGCACTTGTCCCCGGTGCAGACTGTCTGGCGCTCGGTGGCGAGGGCAGAGGAGTAAGGGCTGCCTCCATCAGGAGCTGTTTGAGACGAAAGTCCCGCTCCTTTATCGTCCGCGGCTTGAAAGCCTTGCAGATGCCGCACTTATCTGCGAGGTGGGATTCCCCTAGGCACTTAAGGCAGGAGTCGTGAGGATCTCCTGTCGGCATCGGTGTCACGGAGTTACCGGGCGATGCTCTGGAACTGCTCCCCACCAAGCCAGGCAGGACTTTGGGGAGCCTCCTCTCCCTTGGAGCAGACTTGTTTAGGGCAAGAAGCTCACACGTCTTCACCTCCTGGGTCTCTCCTTGGAGCATTCAGCATCCTCTGCCCCTCCGTGCGCTTCCCACAGCGAGCCTGCCTCAGTGGGGTCCTGGGGAAGCCACCGGGTCCTGCACCCCCACTTCGCAGTCAGACATGACTCTTAGCCAGCCAGTAAAACTGAGGTTTATTCGATGACAGGAACAGGGTCTAAAATAGAGCTTGTAGATATAGCGAACTGGACCCCTCGGCCGGGTCCATTCTGGGGGGCAGTGAACCAGACCCCCCACGTCTGCACTTCACTCCTCGACCCCAGCCAGCTCCAGACTAACCACCCCTTCCAGCCCCTCCTCTCTGCTTGGCTCCTTTCCCGGGCCAGGAGGTCACCTGATCCCTTTGTCTCCAACACCTTCAGCTGGCACCTTTGCAGAGGAGGGGGCCCAGGCCATCAGTTGCTAGGAGACAGAGGGTCAGGCATTTAGGTGCACTGGCCCTTTGCTCTGCCAGATACTTAAGAACTGCCATGGGGACACTGAGGCACCATACCAGTATTCAGAGCAAACATTAAGAACATTCCTAGTTCGTCACAATCGGCTTGCGATAAACCGAGCACTGTTTGAAACCCAGTGAACCGGTCATGGGTCCCGGCCCTGGGTGAGGGGCAAGGGCTAATCCCCAACCTCTCACCTATATACAATAATTACGTTAAAGAACTAATAAAACTAAGTAGAAATGTAGAAAATTGAACTATATACAGAATAACGATCAAAGAACTACAAGAAGCTAGGGAGGTGGAGACCAGCAAAGCCGCGCTCCACTGTTCCAATGACCGACACGGGCGGTAAGAAGGAACTGAGGGGCGGTTGGGTCGGCAGGGGTATATATCCGGCGCCGCCACTCCAGGGGGCGCCCAGCCAACCCACCGAGTGTTGCTAGGGTAAAAATCTTCCGACGAACGTGCACACGGCATGCGCACACCTAACTGGAATAGATATGAGCAATCACTCGAAGAAGAACATCTCATACAGCAGGGTATCCAACTGGTCTCTTTGTGTCAAGTTTTTAGGCAGGGCGAACTTCGCACAACCTCCCTCGTATCTCACTCTTCACTATCAGTCATTAATTTGCACCAATCACACGATGGCGAAACAGCTTCTTGGCCTATATCAATGATTTTGCTTCAGAGGTGTCTCTTCCACCGAGAAATCTCCAACAAATGAATATCTTCCAAATCCACTGCAGTCTGAAAGTGTTAAGAACATAACTGGTACTGTTCTGCTGCCTCAGGCCTGCCCCCACCTCCACAAACCATTTTTAAGGGTTAGGTTTAAGAATAGATGCAAAGCCCTTGCCATTGTTAAGATGGCCAACATCCCTGGAATCTTACCGCTTCAGAGGGGAAAGTTGGGTTATGGAAGGGAGCAGATGCCACTGAGAAAAAAGTTGCAACTTTTGCCTAGCTGTGAAGCAAAGTCAAGGGGAAGTAATGTTTCTGTCATGAGCAAAAGAAAAAAAAAAAAAAAAAAAAAAGCAAAACGACTTAGGGCTTGTCTACATCAGAAAGTTGCAGCGCTGGTGAGGGAGTTACAGCGCTGCAACTTAGGAGGTGTACACATCTGCAGGGCACCACCAGCGCTGCAACTCCCTGTTTGCAGCGCTGGCCGTACTCCCGTTTTGTCTCGGGTGTAGAGGATCCAGCGCTGGTGATCCAGCGCTGGTAATCAAATATAGACACTTACCAGCGCTTTTCTTGACCTCCGTGGAATAAGCAGGTATCCCAGCATACCTGAGGAAGCCTCTGGTAATCAAGCTGGTCTCCTTCCCCGGTTTGCTCTCGCGTTCCCCGAACCCCGAGCAAGCAGGTCTCCTTCCCTGAGGTTTGCTGGGTGGTTCCGGGAACGCGAGAGCAAACCGGGAAAGGAGACCAGCTTCGCCGCGGTTTGCTCTCGCGTTCCCCGAACCCCGAGCAAGCAGGTCTCCTTCCCTGAGGTTTGCTGGGTGGTTCGGAGAACGAGAGAGCAAACCGGGAAAGGAGACCAGCTTCGCCGCGGTTTGCTCTCGCGTTTCCCGGAACCACCCTGCAAACCGCAGGGAAGGAGACCTGCTTGTTCAGGGAACGCGAGAGCAAACCGCGGCGAAGCTGGTCTCCTTTCCCGGGTTTGCTCTCGCGTTCCCCGAACCACCCAGCAAACCGCAGGGAAGGAGACCTGCTTGTTCGGGGGTTCGGGGAACGAGAGAGCAAACCGGGAAAGGAGACCAGCTTCGCCGCGGTTTGCTCTCGCGTTCCCCGAACCTCCCTTGAAGCCGCCCAACAGCGCTGCAGTGTGGCCACATCTAAAACCACTTGCAGCGCTGGTTGCTGTAAGTGTGGCCACTCTGCAGCGCTGGCCCTATACAGCTGTACTAATACAGCTGTAACAACCAGCGCTGCAAAATTTTAGATGTAGACATGGCCATACTGTTTGTTTCCTTTATAGGCCCATCTGCCAGAACCTGAGAAGCAGAAAGAGGACAAGGGAGAACGTTCTGATGGAGATGCATAGGGATTTTGGCAAAAGACCAGGCCTCCTCTCCGAGCTACACAGGAAGGTGCTAGAGCAGGAATGGCAATTCCAGGCTGCAGCTGAGAGGATGCTGGAGAGGGAGGAGGTGGTGGCTGAACACATTGCCCATGAGAGAGCAGGACCACCAGTAGCAAAGTGAGGAGCACCAGCAGCAAATGGACATGTTCAAACACATGCTGGGTATTATGGCCAGCAGGTGCGTGAACAGCCAGGTCCTGGCCCCAGCCCAGGTTCAGGCCCAGCCTCTGTCTGCTGCCATCACCTCCTGACATGCTACCATAAGCTTCAGCCATGCTACCAGACCGTTCACTCAGTGCTTGTGATCATAGTCCAGAACTACAGGCCTGCCCAGGGACATTGCACAGATGTGGTTGCCCCATCTCAATCAATCAAATACTGGAATTGGAAAAGGTTCAGAAAAGGGCAACAAAAATGCTGAGGGGTATGGAATGGCTTTCATATGAGAAGAGATTAACAACACTGGGACTTTTCAGCTTGGAAAGGAGACGACTAAGGGGGGATATGATAGAGGTCTATGAAATCATGACTGGTGCGGTGAAAGTAAATAAGGAAGTGTTATTTACTCCTTCCCAGAACACAAGAACTAGGGGTCACCAAATGAAATTAATATGCAGCAGGTTTAAAAACAAAGTATTTCTTCACACAACACAACACACAGTCAACCTGAGGAACTCCTTGCCAGAGGATGATGTAAAGGCATGGACTATAACAGGGTGCAAAAAAGAACATGGAGGATAGGTCCATCAATGGCTATTAGCCAGAATGGGCAGGGATGCTGTCCCTAGCCTCTGTTTTCCAGAAGCTGGGAATGGGTGACAGGAGATGGTTCACTTGATGATTGCCAGATGCCCTAGAAGGAATGAACAGAACAGGTATTGCCCACTGTCAGAAGACAGGATACTGGGCTAGATGGACCTTTGGTCTGACCCAGTATGGCCGTTCTTATGTTCTGAACATCAGCATTATGTGTGTCCACTCCCCCATCATGTCTGCAAGCAGCTTGCATGCTTGCCTCAGGAAAGCATGTCACCACTTTCTCAGGGTGACAAGCCACTGCTGAAAGGCTGCTTCACTGCATCTTGTACCCAACATGGTGCTTGTGTGTCCAAAACGACTGTTGTATGAAGATCAGCATTTTGCAAAGCTCATAGTTTAGAATCGGATTCATGGCTTCCCACTGGAGTGCAGACAACCACCACCAATGGAAACGGTGCACTGTAATAAATTGCTGGGCAAACACTACAATCCGTTTGCCCACAGCTGACAAACATTCTCCTGAACTACACTACGGGTTGCAAAGGAGCAATATTGTGACAAGTGTACAAGGAGGTACTTGAATATAGCTTAAGTCAGTGGGGCGCGTGGCAGGAGGAGCGCTTCCCTCCCCCCACCCCCGCTTCAGCAGTTCGAGCAGGAGTCTGAGCAGTTTTTTTTTTTTTAAATTTGGCAAAAATGGTAGAGCCAGTGTGGCAGGGGGTTCGTGCTCAAAAACTTTTTACTGATAGGTGTGCGGGATCAAAAAAAGTTTGGAGACCACTTGCTTAAGTCACTTTTTGCAGTGTGGCCACTCTTCTTTGAGCTAGGCTAGCTGAAGTGCAGCTCCTCAAATATACTAACTTGAACTAACAATTCAGCGAAGACAAATCCTTGGACTGTAAGCTCCCCGAGACAGGGAATCTCTCTTTTCTGGATCTTATACACTGAAAGAATTAACTGCTAGTGCCTGCCAATTTCATATGACAATTAAATTTTCCAAGCATTGGAAGGGAATTTAGCTTCCCTACTTCCACTGAAATTAAAGGTAATGAAATGGCAAAATGCTTCTGCACCGCGCTTGAGTACATTCTTTAGAAACGTCTATCCACACAATTGCCACCGAAGACCGACATTTACTAATATCAATAGAAACACAGCCAACGTGTCAGCTTCAGGGTCTTCGAATTTCACAATCCCTTATTAAAAATGTTCTCTCTCAAAAGTCCAAGTTATGGAATCACTGCCTTTTTCCATTTGGACTATGCAGCCAATTTTTCTTCAAGTATAAGTACTGCCAATATTGTTCAATATAATTAACAAATTAATCATTTTCCACATCTTTATGGGCAAATTGAGATGTTAATTAGACAACTAAAAGGAAACATTTGCTCAGAGACCTTTCAAAATATGAATACACATTTAATTGTAAGTTGCATGTTACAGCTTATTAACTCTCTATAATTAGAATGCACGTAAAATGTAGTGATAAATAAATCCCATTCTTAAACCATAACATACATCTCATACTGCCGATAAGGGGTGGGAGAAGTGAATACCAAGGATGAGTTTCCATTGGATGCATGGATAATAGAATTCTGTAAGATATTTTTTCTCCTCTTGCATTAATCCAATAGCATAAACTGTGAATTCTAACTTTGTGAGACTGAAATTAGGATTCTAGTTCTCTATGGTACCATGCAGCAGTTATAAGAATGATGATGATGATAGGTGCTCTGCCTTCAAGTACATTAAAATGGAACACTACTTGTTAAGCTGAAGAGTGGCAGATATATAATGAGAATGGACCACCTGGAGTTGCACGTCCTATTTCCTATTCCTCTATTATATATTTTAATTTTTTTTATTTCTAAACTTAAGGAAAACAGACAGAATTGTAATGAAGAATTGATCAGATTACTCCACACTGAATTTTTTCCCTCCCCCATCTTCTCATCACTCATTCAGAAGAGAATTTTAAATGGCTCATTTATGACACCATACTTACAATAATGTTCATTTCATGTATTTTGTGCTCAGCAATGTCAGGGATTTTCTATTTCCCTTTTCTTTATACATTTTAGGATTAACATTAATGTAGACATGCAGAGACATATTTTTCAAATACATCAATAAAGAAAAACTCAAATTGTCAATATTAGAAGTCCTTTGTGTACCTTGATTAATGAACTAACATTGAAATTTAAGCCATAATTGCATTAAAAGTGATATATGAGGATTTACAAAAGGATATTAGCATATAACGAACGAAAAGTAAAAAGAAAGAGAAGATGGGTGAGGGTAAATGTCTTTTACTGGACCAACTTCTGTTAATCAAAGAGAAACTTCTGAGCTACACAGAGCTCTTCTTCAGAGTGGAACTGGAATGTTTGTCTCTCATCCTAACAGAAGTTGGTCCAATAAAAGATATTACCTGACCCCACTTTGTCTTTCTAATATCCTGGGATAAACATAAAATAAAAAGAATCAGATTAGTAGATTATTAATGCTGTGAAGAAAATGGACCGAGCATCACCAGATGTCAGGGTTTTAATGTCATCACTAGCACACAGCAAGGTTACTACAACTGGTTACATTCCACCTTCCCTCCTGGAACACTATTGCTAGGATAGATTCCCTTTTCATAACTAACTCATGGAGATACACCTGCTTGTGTAGATACCTGGTGTTTGGGACTGTGCCCAGTGGGGTCACCAGGTTTCTGCACATTGTGGGGGTTGGACAGCCAGGGACAACACAGGTGTAGGCATGAAACAGGGTTTATTCCAGCTCACAGCAAACATCCTGGCTCCCGAGGGGACAGTGCACCAACAGCTTCATAAGCAGACTAATCCACAGAGTCCAGATCCCTCCCTACACTAAAGGCTCTCTGTGCAGCTCAGGCAGTGCACATAAAAAGTGGAATCTCCAGCAGCTTTTTAATCAGGGAATGATTGGATGACTGCACTATGTCTCACACAGCTGGACTCCCCAGCATGGGGGGTTTGGTGGGGAGAGAAGAGCCTTGGCTGAAACATGATGTGCTCTGGCAACCTCAGTATAATAGCTCATAGGGGCCCTTACAAATCAGAGCAAGTTAGAGCAGCCCTGAGGAGTTAATTTGCACTGGGACTGAAATGCTCCTCAGCTGATTCCAGGACTGGGATAGGGAGGCCTGAAATGTAAGGAAATGCCACCTTTATGGCCCATCCACAAGGGTGTAGAGAAAAAAGTCTCCTCTGTGTAGCATGGCCTTCAGCACTAAACCCTAGAGGCAAAGTTCCTCTTGGCTTCTCTTCTGCTCTCCCCAGTTCTACCTCCTCTTTACCTATCGTACCTCTGCACCCTTCTTCAGAGGCAGCTCACCAAAAAGCATCCCTCAACCTTGTCGTTCTCAGTCGGCTAATTTCTTGTCACTGTCATGAGAGAAGCATATCTTCAGGAGAGATTTGAACACGGAGAAGGAAATGACTGTGTGGACCAGACCATAGTAGAAGCTACAAGAGCAATCTTTAAGCTCATAATAGTAATTCTCTATTCTCTCTATGGGCAGGCACTAGAGGACACTACCTCTCACACCTTAATACGTTGCACCACTCCATTCTCTGAAGGGCTTGCAACCTCAGTTATGCCTTTGATGGAATTATACGTCAAGCACTCCAGTTGTTGTTACAGTTCAGGGATCAGCAACCTTTGGCATGCGGCCTGCCAGGTGGGCCGGGCTAGTCTGTTTACAATGGGGGCTGAGAGAAGCGGCGCAGGCTGAGGGATGTGCTGGACGCCCTTCCCGCAACCCCCATTGGTCTGGGACGGTGAACCGCGGTAAGTGGGAGCTGCAATCAGCCGAACTGGCAGACGCAGCAGGTAAACAAACCAGCCCAGCCCACTAGGGGCTTTCCTGGCAGGCCACGTGCCAAAGGTTGCTGATCCCTGTTATAGTTTAGGACTCCAGAAACTAACAGAATTATGTTATACCACACCCCATATCATCATATTTCCTTTTCACTGTATATCTCATCTTATAAAGGGGAAGATGGCCACTTGAAACTGACATGGGATTACTACTTCATATCTCATCCTCTTTCCCATGCATGTACATGTACATTTTCAGCAAAACATACACAGATTTAATCCCACAGCTCTTTGCTAAAGCAAGCTGTGCAGCTAACCTTCTATACTGAAACTTTATGTTGACGTATCTAACGATTTATACCATGTGGAGAAAAATCAAAGGATAGTCAATCTCTGCTCAAAAAGAAAGCCTCTAAACAGAGCTTCTAAAACGAACTCCTTTCAAGAGAGCGATAAAAACTAATGAATACTCCACAGTATCCAGTAGACATAAAAGAGGATTTGTACACTGCTTGGACAGCACAACATTCCAGAGAAAGAGGAGGAAGCTTCACCAGGGCTTAGTGATTACGGATCCAGAAGTTTCTGAACTGTGTGCAACAGACATGTATGCAACATGTGGCAAACAGATTTGTAACAGACACAAACACACCTTTACACATCTAACCAAAGTCTGTGTTCATGGGGTATGAGAGTAAACAGGATAAAATCTGGGGCCAAAAGTTTGGCTGGGGCATATCAGTGTATATCTGTTAAGTTTGATAGGGCCAGGATGATATACATAAGCTGAGAATCTAGCCCAAGGGTTCTCAAACTGGGGGTCAGAATCCCTCAGGGGGTTGCAAGGTTATTACATGGGGGGTCATGAGCTACCAGCCTCCACCCCAAACCCTGATTTGCCTCCAGCATCTATAATGGTGTTAAATAATTTATAAGGGGAGGGGGCTTGCTATGTGAAAGGGGTCACCAGTACAAAAAAGTTTGAGAACCACTGATCTAGCCCATGGTATTTTGGCTCAGAGGTCTCAACTGGCTTTCTGTTGTTGAACTTAAAGGCAGAGAGAGCTCTGAGCCCTGTGTGACTTTTCAAACATGCATGAAGGGGAAAATATTGTTACAGATGAAATAAATCTGACTGTGTGTCCAAATGGATGGGTACAGAAAAAAAAAGATACTTCAGCTTCTTCTATATGCCAGCGTGACTAACTGGTGAAAAGAATCCAGCTGCTACATATCTGACTGGCTGCATCCTTGCTCCTAGCATCTCCGTGGGACTTCTGTTTCCAGTGCTGTTCATGCAGCAACTTTTCACCAGCATGAAAATTGATTTTAAAAAATAAGGAAATATTTGGGGGGGGAAAACTCCAGTTATTAAAATCTGGTGAGGAATCTCATTGGGCTCAATACATGTTCTAATTAGAAGAAATTCTATGGCCTGTGCTAAACAACAGCTCATATAAGGTTGCCAAGCCTCCAGGATTGCCCTGGAGTTTCCAGGAATTAAAGATTAATCTTTAATTAAAAAGGATGTCATGTAATGAAACCTCCAAGAATACATCCAACCAAAATTGGCAACCCTAAGCTTAGGCTACATGATCTGATGGTCCTTTCTGACTCTAAGCTATGAACCTCCTTAACCCTTTGATACCAGAGGAGTTCTCATCTTCAGAGTTCTGCACAGAGATACTGAACAGTCAGTTTGTTCTCAATACTTTGCTCTTCTCTTTCCCTGTACAAGGAACTGTCTCCTTGTTGATTCCTGCTCTTCAGTCTTCCCCAAAAGAGGGCTACAGTAGTATAAATAAGAAAGCTTCACACATAGGCAGCTGCAAACCAAGGGCCCTGGGCTGCAGGGAGGGATAGCTCAGTGGTTAGAGCACTGGCCTGCTAAACCCAGGGTTGTGAGTTCAATCCTTGAGGGGGCCACTTAGGGATCTGGGGTAAAATCAGTACTTGGTCCTGCTAGTGAAGGCAGGGGGCTGGACTAGATGACCTTTCAGGGTCCCTTCCAGTTCCATGAGATAGGTATATCTCCATATATTATACATTACACTTCAAAAATATTCATAGTATCCCTTTAAGCTATATTGGAATACACAAAGGACAATATGAATCTTAATAAAGATGCTCTTAGGACCAACAGTGAGTGATTCTGCTAGCGGCAAAATCTTGAACCACCTTACACATTAGTGTAAGCGCATGACTGATTTCATGTAAAAGCAGAAAATCACAAAGAGTACTGTACAGAATCTCACACCTGGATTTGACATTCCCCCCTCCCCCACCTTTCTGCTGTAGGAGAAAGTGACCTGGATTCTCTCTCACATCTCAAACGTCTTGCACACTGATCTGTAGGCACGACTAATGGAAAAGGATTTGTACGGCTGTTTAAATATCTGCTTTCCCTACGAAAACAAAACAGAGGAACACTGAGTAAATGTTAAATAAAAGTAAACACCTACCAGCGTAGAAACTCATCAGATTAGGAATCTGGTCTGCTGGTATGAAAGACTATAGGCGAGAAGTGAGGAGGATGTGAGGAATCCAGCCTTGATTTAGATATGAATGTAATGACAATCACATAGGCCTCTAAATTATATGCAAGTCTCAATGTAACATTTAAGTCTGCAGTAACAGGGTTGACTTCTACCACCTCTGGGATAGGTGTGCAGCCTCTGCTATCAGAGCCACACACAAATCATCCTCAACAGCAAGATTTTTATAGTGATTAAATGCATGGCACTTATTTTTTTACATTGAAAGAACACAAATTATCTTTTTTTTTTTTCTTTAAAGAGAAGCAACCTCCCTGTTTCATTCTATCCCCCGGCAATCTGAAAATTCATAGGGCAAGCAGCATGTTTCAGGACAGTTAAACAGGAACATGTGAAAAGGTAGAGACCAAAGGGTCACAGAAGGACTTATAATTTACAGAGACAAGGCAGGTGACATAATATATTTTATCAGCTCAACTTCTGTTGGTGGAAGGGACAAGCATTTGAGCTTCACAGAGCTCTTCCTCGGGTCTGGAGAAAGTCACCAGAGTTACAATACATAATGTGCTTTAGTAAAGCTTCTATTTCCAAAATGACTGCTGGTGTCAGCCATCTTGCTGAAAAGTAATCATTTGTTATGTAGAGCTGTCCAAGAAAGAGGAGAGCAGAATGTTAGGGAATAACACAGTCACGATCCTACTTCAGCGCTGGTTCATCAGTCATGAAAAATACTTTGTTTAAAGTGCCCTCGTGCCTCTCTGTGTGGAAAGGATAGTTTTTGTGAAGAGAAAGTTAAATTGTTTTTCTTTTTTGATGCACTCCAAGGAATACTTTGATTTTTGGCATAGGTATGGCATATTGGACACTCATTTGTTGCACTGTTTCTTTGGGAGAATTATCCAGACCTAAAACAAGAGTTGAAGCTACTGGCTTCATTGTGCCTGGGACAGTGCATGAGTTCTGTCAACCAGTTTAGGTTACTGTCTTTCTGCTTCTCCGAAAGCAGTTTAAATTAGTCTTGCAAAACTCTTCTTGCTTGACTGGTGAGGAAAGTATCATTAGCTCCATTACTTCTACCAGCGCAACATAGGTGGCTAAATTCCAGGCCTGGCCTTATAAGTTGCCACGACTTGTGACAAAGTTCCTCCTCTAGCTTGGTGGGTCCCGCGCTTATTGGTGGATTTGCTCACCTCAGAGATCTTCCCCTCTGGTGGAACCCATAGTCTGGGTCAACTCCTCCTGTGTCTGATCAGGAGTTGGGAGGTTTGGGGGGAACCCAAGCCCGCCCTCTACTCCGGGTTCCAGCCCAGGGCCCTGTGGATTGCAGCTGTCTATAATGCCTCCTGTAACAGCTACACAATAGCTACAACTTCCTAGGCTACTTCCCCATGGCCTCCTCCAAACACCTTCTTTATCCTCACCACAGGACCTTCCTCCTGGTGTCTGATAATGCTTGTACTTTCTCAGTCCTCCAGCAGTACACCCTCTCACTCTCAGCTCCTTGTGCCTCTTGCTCCCTGCTCCTCACATGCACACCACAAACTGAAGTGAACCTTTTTAAACCCAGGTGCCCTGATTAGCCTGCCTTAATTGATTCTAGCAGCTTCTTGATTGGCTGCAGGTGTTCTAATCAGCCTGTTTGCCTTAATTGTTTCCAGAAAGTTCCTGACTGTTCTGGAACCTTCCCTGTTACCTTACCTAGTGAAAGGTGACCTACCTAACCTGGGGCTAAAATATCTGCCTTCTATCACTCTCCTGTACCCATCTGGCCTGACCCTGTCACATACTGTTTTGCAAGGCTGGGTTTAATGTACTGTTTGTCCCACCCATCAGCTCTGAGACTCAATCCCAGTTCACAATCCTGTCAGATGTTTGCCAAAGATGACCTGTAATTATTAAGAACACATGTAGTAAATTGTGCTGAATTTCTTTGTGTACTTTTATTGCAGAATGTCCCAAATGGCAAATGCTATCTTCAGCACATAACTCATTTCAAGCCAACCTTTTTTTCAATTTCAGACAGAGATCTGATCAATTCCACATTTCACTTCTCACTGAATCCCAAGCAATTTAAACTTTGAGATTCAGGGGATATGGATCCTAATAACCAAAAGAAAGTGAAAAGGAACCTATGATGCAAAAGAGGTCCTGGTATCAGACAGGGTGAGCAGGACAGAGTCAGTCAGCAGGAGGTGGCATATGACACAAGGAAGCTGGCTGGCTGTAGAGAGATCACTGATATTAAAGAAGGCTACCTAATATTAGCAGAGGACAGTAAGGTCAGGATCTGAGCAGTCTGAAGTCAGGTGATGGTTAGAAAACCAAAGCCCAAGGGTGAGAGCAGGAGGTCTACTTGAAGGGGGAAGCTTTGCAGTAGACAGCCATCCAGAGTGGAGAATGGATCTGGGCAGAATTTACTGCAGCACATAAATACTGGGGTAGTCCCAACAGAATGCAGCTTCAGCAGCAGTGGCTGCCCCATGTGGCAGAGGCCCTTTCATCTATTCAAAAATTGATATTGTTTTTTAATTGGTCAAATACTGTTTGTATAACAGCCAAGTGCTGTAACAAGGAGTTTAGTCTGTGCTCTGGAGAAACCTACATAGTGTAGACACAATCAAGAAAGCTCACAGTTGCCTTCCTCACTTTCAGTTCTTTGATTTAAGGAGCTCCTTGTGATAACCAAGGATGGAATAGCCAGCAGCATGGTTTAACAATGTTGTCATAGAATATTAGGGTTGGAAGGGACCTCAGGAGGTCATCTAGTCCAACCCCCTGCTCAAAGCAGGGCCAATCCCCAGACTTAAGCGATGGGTCCAATGGTCGGTTGGATGGAAGAGAAGGGTACTTGCCTCATCAACATAATTGATGGGCGCCTCCTTCAGCAGGCTGGAAAGAAAGGGATCATTGTCCTTTTAAGGCCATCCTCTCCAGCTCACAGCAAGGGAGCAAAAGGAGAAAGAGACATTGGCTGTGGTGAGTGGGGAGGAGCAGGACGCTGCACAGCTAGCCTGGGGAGGGGGGCACTCCCCCAGAGGAACAGAAAAGAGGAGGTATTTATGCCCTGTGTAGTTCCTGTAAAGCCCTTTATCACCGTGAATGGCCTGGCGGCATCCATCTTCCCACTCACAGAAGCAGTTAAAGGACTGGGTTTCATCATGACCATGTCTGGGTATTATGCTAGCCACCCCTTTTCTTGGAGTCTGGAAAAGAATTTTTCCCTCACCGCCATATTGGCCAAGGCAAAGAGGGTTTAGGACCTGGTGGGATGGGGCAAGTGGATTAGGCTATAAATGTCACAGTTTATGTAAAGTTTGTGGCAGATGTGCAATGCAGGTACTTATTACGGAATGGATAAGGTGATCTGATAAAAAACTTATTGGTTGACTCCCTGCCATACCAGACATAGGCACCTTGAACCCCCTTCCTCAGCAATTTTAGTGGATGCTTCCTTTACCACTCTCCTTTCTAGGCCCCTTAACCCTCATATGAGGGGAGAGTGGCAGGTTGCAGCAGCAGCAGGATGGCTGGGACTGGACTGGAAAGAGAAAGGGCTCACAGCAGCCACCCATGTATATGGAAAAGATTCTGGAAATGATGACAACCTGCACTGTACAATTTATTTGCTGAGATCCCATATGTTCCAGATAAAGTTGCATCCTAATTTAAACCACATCCATTGCCTCCTGTCCTTCCAGCATAGCTGGACAAAGTTCAGTTGCAGCTGAGAGATTTGCCCGTTGCTATTTGTGGCATTCAGCACATAAAAATACATGTACTACTTCTTTTGTAAAATATTTGCTGGTTACTTTTAATATGACCTAATTCTGAGAGCCTTGTTTTGCTCTTCTGTAACACTGAGCTGCTCTGAAACATGCTGCAAGAGAATACTGGAATGGCTGGTGGCTTCTTAGCTTCAAAATTATTATTCCATTTTTTGCTCTGAGAAAAGGTAAGAGGCTCTGTTCGTCCAACCATCTGAAAAGAATCTCTGAATTACTTTGTGTAAAAACAGAAGCCCTCTGTATCCATTAGGTGTACGGAATAATGCAAGCTATGCCCCCTTTCCACATCAACCCCATTCCAAAAGGTATTGGTGAGTTTTGTTGTGAACTCACTTTTCAAACATACATAGTAACATACATTTTCTAGTTCCCTTCATTTAGAGCCAAGAGGTAAGGGACCTATATTCCTTCCTAAAGAAATGACAGAAGGCAATAAGCAAGCGTACAACTTTAATTTATTCCTTAGACTTGGCTGTAAAGCATTAAGGTTGCATGTAACTAGGCTATGTCTCTGCTACTAAAATCTATGCATAATTTATTTATATTACAAGCTAAACATCAGGAACTGTCAGGCAGAACTCTAACAGCTCTTCACTAGCAGGAATTAAACGCTCTACTCATCATATAAGCCCCAGGACCGCCATATGCTATGATCCTGTACAGTATCAGTAAGCTAATTAATAAACTGCCTTAGCTCTCTCCTCTTTATTACACTTCCTTAGAAGTCTGTCTGTTGTTTTTTGAACCTGCACTCTACAGATAAACCTCACCCTCTTTCCAGTTTGTTCAGTGTTTACTGTCCCTAAAGAGAAAGTTGCCTGGAAAAGTTGTTTTAATGTCGTCAATTCAATCTCTCTCACTTTTTGAAGTTATTTCCCTGAGGAAAGTGCAGCTCAAAATGTACCTGCTTCTTAGCAAAGTCTGATGTATATTTTTTGAACTCCATTTTCTACTACACTGACTGAGACACAAGGTCAGGCAACTAACCCAATGCCTCTCACAATCAGTAGCATGTGTGAAGATGAGGAGATGACAACAGAGGCAGTGGGACACAATAATTCAGTGGCACTGTGTGTCACTCAGACACTACTCTTTTGTGTGACTGTAATGCAATATGTTATGTTTTGAAAGAGGCCCTGTCCAGTCTACCTGGGTTAAAAGAATGCCAGTTGAAATATGCTGTCATAGTA